>NW_025336481.1:1616828-1687352 GCF_004798865.1 Varanus komodoensis
GCCCCCGTTGCTAGGCGCCGCCGCCGCCGCCGCCGCCGGTGTCCGCGTCCGCCGGGCCGCGGGAGGGAGGGAGGCTGGGCGGGCGCGCCGCGCCTTGGAGGCGGCGTCGGCGGCGACCGGGCGCGGCTGCTCAGGCTCTCAGCCCAGCGCGGCCCACCTCGCAGGGCCGCTGTGAGCATGCAGACGGGGCGCTGGAAATCCCGCCCCGAGGCTTTTTGCGAACGGGGCTGCCCAGAAACGGCCTTGATCAATAAAACGAAGAAAAACACGGCCAGCACATAGCAGCTAAACACGCGCGCAGATATCAGTGGCTGGTCCACACAGCTCTGTCAAGAAGGAAAAAGACAACGGAGGTGGATCCAATTGTGCGTGATGTGGCAAAAGCGAACACAGGTGGCATTTTGTGCTCCTCTCATCAGGCTTCAACTGAAAGTCACCCAGTGAAAAACAAGGGCAGGAGAGGCATGGAAGATGAAGAGGAATTCTTTCCTTACCCAAGGAAGGTGGAATATGCTCTCCCAGGAGGTGGTGATTAGGAACTTTAAAAGAGGACGTGAAGCATCCATGGAGGAGGTGACATCTGTCCGTGGAGAGGGTGGTCCAACCGTGAAACAAACTGAAGACTTGAGGTGACAAGCTCTTCTTCTCTAGGGGCATTGAAGCCCTAAACACCATCAAGGATGCTGAAGTTTGGCCTTCCCCAGCTGGAGCCTTCCAAACATCTTAGATTGTGACTTCCATAATTCACAGCCTGCGCGGCCATTGGGATTTGCAGCCCAGCGTGTTTGGACGCCTCCAAGTCGGGAGAGATTGATGAAGCTGCTTCCTGGATTGTAGATCCTGTATGTGAGGAGGGATCAGAGTAGGCGATTTCCAAGATACCTTCCAAATCTGAATCTACATTTCTGCGAATGGTTATTAGGTATAATGCCCATGTCGAACCGTCATGTCAGAGATCACTAAATACCACTATTGTGACAGGGAAACTGACAGCGAATGTCTTCATGCCCTGGTTTTATGTAAGAGGATGTGGCCTGCTGGTACTAGATCCAGCAACAGAGGATGCTGCTGCATGCAGAGAACAATGTGCCATACAGTCCACGAAAACCTATTTTAAGGTGGCGCAACGTTCTTTGTTGTTATAACTCCCATTTGCTGTTTTCCAGAGCACTTCATCAGGGGCTGGTCGGAGGGGATGCAAAAGGCTGGCTGAGGGCACAATTGTATGCATTTCTGGACAGAAGTCCTACACTTCCCAGCATGCCCCACATCACAACGCGCAGGAGGCAAACCCTACGACGAGTTGGCCACTTGTCACGATCGGCAAGATCTTAGCCACTCTTGCCAGATAGCTCCAGGCCAGGGCCATGACAGCCGGGCACTTGAAAGGCGCTGGCCTCAGGCTCCTTGCCTCTGCATGCTGCCCCGTCAAGCCCCACTCAGGGCTTGGTGGAGCGATACACGGAAGGCGCACCGGCATGCAGTGACAGGCTGCTATGGGGAAGGAGACAAAGCCCCGTGGGCCAGTGCTTGCCCCTGGAACAAAGCGGGGGAGACAGTGTTCCCCCACTTTCTACACTTCCTTTCTGACTTACCCTGGTGCGCGAACCTGTCATAGTACATGTCCAGGAAGGTGTGGAAGAACTCTTTAGCATGAACGTCCCTTGAGTATCTTGGCCCATAGAGGGCGACACAAACCCGCTGCATGGGGTGATTCAGAGAAATGTCAGGCAAGCCCATCCCAAGTCAACCCCGAGCCCTTGTCCTCTGCTGCGATGTGTATGCATGGCTGAGTTTTGTGTTGTGCAGACTTCCAGATGGGAGGCTTCAGGCACTGTGAAAGGCATGGATGCTCCCAGCCTGTCTTTTCCTCCTGAACAGGCTTCAGTAGTAAAAAAGATGGAAAAAACGGAGTGAAAACATGGAAAGGTTATACATGGAAAGCAGCTGTGTATGGATCCACTATACATTTCCCATTTTGAGGCAGGGCAATTGAAGGATAGAAGCCTCGTCTGGACCACCCTCTTCTTTTCTCCTTCATGACATTTTCATTTTGGGGCCAGCCACTGCTTTTTCAGGCTCTCACATCATGCTGAGAGCAAAGCAGACAGACAGAAAGGGGTACGTGGGGCTCACTGAGGGACTTGGGGAGAGATCGCTGCTGAACTTGTGTCCCAGCTGTGGCATTCTGTGGGCCACCTGGTTGGCCACTGGATGACAGAATGCCGGGCGAGATGGAAATCGAGTCTTCTGCCACTGTGAAGCAAAGGAGCTTCACAGGAATCCTAGTTGCACAAACCTGGTTGGGGGAGCCAAGCACATCCTGGTGGGACGTGGCATTGAGCCTGACATGGCGCACCGGTCTGGGGACTGGAACTGCTTGGTCTTGTTTTAGACTGAAATATGACTATGCTGAGGTGCCTCCTGGTCCAGATGCTGGCTGGGATGACAGGGCCGCTATAGGTCAACACGTCTAGAAGGTACTTACGGAGGAAGGCTCTCATAATACTGCACCCTAACAGTTTCATCACGTGAAGCTAATTGACGAGAGATGCAGGACAGCTCAATGGAAGGACGTCTTCATTCAGCACAGAGCTAAATTTCAACATTCAGTTTCCCAGGAAGTTGCCAGTTGGGTGGCTTTAAAAGGGTTAGGATTGGACAAATTAATGGAAGAAAAGACAATCAATCAATCTATCTGTCTATTTATTTATTTATTAAAACATTTCTATGCCGCCCCATTCGCCGAAGCCTCGGGGCGGCTCACAACATAAAGTTAATCAATGGCTGGAAGTAGTATGTGTAGGACTTCCTCCAGTAACAGAGGTAGTGTGCCTATGTACACCTGTTGCCGGGGAGCATGGGCAGGAGGGTTCTGTTGTCCTCATGTCCTGCATGTGGGTTTCTCACTGGCCGCTGTGTTAACAGAATGTTGGGCTGGATGGAGCCTTGGCCTGATCCAATGGGGCTCATCTGATGTTTTTACATAACGACTGGCAGGCCCACAAGCTAATTTAATGCTAATATAGCTGAGTGAGGGTGTATAGTATTGCTGTTCAGAACAGTATTTCATTCTGTCCTGAAGATTTAGAGTGGATTACACTGCAACAGCCAAAAAATTAGGTGGAGTGGGAGTTTAGCAGGTTATAAAACTGCTTAAAATGTTTGATGTCAAAATCTCTAACTACAGAAAATACGTTTTTTAAACAGACTTAAGGCAGAATTCTAAGCAAGGTTAGAATGAAAAACGACCCACAACTCCCAGCATGTTCCAGCCAGCAGAGGCTTTTTTAAATCTAAACTTGCCTAGGATTGTGGCTTTAAAAACAATTCCCCAGAGTTATCACTCACCCCTTTTACTCCCCTTGTTCAGCAAACCTCTTCCCTACTTTGCTCTCGTCTCTTAGATCTTCGCCTTTTACTGGCAGAAGTCTTGACAGCTGCATGACAGACAGATGCTTGAGAGGGAGGGAGGGCAGGTGGACAGGAAGGAAGGAAGGAAAGAAAGAGGGAGAGAGAAAGTCTATTCATTAGCCAGTTGTCAGGATATCATGGGGTTGGGTTCATTGCCGAAAGTGCCCTCAGGAACGCTCACTACCGCAGCCATTAATCCAGCTCATGCCCTTTTCCTTTTGGCTGGAATCGTGCACCAGTGAAGTGGCTTGTTGGAAAATGAAACCACAGCAGTGCTGTTGCTCATGGGAAGCGGCTTTTGTGAAACTTCCCATAGTCAGACCAAGCCCACCCCTCAGCCCTATCGCCCACCCTGGAAATTGGGAGCTGTGAGGTTGTGGCTGAAATTGGCCAGATCGTGTACAATGGCCATTCCTGCCGACGGAGCCCCACTAGATGACATGTCCGCACAGTTCCATTTCCAGGGGTTTGCTGTTGAATGTATGAATTCAGGCTTTCTTTTCCCGTTTGTCTCTCTCTGGGATGTTCTTTCTGGAACCACCTGGGTGCCATCAGCAACAGGCCAGAGGGAACAGGTCCCTCACGAGACTGCCTTGTGTATGAAGTCAGATGTTCCATGCAGCTGGAAAGAGTCCAAGAATCTCTGGAAAATTGGCTGAAATCTCTGTTTTCCTTTGGAAGACTTCCTCCCTTCCCGGGCTGTGGCAGGGTGGCTGCATATGTTAGGGGTCCTTCAGCATCAGTCCCTCTTTCTCAGTGCCATGTAAAGACGCCTCCCCATTACTCCGGTGCTAGTGCAACGGTCGTCGGCGGATTTAAGAACAAAAGCAAAGCCACGCTGGATCAGACCGAAGGCCGAACTAGTCTGACCCTGTGTGCGCACGGGGGCAGACCAGCTGCTCACTAGATTCCCCCGAGTAGGAGGGGCGCAAGGCCTCCTCCTGCCCAGCGCCTCCGCAACTGGGGTGTGCATCCAGGCCACCTCTGGAGAAGGAGGGAGCCCGTGGCCAGCAAGGCTGGTAGCCACAGAGGGCCTCCTCATAAATCTGTCCAGTCCCCTTTTAAAGGCATCCAGATGGGCAGCCCCCACCACCCCCTGTGGCAGCGAATTCCACAGTCTGCTATGAGCTGTGTGAAGAAATACTTCCTCTGATCTGCGCGAAACCATCCCACCTTCATGAGTTGGCCCCAGGTTCGAGTGTGATGGGGGAGGGAGAAAAATGCCTCCTCCTCTGCTTCCTCCACACCTTGCACGATCTGTCCTGTTTCCCCTTCCTTGCCTTTTTTTGCTCAAAGAAACAGTCCCAGTTGCTGTAGCCACTTCTCACAGGGGAGCTGCTCCAGGCGCCCCTTCATTTTCATTGCCCTTCCCTGCACCGTTTCCAACAATGTCCGTTTTCAAGTAAGGCGACCAGAACAGAACACAATATCCCGAGTGGTTACACCAAGGATTTGTATAAGGAAAGTAAAATGTTGACTGGTATTTCCTACTGTGGTCCCAAGTATGTTTAGCGTGGAGTTTGCCTTCTTCACAGCAGCTGAGTGCTGGACCAACCTTTTCACTGAGTTGTCCACCACTCCCCCAAGATCTTTCCTTGCTCCATCGCTGCCAGTTCAGATCCTGGCTGGCTGGCTGGCTGGCTGGCCGTCCGTCCGTCCGTCCATCCATCTGTCTGTCCGTCCATCCATTTGGAATTCTTGTATGCCGCCCCATTCACATAAGCCTCGGGGCAGCTTCCAACACATAAATAAATATCAATACAAATAAATAAAAACTGGAAACATCCTGGCGTAAATTATAAAATCAATAAATAAAATCAGCAATTAAAATAACGTTTAAATAAAAAAGTCTTGGCCTGGCTCCAAAAAACAAATAACGATGGTGCCAGGAGGACCTCTCTGGGGAGCGCATTCTGTAAATGGGGCACCACCGCAGAGAAGGCCCTCCTCCGGGTACTCGCCCTCCTAATCTCATTCACAGAAGATTCCTGGAGGAGGGCCTCTGCCACCGATCTCAAGGGGCGGGAGGGCAAATATGGACGCAAGCGCTCCTTTAGATAACCAGATCCCAAGCCGTTAAGAGCTTTATAGGTGAATCTATCTATCTATCGTGTTTGTGCCCTGCCTCTTTTTCCTGTCAAGGAACTCAAGGCAGCTTACCTAATTATCTTTCTCCTCCCAGTCTTCACAACAGCAACCCTTTGAGGTAGGTTGTGCTGAAAGTCTGTGACTGGCCCAAGTTTACTTAGCTGTATAGCTGAGCAGGGACCAGAACTCGGATCGCTTGGGCTCCGGGCCTGCACTCTTCATTCCCTCTTTCATTTCCATTATTTCATTTCTGCTCCACCCCGACGCTGAAGCTCTGAACCATGACACCATGCTAACTTGCTGCTAATTTCGTGATTCTGTCCAAAGTGACTTTCCCATATTAGAAGGGGTTGAGCCATCAGTGGTGCTTCTGAGGCTGGACCTGGAGGCCCCCAGATGGCAAGGGATGGGTGCAGTGGCAAACGACAGACGCCCTGCGGCCCACCAGGCCGACACTGCTCGCCGAGACATCCCTGCTCTTTCCTTGTTCCTTAAAAAAAGGTTGAACCAGTGTGGGTGGCCCGGCAACACAAGCCGTCTGAGGTGCACCTTCTACTGTGAAAATATGCCTCTCCTAGTCCCTGTGTTCAGTAGCAGGGCAGCGGAAGCGAGCTCCTTTTTATTGCAATGCCATGTTAGATGTCATTAAAATGCAAATGTAAACATGGTCAGTATTCTCCTTTTATCATGGCTGGCAAGCCGTTTGTTCTGTTTTCTTATTGCTAGCATATCAGGCAGGTAGAAGCCACGCTGGTGGGGAGGGGAATGTCAGTTCTGCCTCTTGCAGCTGGAGTGAGGTGAGCGCATGCCCTTCAAAGCTGGCTCCCTTCATAAGATCATTTGGTCCCAAATCTAAAATCACCTTGCTGTGCTGCTAAGAGGCATTCTGAGTTGCCACATCTCTCCCCAGTCCCCATCATCATACAAACATTGAAGGAGCCCCTCCAGATCAATCAAATTATCTTCAATTCTGCCTCTCATTGGGCAGGATATAGCACGTGGTCATTAATTAATCACTGCAGGTATGCTTTTCCAAGCTTGGTGGAGATGCTGGGTGACTGGTTTCATCAAGCCACTCACACATTCCTATGCACAATTTCACGGCTCATCACTTGGCGTGGAACCTGCCGCAGCAAGATGTGGTGCTGATAGTCAGGTTACATTTCCATGTCTATAGGGTACGGTGTCTAATACAAATTGGGCCAACGGGTGTTGAGTCTGACAGCTGAATAGCACCTCCAGATTTACGGACCGTCTATCTCTTCCTGGGACAAATGGGAAAGTTGTCACCTCCCCAGACCTGCTGCCTGGATGCTGTTGTCCCCAGAGCGCTGTGGATCGTATACAAGTCAGTAGCCCAACCAGCGCTGGAGGCTGCTTGTGAATACGGCCCTGCCAGTCCAGGGTTGTTGGATTCTTCAGGTCCCGGAGCAGCCAAGACAGACTAAAATAGATGACCGCAGCAGAAAAGTCTACTTCTGTGTACCCTCCCTGGCAACAGATGCTGTTTGTGGGTCAGAGTGACTTTTGGGGAAGCTGTGGACTTTGGGAGAAACTGGCTGAGAAAACCACTGAGATGTGAAAAAAGGCATGTATATATGAGACACTAATGTATGAATGGGTATGAAGATGCAGAAGGCCTCTTGAATTTGTATCAGGAATCTTTGTATCAGAGATCTTCTTTGACAACAGGCGGAGGAGGTCATCAGCAGATGTCCCACAGGTGGTGGAGTCAAGGCAGGGCTAGAAGAGTGGTGTGTCCCTCCCTCCCTCCCCTCTTCTGCTACCTGTAACTAGCATAGACTGATAGAATGCCAATTGGGCTGGAGGAAATTTAGTATGATGGCACATGATGTGAAATAATCTGTGACTGTTCGATTTCATAGACCTTGGTTGCTGTATTGTTGCTTTTGGACAGTATTATTGCGATGGGATTTTCCTTTATGTTCTTCAGTAGTCATTTGTGTTCCCACTATTGTTTCCTCTGTCATATTTCTGCTCATAGATCTTGTCACAGGTGCTGCTTCATTTTTAAAAAAATCAAATATGTTTAGGCTGCCTTGCAAGGTGGGTCCTTCCTGTTGACATGGTTTTTAACTTCCGAATGTTTGAAATCCTGTAGCAAGGCAAAACTTTCCCACATCATCTCCAAGCTCCCTGTTGCTAAAATGGAATGGTTGCATCTTTCGCTTTTGCCCTACTTTCTGTGTTGCTTTCAGCTCTTTGCTTTTGACTGTTCTCGTGACCCCATCAAAATTCTGAATGGAGGCAGAGCCCAGGAGAGAGAAGAGGGGAGGGTCTTTTAAAATGTACGCTTAAAAAATAGCCCAGCAACCTATTTTAGGGACCAAGAAGGAAAAATTCATCATTTCACATTTCAGGCTAAGAGCAGAGATAAGAGGCTCAAGGGACCCTTGCGTTTAGTTTATTCGGAACTGGCCTCTTGCCTGTGACACGCTCTTTCCACTGGACAAAAGCCACCTCTGGAAATCCCCCCACATCGCTGAAGCATGTGGGAGCTGCACAAGAACCCTTTCAGTCTGCAGCATCTTCAGCTGCAAGGCAAGGGCCTGCCCAAGAATTTGGACAGCCGCGGCCAGTCAGCGTAGCCCATGCAGTACAAGGTGAACTGCTGGAGATTCAACAGCATTTCTAAAGGGAAAACATCCAAGGGCACCATGTCACTTGTTCGGAGAAGAGATCTGGCAGTGCACACTGAGGAAATAAAAGCTTATTTAGTGCAGTGTGTAGGGAACAGGAATCCTCGTGTTATTATTTATTTATTTATTTATTTATTTATTTATTTATTAAAACATTTTTATGTGTTGTGACATACCTTCTGCCGCATTTAACCTGTGAGGCAAAAAGGAGACATTTTACTCTTGGGGAATGAACTCGGGGAAGCCAGAAACCCCTGAGTGAAAATACTAATACAAAAATTCATTCAGACCATTCTCCTGATTGTAAATGTAAAGCAAAAGCAGGGAGGCATCCCTTTGAAATGTTTGAATGATGGGCAATAGCTTAGAAGGAACAGAGTATCCAGAGCCGCTAAGGGTATCACTAGAACTATTCCGAGCTGCAGAGGCTGAATCAGTCCAGATCCTAGCAAGAAACCACCAACAAATATGGAAAAGAAAATAATGGTGCAGTATGCATTCCATTCCCATGCGAGCAAAGTGATGCTCGGGGTGTTGCAGCAAGGAACGGCATGCTTTATGGAGTGAGAAATGCCTGACATTCAAGATGGAATCTGAAAAGGAAGAGGCATTCAAGATCGTATCACAAATATATGTGGGTTAGTGGAACACACCAAAGAATTTCGGAAGAAGCTCAGCCTATGCTTCGGAGACTACAGAAAAGCCTTTGACTGCATGGCTCATGACAAGCTGCGGATGATTCAAAAGGAAGTGGATATGTCTCAGCACTTAATCACCTCGCTGGACAAGAAGCTACTGTTAGGCCAGAATATGGAGAAACCGAATGGCTTTCTATAGGCAAGGGCATCAGACAAAGGTATATTTTATCTACGCATCTGTTCAGTCTCGACACAAAACATCAAGTAAGAAAAGCTGGATTGGGATCATAGGAAGGTGTGAACATTGGCAGAAGGAACATCACTAATTGAAGATACGCAGATGATATTACTCAAAGAAAACTGCAATGAAATGACTCCCAAGGAAAGTGAAGAAAGAAAAGCAAAGGCAGAACTGCAACTGAACCATGGCGGAACTAGAAAAGATCATGAAGTCGCAGGATGTTTCACTGGAGATCGAGGCCAAAACCATCCATGCTATTGTATTCCCGATCACGATGTATGAGCATGAGAGCTGGATCGTGAAAAAAGCTGAAAGGAAGAAAACGGATGCATTCAAAACGAGGCACTGGAGGAAGAGGTTAATTGGCACGGTCATGTTTGTGAACTAAAGTCCGCTCCATCAATTGCAAGGTGCCCCTCATTTACAGCTTCTTAAAATTATCACCTCTGTATCCTGAAGGTGCCACAAAACGTTATTTCCATGTTTAGCAAAATCTGGAACCTTTGTAACACACCCTTCTCCTGGCTGGTGCTTTTCAGGTGCATTGAATTAGATACACTGTGTGGCTGACTGGGGATAATGGGAGGTGTAGGCCAGCACATGTATAGGACACCAGTTTGGGGAAAGCTGACGCCCCAGTTCAAGCTTGATGGATGTAGTTTGATTAGCTTGCTGTGGTGCTGTGTCATTAAGAGGCTTTGCTTCCATTTAGCAGGCTCAATTTTTTGAAAGCTCCAGTGGCCAGTAATGTATTTTGGGAAATGGTACTGAAGGTGAAGCACCCAAGAACAGAAGCTCGACAGCTCAGGGCAGAGGAGAGCTGGGCGACGGTGGATGCGGAAGGGCCAGCAGTGAGGCTGCAGTCGATTCGGAAGATTCAGGCCAAGTGTTCCCCGCATGGAAGAGCTTTGGGCAAACTTCCCTCACAACATCACAGCAAGCATGAAATTGGGGTCTGTCAGGAGAACCAACCAGCCTATCAGGAGTGCTGGACATGGCAGTGTGTTCCGGGAGCCCAGGCATGTGCTGCCGAAATGCATATTCAAGACTTGGGAATCTGTCACGATTTATCATGGAAAGGGGACACGTTCATTTCTGTTGCTCAGCCTACTTGGCTCTAACGCAAAATTCCACACTTCCCCTCCATTGGGGGTGGTGTATGAACCAATTCAGCTTCCTTTTTATAGGTGGGATGTATATATGTCTGCAATTCCAGGAGGAGGAAGCATCTCTCAACAGGAACCCTCACAGAGAAACACTGGGGGCAAAGGCAGGTGCCGTGAAGGGATGCTGGATCCTGCTGGAATAATTCTGAGTCCATGTGGACAGAGAACATGCTCTATTTCTATTCCTAATATCTTACTCAAATAGGATTCTAGTCCGAGCATCTTTTGTGAATTTCGTAGAACTATCAAGTGGGGGAAATGCTCAAAATACACAGAAACTTGCCTACAGAAAATGAAATGGAACGAAATGTGGCAAAAGTGCTGGTGTAGATACAAAGGCTTGCAGAGGAGAAGCAGAGCTCTGTGGGAACACCAAGCTGGCAGCATCCCAGCACTACTTAGTCTGTCTTCAGGTGGCCTGCCTTTCATGCTCCCCTCAGCAAGTTGGGGTTCACTCTTGCGTCAGCCAGGGAGCTGCGGACAGAGGGAGTGAACTTGAAGCAGCGGCCCGCCCACGATTGCTCGGTCTCCAGGATGCCTTTTTCACCTGCCTTATTTGCATGCTTCCGAAGGGCATTCAATAAATGCAGAGCAGTCCTGGCTGCAATCCACCCGAGAGAGCTTTTGCACGAGCCCCACTGACAGCAAGGGGAGCTGGGTTCCCCGCACAGACCCACGGGTCACTTCGGTGCCGTTTGAACGGGAGCAGAGACGCACGGATCACGCCTGGTCCACCGTAGGCAGTTCAGTGTCGCCGACTCTGAGGTTGCTCGTCGAGGCAGGAGGTGGGATGGCGGAAACACACCACGGATCTCCTTAGGAGTAAATAGGTTTCCCGGTTCTTGAAATCCAACGCCAAGTTCCAGGGTGTTAGCGTCCTGCAGGGTGGCCTCAGGGGAAGGCGCCAGCCTTCAGGGTGAGGGGGCCTTCTGTGTGCCAGTAGGACCCTCAGTCTTGCATCCTGCATCACCCTCCAAACGTGCAGCCTGGCTTTTTCCAGCACACCATGTGGGATCGCAATGCGGCTTCACCCACTGATTTACAAGCTCAGTGGTCCCTGAACTACCAGGTTCTGCTCATGGCTTAGAGGACCTGGCTGTCCTGGGAGCAAAGGGCACTCTTCACATGTTCAGGAATGCTCTCAACATGGCCCAGAGCTGGACGCTGCTGAAAATGGGCCCTGCTTGTTGCAGTACCAGTGTCTGTCTGCTGCACAAGGTCCTAAAATAGTTTGCATAACCCTCCTCTTCTCCACTTCATTGTCACAACAACTCTGCAAGGCAGCTCCCGAGTCCCAGGCCAGCACTCTCAACCCCAGGCTCCCCGTTCTTAAGACTCCCTGACCGGAGGAGCTGTGGCTTCATCCCGGCAACTTCTCCATGTCTCAGCGCATCTGCTTCACCACCGAGCCGCAGCCCGCCTCTTCTGCCAGCTTTACCGAAAGCCAGCTGTTATCTTACCCCCCCCCCCGCCACCTCCGACTCCCTCCCTTTGGGCCCTGCATTTTTCTGGGCTCGACCTCACTCTTTCCACTCCGCCCGCTGCCTCTTGCCAATTTTCCATCAGGACAGCGGCGCTGCTTCCCGCCCCTCTCCGCCCCCGGCCTTTCCTTTTCACCTCCCACTGCCAGATGAGAACATGGATTTCGTTTTTCTGTTTTTATTTTGCAGCGCTGGCAGGGAGGGGAGGAGGCAGCCCGGCCGCCCCTGGGCCGGGGGTGCATCCTGTCTCTTCTGTACATCGTGCGAGTGGAACGCTCTTCTGATTTGTGCAGCTCGGAGCAGTCGCGCTGCGGGGAGCTGGCAGCCTCCACGCCGAGGAGTCCAACCACAACGACTCTGCCGCCTGCCCATGTGCAGAGATCCATTTCCAGAGGGTGACAAGGCGGAGGCGGTCCTGGAACAGCCGGGCAGAGCGATTCCGCACGGGCCACCCCGGGCTAGCCAGCCAGCCACAAAAAGCGGGAAGAGGTGGGCTGCACAGGTTTGGGCCACAGCCCAGTCCCAAGTCAGGGGCCAGCCGGGGGCCACTTTGCTGACAGCAGGGCTGCAGGACCTCTGGCTCCTGGCGCCACCCCCTCCCCCAGCAGCCACGCATTTCGTGGTCTCCGAACTTTGGCCCAAATGAAATTTCCCTTAGTCTCAAAAGGTGGAAGCACCCCTCAGGCGGCCTTGGTGGCCAGCAGCAGCAGTCTTCAAGCTAAAAGGCGCTCTTGGGCTTTCTGGCCCTCTGCCTTTGCCCCCACCTCCTCCCGCCACGAACGCCGCCCCCGAGAACGTGGGCACTGAGGCTTCCCTGCGGTGGAACTTGGCCCTGGACTGACTGCCCTTCTCCTCCGTCCACAGATCCCCTTTTACGAGCAGAGGGGTCCGGCCTCTGCCATGGGCAAGTCAGCCTATACAGGGGGGTGTTCTGTGTTGTCCTGTGGGTCCAAGCACTAGCCCATCTGACACCTAGCACCTCCCCTGATGGGAAGCAAATTAGAGCATCAGGAATTCTTGTAACTCGGGCACAGACGCAGCCTGCTCAGCTGCCAGTCCGCTTCTGGGGGATCCGGAGTGCGGCCGAGGCGGCTGCGTCCCTTCTCCCGACAAGATGGATGCCTGCGCCGCGCCTCAGCTTCGCCTCTCCTTGGCTTGCCTCCCCGCGCTGCTCCCACCAGCAATGGAAACTTCCGACCTGACCCCGGGATGGAGCCGTTCCCCAAGCGGGGACGGGCCTGGCGCTGGGCCCTGGCAGTCTGATGAAGCCAGCAGCGGCGCTCACTGCAGGGGCCGCATGTCAGCGCTCCTTGTCCCGTGCTTCCCCGGGAGCAAGGCGTTCCAGCGGAAGCACGACCACGCTCGGCTTCTTTGGAGGAGGAAAGAACACCTGCATCGTCCAGGTTGTAGTAGCTTTATTTACAAATGTACAAGCGGTGCCCATAGGGAGCAAGCAGGCTGTTAAAATAAAGACGGCAGGGCCCCAGAGGCGACGTGGGCAGACCTCCTCCCCGGCTGCACCCCGTTTCTGCTAGAGACTCTCCAGATGCTGCGTCTGTCTCCCGACCTACCAGCTGCCTGTCCCAGCCCTTTTCCTCGGCTTGAGGGCCGCCCACTCTTCCAGCCCCTTCCAGGCAGCGCTCCCTTTTGAAGTCCTCAGGAAAGGTGTCCAGCGATCGATCGGGACACCTTGGGGAGGATGCATCCAGCCACTGTGCTGTGCTAAAAGGGCACCTGTAGCAACTTGAGCGGAGGCTGACGTTTAAGAGAAGCACCTGCTTCCAGGTCCAGTTCTGATGGTGGAGGAAGCCCCTGGCCACTTTTGGAAGGTGGGACCTTTGAGCCTGAGATGCCCAAGCGAGGCCTACGTCTGTCCAGAGGGCTGCCCAGAGACGCTTTGTGCCACCAGAAATCTTTCAGGGGTGGAAGAATGATCTTGTGTGAGCTGGCGGCACCTGTTTCACTGCTCTGGGGAGCACTTAGTTGTGAAGGAGACTGCTGAACGGATTGTGAGCGTGCGTGTGCACGCCCTTTGCCATGACGAATGACTTCTTGGGATCTGGGGCGGGGACATCCCAGGTTCCCTGTCGAGGTGGGCCTGAGCCCCAGCATCTCTCTCGGAAAATTAACAGGCAGAGACCCAACTCAACGGACAACAAAGCTTGCTAGTTCTTCATGGATGCACCCCACCTTCAAGGATTTGACCCCTCAGCTGTGCAAAGTGGAACGGCAGACACCATTCAGCCCTCAGAAACAGAGGGGTCTCCTGACTGCAGGCATGTTCCTATTTTAGCTAGGTGGGCACTGACAAAAAGACGCCGACTGCAAAACTTCAGGCCCCAACATATCCTGCACCAGGAGTGGACAGAAAGGAGTTCAGGATCGGCTGAAGTCTCTCCTCTCAGTCATTCGGCCAGAGCGTCTGACTCCCACCTCCTTCAGTTACAGTAACTGAAACTGAGAGCTTTGTTGCCGTTCCACGATTTCTGCCCTACCTGCCCTCATGCTCATCCCTTCTCTTTTTGCCTCAGTGTTCCTCTTCTGTAAAATAGGACCAATGATGAGTGGCCTTAGCCAGGTCTTTGTGCAGATCTGCTGGCCATGTTGAGAGTTTGGGGTTAGCACCCCGGTTCGCACGTGCACCTCCATGAGCAGCCCTCAGGCTGGACCTGCCCCCAGACTGCTGGGGGAGCTGCAACAAGCGCTGCAGGCAGGGACACACCAGCAGGACAGCCCTTCTTAGCGACTTTCCAGGAAGGGCTTCCTTGCCTTCAACCGCTGCACAGCAGGCCGAGTTTCAACCAAGGTAGATTCCCTCCCACCTTCAACACAGGAAGGGCTTTGCCTGTTGAACTGTGACTGCTAAAGGCACTGGAAGCATCCAAAGGCTTCTCCCCTCTGCTGGTTCTCCAGTTTGTTCCGTTTTGTTTTCCGCCTCTCGGGAATTTATCTATCTGAGGTCAGGGTAAAGTACCAGGAAACTGTGAAAGGACACTTCTTTCAGAACGTGTAGCCCTCCCCTCCCCTCCCCTCCATCGCTTCCACTCACACAGGAAGATGTGTTCAAATGCACCCCTTGGCCACTCTCCTGAAGACCCTCTGCAGTACAGAAAGTAGTCCGTTCCCCACTTGGTGGGACCATCTGCATTTAAAGTTATGTTGCTTCTGAAGGGGGGAGGGGAGAGTGGCCACCGCCTCCACCTGACCCGAGATCTGCTTCTGTCCTCTAAGCTACAGAATTTAGGTATGCAGTAGGAGCAAGCTGGAAACGCAACTCCCATCGGGGAACCTGAACATGCGCAGCCAGGGAGGCACCATCAAAAGTCTTTGGGGCCAGGGGGACGGAGCAGTCTGATGTGGCATTTAGTCTGATGTGGCATCTAGTGCCGTCTCTCTTCCTCCAGGACCAGCACTGTGGAGCGGCCCCCCACCCCCCAGAGACCTGTACCAAGGCCATGGTTCACGAAGCTGCCTCCCCACCAGGCCCCGGGGTCGGCAGGCCGAGCAGTCGACCCACGCAGCGTCTCCCCGAGCGGCACTGGGGTCGTGTGCCGGCACAGGGCCCACCCCGGCAGCCCAGCTGCCAGAAGGTCCTCCTGCCCCGAGAGACACTAGCACAGAAGAGAGCTGGCAAATCACTGTGTACATGTCGGAGCCGAGGCCGAGTCCCCGGGAAGCATGAGAGGGAGCCGGAGGCGGTGGGATCGGGCTCACTTATAGGACGGAGAGGTCATGGCAGGACTTGGACCGCACCTTGAGGGCCACCTTCCTGTTGTTTCGGGCCACCAGCCGGTCGAGGAAGCGGCGCACCTTCTTGGTGAGACTCTCCTTGCGCTTGTAGAGGGACATGCGCCTGTCGTTGGCCTCCTTGCTGTCCCGGCGCAAGCGGATCTGCCGCACCACCCCCTCGAAGAGCTCGGCGACGTTGTGCTGGAGGGCGGCAGACGTCTCGATGAACTTGCAGTCGAAGACCACAGCACAGGCACGGCCTTCTGCGGGGAGAGAGAGGCTGCGTCAGCCCTCTGGGGCAGCACGCCCCAGACGCGATACCGCCCCCCCATTCCAAGGCAAATTCGACCCCGAGAAAACCAACGAGATCTTCATCTGTGTTGTTTCTGGGGCTGTCGCATGCTTAAAGAAATCCCGAATGGATGGATCAGATCAGTTCCCCTGGGGCCCACTGGCATGGTGAACACTTGTCCACACCTGGCCATCTCAGAAGCGGCCTCCACAGCTTCTCGAAAGGGTCAGGGGACTGCGATGGGGCCTGCCAGCTAGAAGCCCCCTTTGAAAATAACGGTATTAAGAAACAGTTTATTTTCAAGAGATCCGTTGCCTTGTGGATTGGAGAGGGCTTTTTATTAGACAACAGAAAGGGATTTTAGCCAATTAACACTGCAATCCAGCACATTCAAAAGTTCATTTACCTACTCCCTGGTGAATGAGAATAGGATTGCAGCCTAAATGAAATAAATGATGGACGAAACGTTTCATGGTTAATTAATACACCACTTCCTGTGCCTACAGGATGGGAAAGAGGCATGGGGCAGCCCCACACTCCAGTGATTCAAGCAATGTTAATGATGCAATTAATGGAATGTGCTCCCCAGAGAGGTCCGCTTGGCGCCGTCATATGTTTTTCGGTGCCAGGTCAAGACCTTTTTATTTAATCAATATTTTAATATGTTTGAATATTGAATTTTATTGTTGTATTTTATTAATTTGCAGCCAGTGTGGACAGTCAATTTATGTTGTAAGCCGTCCAGAGACACAAGTAATTGGACGGCATACAAATTTTATAAATGAATGAATGTTGAATTCCTAAAGAAAGAGGTACAGATGGGCAAGATGGCCTGGAAACTCTTCCTTCAGCATTGGGAGATGCTTGGCCCCATTGAGGGAAAAGAAACTCTGTGTGTGCTCAGATGTACATTTCATTTCTTCATGTGTCCTTCTAGGGCGGCTCAAACCCTGAAGACAGGTTCTGCGGCTGAATGCCAGTGAGCTCAGCACCAAACTGAAACATTTTATTGGCTTTAGAGATGGATTTCCAGCAATATGAGAAGGACTAGGAACCTGCTAGAAAGAAAGCAAGGAGGTCTTTGAGAAGCGACAGCGGGATTTTCATGCCGAAGGCTGCTCAGGGTTCAGGATCTTCAAATTCTAAGGAATTAAGGATCCAGAATCAGAGCATTAGGGAGGAACTGATGACGCGGCACTCAGGAAGGGACTGGCTGTGGACTGAGCGCCGCCCTCCAGGTGAGGTGGTCATGGAAGGCTAGGACCGCGATCACCTCCACATCACACACGCGTCCTCCGTTCGACGCCAGGACTCGCTGTGGCGAATCTCGGCTCGCTCCCGTAAAACATGCTGAAGCAAGCGATGCACCTGGACTGCCCTGGTCACTGAATCCCAGAACAGCAGAAGGGGCCGAGCAGCCCATTGGGTCCAACACCCTGCCCAGTCCAGGGCTCCCAGTGAAACCATCCCTCTCAGAGGGGGTTATTCTGGGCTGAAAACCCACCCCCCGTCTTCAAACCAGAGGTGCTTGTGTGGCCTGAACCCAGCAGTGCTACCCATGAGGAGAACCCATGGTTTGTTGTTGGTTCCTGAACTGCGTGTTGCGCACCATCTTGGCTGGGTTCGAACAATGCAATAGGCCATGTTTTAATAAGCAGCCGTGAGTCGAGCCTCCATTGCTCATCTGCAGTACGAGGGCAGGGGAGGGGGAACAACTGAACTCTGAGGCTCCAACGTGAATCATGGGGGGGAACCGAAGGTCAAATCCTGCCCTCCAAGATCCCATGCAATCGTGCCCACTTCTGCTGGCCCTCCATCGTCCCCCAAACCACCAACGAAAAGCCCCAGCTTCTGTGTGTTTTCTCCCATTCTGCATGGTTGAAATGGCTCCTCCAGGTCTCCTTTCTGGCTGGAAGAACTTTAAGCGAAAATACACGGGGAATTTTGGTATATTTAAGCCCCGCCCTTTCTGACGTCAGTCCCACCCCCTTTGTCTTTCCAGCCCAGCCATGGAGTGCAGCCCTTGAGAGCGAACCGAATTCGGCCTCGGGGCGAAAACGGCTTCCCACCTTTGAGGCAACCGTGAGGCTTACGAAGACGGGCAGGGTCCTTGCTAAACGGCAGCTACACGCCACTGCCCACACGCCCGCCGAGAAAAGCCCTTTTCCGAGCAGCCGAGCCTCTTCCCGCTCACCTTCCACAGAAACCTCCCGGCAGCGCACCAGGTCCGTCTTGTTTCCCACCAGAATGATGGGGATGTTCTCCGCCTGGCGGGTGCGGCGCAGCTGGATGCGCAGCTCCGACGCGCTCTCGAAGCTGCCCCGGTCGGTGATGGAGTAGACGATGACGTAGGCATTGCCCACCTGCATGCAGTAATTGTACAGCCAGTTCTCCTCCTCCAGGGGCTGCAGGGAAGGAGGAAAGCCCGTGACACGGGGCCCGGCCCGGAGACCGGGGTGCCGCAAAGCCGGGGGAGAGGGCGAAAGGAACAGGCCTCCCTCGGCGGGGCGGCCGGCAGCTCAGCACCCACCGCCCCCAGGCACAAAGGCGCCCCCCCCCCCCCCGACTTTGAAAAGGCATCTGGCACGTTTCACTCAGCAGCTGGGGTCAGGTCAAAGCCAAGCGCGGGCCTCCGGTGGCTGCAAACTTCATTTCCGATGAGTGCCTCTGGGCTATATTTTGTTTATTTATTATTTTAATTTTATATACCACTCCATTCTCATAGGCTTTGGGGGGTTTACAAGAGATTGTAACAAGGATTAAACTCTGACTAAAACAAGCCTATTAAATAAACTACTTTGGGAAGGCCTGTCAGGAGAGAGCGGTCTTTTAACTCCCTCTTGAAGGTAGCAATCTGGAACATCCGGCGCCTCTCTCTGGGCAGCTGACATTTATCTTACAGAAGCAAAGTTCGGAAGAGTATCCAGAGGACCTTGGTGGGCAAGGCGGACTGCAGGGGCCAAGCGCTCCTGAGGGTATTCGACACCTAGCCAATGGCAGCCAACTTGTGCTGGTGCCCAGGAGAGTTCCTCCCATGTGCAGATGTGCCCGAGCCCACAAAGGCTGCCCATCCCTGCCTGGGAGAGCGCAGAGCCCCCTTTCTACGTATGCAGCATGGGCCTGCAACAAGCATGGAAACCTCCGCGGGCAGGATTCTCCCCCAGCACCGAGCGGCATCACTCCAAGCTAGGCACCTCTGTGGCAAGGGGCCTCCAGAGGCTGCTGCCGGGGAAATCGGAGCCCAGCCAACCGGGGCTGCAGCAGCAAGCGACTGTTGGACTTCCACATCTGACAGCGGGCCTTGCTCCACGAAGCATGGGTCCTTGGGGGTCTTGCTGCCCTGGCCACCCCTCTGGAATTTAGGCCTTTTCGATCTCCAGGGAACAGGTGGGGAGCATCTTCCCACCTTGGCTCTGGGAGCTGCACGACTGGAAGAAGCCGAGTCTGGTGCTCATTGCTGTTTTCGATGAAAAAAGATCGGGGGGGGGTGCAGATTCACCTGGGATCCTGCAATGGTAGAGGAGGAAGGGGCCCACAAGGCCATCGAGTGGAGCCCCCTGCCCAATGCCAGGCTCGAGGTAAAGCCGCTCCTGGACAAGGGCTCCCTGGGCTGCGCATGGAGGCCTCATGGGCCAAACCCCCGGCTCCTCTCCATGCAAGGACTCGGAAGACCCAGCCCCACCGGCGCTTCTGCCACACACACAGGGAAGGCCAGAGAGAGGAACGACTCTGAGTCCGTGTCTAGTATGGTGCCAAGCGCACTGCTTGCGCCAAATCAACGTCTCCAGCACTATCTGGAAAAGAGGCTACGGACAAGACGCTAGAAATCATTTGTCTTTATGACAAACCATCAACCCCCCCATGCAATGGCCTATAGATTCTGCCTGTATTTTTGTCCATAAAGACAATTTCAGGAACTGGTCAGAAATTCAGTGCATGCCTTGTCTGTTCCACTGTTTGGAAATTTAACACAAATGAAAGGGGGGGTGGAAAGAGTTTTCATAAATACAAACCTCCACCTGGGGCTGCCCTAGCCCAGCCTTCCCCAACCTGGAGTCCTGCAGAAGTGTGGGACTACAACTGCCAGCATCCCCTGCGGGGCTAGCTATAAACCTGGGACCCCATTTAAAAATGGGGCTGTGGCCACGGGTCGGGGGAAATGGCCTTCTCCTGGGTCCGGGTGGCAGGAGAGGCGCTGCTCTCGCCGCCCAGCCGTGCTGACCTCGCTGCGAGCGCCACGGAATTTGCACATGGCTGAGCCGAACACGAGCCCATTAAGAGCGTTTGCCTTTGGGCTGCGTTTGACACCGTCTGTCTCCCCATCAATTGGTCGGGGGAAATCGCTGCTCTCTCCAAAGAGGACACGCAGCTTGCTCTGTGTGGTTGCGCTGGCCTGGAAACGACTAGAGCCAAGAGGCTAGCCCGCCTTGGGGAGATCCGGGAAACAGCCTGGGAAAAGGAGGGCGAGTTACCCGATGCCACCCAGAAACTGGAGTCACATGTTCGCAAGAGCAGCTTTATCCAGTGGGCTTCGTCTGCGTCACGGCTGAAGCTATCTGGAATTGCAGGGGCCATGCCTGGAAACGGGGGGTTAAAAAGCACACTCAAGAGTACCCCTGGGCATATCCAGAATGTGCTTTCCCTTACCACTGGGTAAACAAACTCACCTGGTGTTAGTCCCACACAACTGCTTACCTGCAGGGCTATCACATATTTGCAATTAACAAAAAAGGCTTCCAGAAAAACGGGTTTCTGTCAAGACCTCTCGCTTGCAAAATTAACCCCCTTTAACCTTGATTATCCAGGAGTGGGGATACCAAAATCAAGCAGGGCAAACCACCACCCTTTCAACCATTTCCAAATTTGGAAGCCCAATCCAAACTGTATCCTTGCCTGATTTCAAATGCGCAACAGCTTGTAAAACCTAAATTCAGGTGATCCCAAATCACCAGAAGAGGGCACAAGACAGCCAGCCCTTCAAACGTGCGGCCGTGTCCTGGGGGCATTTACTCAGAAGTAAGCCCCCTCCCCAAGCTTACTGCCTAGTAAGTATGTTTGCGGCTGCAGCCAGAAGCAGGCGAGCGGCAAGCGTGCATTTTGCAAAGCTGAGCCCCACGGAGATGCGACTGGGACCACGGAGAACTGCTGCCCCGCCAAGCCTGACTCACGCACAACAGCCTGGCTTCAGGCTGCAGCATCTTGAGGGGCCTGGGCTCCTCAGACCAGCCTTGAGAATAGGCGGCGGGTGCCCAAGGGGCTTCGGCAGGGCCAGCTTCCAGCTGTGGGGGCTTTGGGGCAAGATGCTCTTGCAGGGCCCGATCCTCAGGGCAGTCCTGCCCGCTCCTTGCTGCCCATTCGCTGGCACCACCCCTCTTCCGGGCCCATCCTGCATGGCAGCTCAGAGGGGGAGAGAAGGCCGGTGGAGGGGGCTGCTGGCTGGGCTCCCTCCAGCGCTGGCTCCCCGGGAGAGGGTGCCCGGGCCGGTGGAGCCAGCACAGCGTGAGGGCAGGTTGGCGGCCGGCCTGAGGCCTCCTGCTGAAGCACGGCCCTTGGCAGAGGCGCACGACGCTGACCCTGCAGGGCCGCCCCTCCCACAGCACCCTTCCTCCGGGGATCCCGCCAGGAATGCAGCCGCCACCTCCCGCAGGCGTGGATGGAGAAATAGCTATTGCGATGAGAACAGCTGCGTTTTCCAGGGTGGGAGGTCAGTGGGAGCCCTTCAGTGGCATCCTCCGAATTGTGGCCCTAGAACCGAAGAGGGTGGGGCGGAGGCCACGCAAGCACACCGGCCTCTGCCCGCCCAGCCAGCTCATGGCGGAGGGGAGCTGAACCCTCTGCCGGCCCTCAGCTGAACGGAACGGAACGTCCTGCACTGGCTCCGCATTGACTGCCACGCAGGCACGGCTCCGACGCAGCGGGAGCGACAAGCGCGACCCGATCGATCGCTGTTCCTGCGCGAGAGGCAAGCCAGCCGCAGAGCGGGGGTGCCGGCCCTGCGCGCACAGGGGCCGCCAGCCGTTGCCCAGCTCGGCGCGGATGGCGGCAACCTGGGCGGCCCAGGGAAGAGCGGAGCTGGACCCCGCAGGCCGGCCGGCCAGCCAGCCAGAGGGCAAGTGCGGGACTTTTCCTGAGAACAGGGGTGCCCCCTTCGGGCCACTGTGGTGGGAACCCCGCATGGCTCTTTACCCACGGGCTGCTCATCAGCCCAAGGACTGAAACAACCGGTGGGTTGCGCAGGAAGGAGGTTCTGAAAGATAAATGCCCGCCAAGGAATACGATGCTCCTCTGGCTTCCAGGGCATCCCTGCAAAGGGGAATATGAGCTGCATCTCTCCTCCGGGGTCGCCAAGATTCCCTCTCCTCCAGAGCAATAAAATGGATAGGATCCTGCCCTCTCGCGCAGCTCTTTTCTCCAGGCCTAAGAAGCCTCCCTGCTGGCCAAGAGCCAGTGCTGACCTCGAGGGGACACGATCCGCACGTGCACGGGTCTGCCACCTACCCGGCGGTTGGCCTCCCAGGTGTCGATCACCATCAGCGTGGTCTCCTCGCCGTCCACAGACAAGGTGCGCTCGTAGGAGTCCTCTGAAAAGGGCCAGGCGGCTGCGTGAGGCCCCGCTGCTTCAGCGCAGCCCTCCCCCCAGGCTTGTTAGACTACAAGTCCCATCCCGCCCGGCCAGCACGGGGATGGCGGTCGAAGCTTCCACCGGCTGGCCTTAGGAAGACGGGGCGAGCAGCTCCCGGACACTCGCAGCACACGGCCACCAGCTGCTCTTGCTCCTGGACCTTTGCGACCACCACCGGTGGGCTTGCCAGGGGGATGGCCAGAGCCAGGGTGCCCGAGCCGGAGTGGAGGCAGGCCAGCAAGTGGGTCTGACCCCGACCCCCTGGCTGAACGCACGGGACCACGGCAAGCCTCTGTTCCAACCGCAGGGAGGACAGCGCAAGCCCTGGCTCGGTTTTACAGCTGAACTGCACGGCGGGGGCCACAGAAAGCCTCCGACTGCCCTGGCAAACGAGAACACGACCCTGACAGTGGCTGCCGAAGACTCTCCTGTTCACAGGACCTGCCCCTCCTGCAGGGAGGCTGTTCACACAACCGTCCCCTGCCGCCCCAAAACCTCGATAATCCCAATGCGAAGAAGGATGCCGCCATTCAGTCCCTTCTCTAAGAAATGCTGCTCCAGGAACTGTGTGGGGAATGTACCCCATGCAGACGTTGCCGTTCCCCAACAGAGCGCCCAGGTCCAGCCTCAGCCCCCAGGCTGCGACTCCCGGGCTCCTTGGGATAACAGCTGCTCTCCTTCGCTCCGAGGTACACTGCTTCTGAGACAGAGGCTCTCTTTGAGCTCTCATGGCTAAGGGGTGCGTTGTGTAACGGCGCGTTCCAGATAGCTCAAGTCAATAAGCCACTTTGCAAGGCATCTGCAATAGGGTGAACACGATTCACGGGGAACTCCCACACCAAGACAGCTGGCCACAAGAGATGGATTTGTGGTGTGACAGGTGTCACCACTTCCTGGAACCTTCCTGATCCTCCCCCCCCCCCCCCCCCCCCGGAATCGGAAGAGGTCCTACCTCTATGCTGTTCTGGCAAATCCTTCTCTTGAACCCCAGCAAAAAGGTTGACCAGGCTGGTCTTGCCCACTCCGGGATCACCTAGAAGCACCACTCGGTACAGCGATTCCCATGACTCATCCGAGGACTCCGAAGACCAGCTGCCACGTGGCTCCGGCAGGTGCCCCTGGGGCTCGCAGGACGAGGACTGTCCCAGCTGTGGGTGGCGGGGTCGTGCCAGTTTGGGGCGAGTGCTCAGGATCCCCGGGCGAAGCCCACAGGAGGCGGGAAGTGGGGTGCTGGCCCGCCTCCAGCAAGGACTCGTGCTGCCTCCTCGCTGGGCGTTCAGTGCCATCTTCTGCCAAAAGACCAGCAGAGGAAGTCAGCCCCCGAGTCGAGTCGCTCCTTGCCAAGGCCGCTTCCTGCCCTGGGGTGGGTCGGCTGGCCGGGCACGGCGTGCCCAGCCCGCTGGCGGAGAAGAAGCGGCCGTTCGCAGTGGCGTTCCTTCTGCTCGTCTGTGCTGGATGCGAGCCCAAAGCAAACAAGCATAAATCATTCCATCACGGGGATCCACCCTGCACCCGTGACCGTCCAAACAACTTTTAAACTTAGAAGCAGGGGTGGGTGGAACGGTTTGCAACCTTTTGGGTATGTTGACTTTAGAACCCAATGGCAGCACAGGGCGTGTTCAGGGCCTTCTGAACAGCGTCCCTCGAAGCATCTGGGCACTCGTCTGCAAGGCAGAGGCGGCCCCCAAAAGTGAAACCGGAGTTGCAAACCGTTTGTGCAAAATCCCAACAGATCAAGGACCAGACTGGGGCCTATATCCGCTTCCGTACTGCAAAATGTACGTCAGGACCTTCTGGCTCCGAGTGGTTACTTGGTGGCAACAACCACCTGACTTTCCCCACCAGAGTTAGGTGGCCAAAAAGAAAGCGTCAGGGAACTAGGAGTGGACTTTGATGCGAACGGACGGAGGGCTCAGATCCGGGCCAAATTCCCAGGCTCAGAATGTGCTGAGAGGACCCTCCGAGCCCTTTCAGTCCATGCACGTCTTTCCCACGTGGCAAGTGGCGCTTGGTGGCACTTGGTGGCTCCGCAGGACTCAGGTTGGAACCGTTTTTAGAGAGGAGCCCCAGCTGAGCATGCAGAAGCTCCCAAGGCCCACCTGCCACCTCTCCAGGCAGAGCTGGCCGGCAGAATCCCTACCAGTCAGGGTCGGCACAACTACGCTCAGAGATGCCTCTGCTCCTGCTTTCCATACTCGGGTATAAAATATTCCACGGGTTAAATGCCAAAACGCAGATGCACTCTGCCTTTGGCCCCAAACGGCTCGTGTGCCCTTCCATCAATGCAGGTGAAAGCGCTCCTTGCCCTTCCCAGCCCAGGCCCGACCCTTCTCCCCAAAAGGTCTAAACACAGAGCCACTCTGGCCTCCCCCTCAGGCCACACCTCAGAATGTGCCCCAAGCCTTCTGCTTCACCTTGAGCAGGTGTAAGGAAGCCCCCGAATGCACCCGGCCCTCCCTTTCCACGACACCCCACGGCTGCCATTCCCAAGGATCAGCCCCCTGCTGTCTTTTGCGTCGGTGATAAAATAAACAGTGAAACCATCCAGAATGGATCAGGCCTCCAACTCCTGGCTTTTGCATGACCCTTGCAGGGAAACCACCCAGCCGCTCAAACAGAAGGGGGTGGTGTGAGCTTAGGAAGGAATTTAAACTACAACGAATGGGAAGGGAAGGCAAAGGAGGGCAGGCGCTCAGTCTGTGGCTGCAACGGACCTCACAGGGTTGCTGGACCAGATTAAAGGCCAAATTCGATTCAGCCGGGACACTTTGCAAATTCAAAGTGCCCCATGCATTATAGTTGACAGAAAGGTTTGCTCAAGAAACAAATGGCTCATGTGTGCTCGATCTGCCCGTCTGCCTCGAGTCCCTGACCAGCCATTTGGTGTCTGCCGCAAGATTCAGACACCCAGCCCAGCTGGCCCCGCACCACCACCTTAAGGCGCGCTATAGCCAGTGCGGCCTGCGGGGCTGGGACTCGGCCGATGCGGGGCTGGTCCCACTCAGCCACGAAGCTCACCAGGTGACTTTGGGCCGGCCCGATGCTTAGCCTCACGGGCTGTTGTAAGATGGGCAGGAGGAAGGAGATCTGAGTGACCTTGCATTCCTTTCACAAAAAGGGGGGTCGAAAGATAATGAAGGAATAAACCGTAGGCCTGAAATCACGTTTTTGCTGGGGCTAGCAAAGACCTGATGGGCCACACACCTCAGCGTTTGGGGCTGCACGGTCTGGAGAGCACGGAGTGGACACTGCCCTGTTCGGAAGGAAGGACAGGGAGCAGAGAGCACTGCAAGCCGAGAGCATGCATGGTGGTCTCGCGGCCTCACATGAAATGGGTGCAGAAACGGAAACGCACCGGGGTCAGCGGGGAGGTCCCGTTCTGCATGAGTTCTTCCATCGCATCGGACTAGTTTTTCCACAAGAGGAAAAGGAAGAAGAGAGAACCCCCTTTCTACGCACACACAAACGCTAGTTTCACCGCTAATGGGAGACAGGCCGCTGTGTCTCCAGGGTTGCTGAAATTTTTTCTACGTTGCAAAAAGGAAACAAAAAAAGTATGTTAAACAAGCCATTAGGGCTGGATGGAAAAAATCTCCCAACTGCCAGGGGCCTCTGCAACGGGGTCTCTGGGGAGCTCCGGCGGCTCCCTCCCCTGCTCTGCATGCGGAGGCCGGAAGCTCAGCGGCTCTTCCCCGGACGGCGCTCGCCTGCCTTCCCCCTGGACCGTTTCCCTGCCTGTCCGCAGGATCCAGAGCTGCTGGTGCTCTCTTGCAGTCTTTTAATAGGAATACGTGCTTTGACAGCTGTTTTGTTAGTTAGTTCTCAGGGTCCCATTAGCACCAAAGCTCTGGCTATATAAAAACAGCTACAAAAAATTAGAAACAAGAGGCGCCCCCCTCGCCCCCCCCCACCAATCGCCCTCCTGCGGAACAAAAGCCCCAGCATCTGCGTTTTTCCAGTCCAGGGTCCGGTTTCATGGCGGTACCGGTAACCCAACGCCACGGCACGCTTTTGCCGCCTCCAAAACATGGTTAAAAATTCAGAGGGAAAGTTGGTTGCAATGCAGCCAGCCATTGTCGCCGCTGCGAAGGCATTGAATTACGCACCTCCAAAACCTATGCACGCTCCCGTCTCTGTCAACGGAGCTAGCCCCGGCCCGGGTTCGCCGAGCCGCGCGCTGGCCCCCGCACCGTTAAAGGATAAAGGCGAGCGTGTGCCTGAGCACGTGCAAAGAGCATTTCCGGGCCGGTCCAGAGGACGGCCGTGCGGTCCCTGTGCTGGGCCTGAGAGTAGCCCCGAACCAGCGCTGGATGTTTGCGGGCGGGGGGGAGAACCGGGGGTGTACCGGCTTTTCCCCAACTGGCGCGCTCCGCACCGGCGGACGCGGGGCGCGGGAGTCCAACGCCGCTGGGAGACGCCGGGCGAGGACAACGGAGGGAGCCACGCGGGGGGCGCGGGTCCTGCACAAAGAGGCCCCCGCCCCGCTGCACCCCGCGCCGTGCGAAGCCCAGAAAGACGAGAGGAGCGGCCGACCGGAGGAAGCCCTCCGCACGCGCGCAGAGGTCCCCTCGCCCCAACGCCTCGGCCACGCCTTCTAGAAGCCGGAGCCGAGCCCTGCGCAGGACCCGGGCTGCACGGGGGCTCCTGCGGGGGCTCTGGCGCCCCCCGCTCGCTTAGCCGAGCCCCGGACGCGGCCCGCGGCTCGGCGCCCGGGCAGGCGGTGGAGCCCCGTCGGCCGCGGGCGCAAACGGCGCGCCCGTCGAAAGTGCCCTTCTCCCGCCGCTTGCCTCACCTCGGCTCGGCTCGCCGCTTAACGCCGCTCCCCCTCCGCAGGGCGCTCCTGGGGGGCCTCCGGGTGCCCCCAGCCGCGCGCCCCGTCGGTCCCGCCCGGCCTCATGGCGCAGCGCCGCCGCCGCGGCCCCGGGAGGCGCTTTTAAAGCCGGAGCGGTGGCGCCCCCTCCCTGCGCGCTGCTCCGGGAGGGACACCCCCCCCCCCCCCCCCGGGCGGCCCGCCGCGAGATCCCGGGACGCCCTTCCGCCGCAGGCGGCGCTGCACGAGCGCGCCCGGGCATGTGCAGACGGCCCAAAGCGTCTCCGCGGGCTCGCCGTCCGTTCCTCGACGGGAATCCGAGCCCCGAGCTCCACGGATCCGGACCAAGCTCCCAGCGTTTTATTTTAAGGTTTATTTCGTTTCACCCAAATAGCAAATACCTTTGAGCAGCGCTCAGGAAGGATTCTTGCGCAAGGAAGAAGAGAAATGTGACCCAAAGGGAAGGGCAGAGCAGGCTTCCCCAACTTTTCCCTCCTTGTGAGACGCTCTGCAGATGTGTGTTGCAGTGCATCTCGCATGGACTGCACAGCTGGCTGGGGCATTATGGGAATCGCAGTCCAATACGTCTAGTGGTCACCAAGCTGGAGATGAAGCAACAGGAGCATTTTTCAAAGAAATCCTGCGATTCAGCCTTCATTGCCCAGTGCTGGCTGGGCAGATTATTCTAGAGCTTTGCAGACCAGGCTGAGGCTTCCGGGCCAGGCATGGAGGCCCCGTGGTTTCCTTCTCAGCAACTGAGGCTCATTGTGGGACCCCAAAGTTCCGTCTAGACACCTTGGCCTCCAGCAACACAGAGGCTTCCTTGGCCTGGAGCCATCCCACCCCGTCGTATCAGCTCCTCACCGCTCTCGGTACGCCTCTTTCCCAGCCTTCTGCGGAGAATGCCTTAGGAAGGGGAGCAGGTGAGCTGGGGTCAGCTTCGCAGGAACTCCTCCCAAAGGCTCAACTTAATTCAAAGGCCGGCTCACTTCACTTACAATGTTGGCTCTTTCCCATGCACCTCCACCCCACATTCCCAAGAATGAAAGACATGGACAACCTTGTTCCGCAGATCTGGGCTTTCTCCTTGAGCCTCTTGCTAAGCCCCAAAGATCTACAGGTTCAGTTCTGTGTCCTGCTCCCCTTTTACCGATGCACCCGATCTTCCATCACCTTCAAGAACCAAAATTGCGGTTTGCCTGGAGGTTAAGTGGCCAGCCTTGCCGAGATCTTGGAATCATAGGAAAGTAGAGTTGGATGGGGGCAGAGGGTCATTGGGCCTAACCGTCAGGAATTCCAGCTGGAATCTGACTGCCTGGAACTTGAGCCTATTATTCCACATCCTGTACCCTGGGATGATTGAGAAGTGATCCTAGCCTTCCTCTTTGTGACAGCCTTTCAAGTACTTGAGGAGCGCTACCATCCCTCCCCTTGGTCTTCTCTTCTTGTGGCTAAACATGCCAGTTCTCTCCGTCCCTCGTCACAGGGCTTTGTCTCCAGTCCCCTGCTCACCCTTGTTGCCCTCCTCTGAACCCTTTTCAGCTTCTTTCTTAAACTGTGGCGCCCAAAATTGGACACAGTACTCCAGAGGAGGCCTAGCCAGTGCTGAGTAAACTGGTAATTCATGGGATTTGGAAGTTATGCTTCTATTAATCCAGCCCAAAATAGCATTTGCCCTCTTTGCAGCCACATCACACGGTTGACTCATTTTCAGCTTCTGATCTTCCACATCCCCAAGACCCTTCTCACTTGCACTATTGCTGAGCCAAATATTCCCCACCTTGTAAAGATGCATTTGTTTTCTTTTTCCTAGGTGCAGAATTTGGCATTTGTCCCTACTCGATTTTATTCTGTTGTTTTCAGCCCAATGCTCCAACCTATCAAAATCACCTTGAATCTTCTTTCTGTCTTATTATTTATTTATTAAAAGCTTTTCTAACCTGTCCACCACTAGTGCCTTGGGATGGCTCACAACAAGAGAACAAATAGAATAAAACAAGACAGTGCAGCATCCAACAACATCAAATTAAAAAACCTCAGTTAAAATCAACTACACATTAAAATAATAGGAAAATAGAAAGGTTTTCCCCTGACACCGAAAAGAATATAACATTGGTGCCAGGCGAGCCTCTTTGGGGAGGTCTTCCAGGATATCAGCTCTCCCACCCGGTTTTGTGTCATCTGAAAATTGGAGAATAATTCCTTGTGTTTCTTTATCCAAATCTTAATAAAAAAGTTGAAGAGCTCTGGACCCAGGACTGAACCTTGCGGTACCCCTCATGTTACCTCTCCCCAGTCTGAGAAGGTGCCGTTGTGAGCACTCCTTGAGTCCAGATCTGTAGCCAATGGTGGATCCATCCGATCGTTGTTCCATCTGGCCCACTGTTTACTAGTTTGCTAATGGGGCACTTTGTCAAAAGCTTGCTGAAGTCAAGATATGTCCATAGCAAGGTTACCCAATCAAAAAACAAAATCAGATTAGTCTGGCAGGGTTGGTTCTTGATTTCTCGACCATGTTGGCTTCAAATAATCGCTGTATTGTTTTCAAGGTGTTTGTGGACTGACTGCTTTATAACCTGCTCCAGAATTTTCCCAAGGATTAATGCCAGACTGACTGGTCTGTAGTTCCCAGGTTCTACTTTTCCCCCTTTCTTGAAGATGGGGACATGAGCCCTTCTGGCACTTTCCCTGTCATCTGTGATTTTTCAAAGATAATAGACAGCGGTTCTGAGAGTTCTTCCGCCAGCTCCTTTCTCATGCTGGGCTCAGGTTCATCAGGGCCTGGAGAATTGAACTCATCCAACCCAGTTAGATGATCCTTAAGCATTTGCCTACCAATCTCGAGCTGTTGTTCTGTTCCATCTGCTTATACTTTCCTTTCTTCAGGAAGGTCATGGATCTTCTTTTGAGGAAAGACTGAGCCGAAGTAGGAATTGAGCACTTCTGCCTTTTGCCATCTCTTATCATTTTGCCACCCACATTGAGTAGTTGAACCCGTTTCTGTCTTTTACTGTGGACATATCCGAAGGAGGATTTTTGGTTTCCTTTAGCATCCCTGGCTAGCCTCGATTCAGTCCTAGCTTTAGCCTTCCTGACGCCATCCTGCAATTCCCTGCTACCTGCCTATATTCTTCCTTTGCAGTCTAGCCTTCCTACCACTTCCTATACAAGTCCTTTTTGTTTTCAGATCCCCCTAAGCTTTTTGTAAAGCCACATGGGCTTCTTCTGACATCTTCTACTCGCTTTCCTTGCTGGAATTCTTTGCTCATCCTGAACATGCTTCAGGTGTCGACCACAGGACCCGGACCAGCAGGCATGGACATTGATCAGGAACGCTGGTGTTGCAGTACAAAGCTCCTGGTTTCCCTTGGCAAACTGAGCTGGGTCAGTCCAAATTGCCCCTGCCTCAGCGGGCAAAACCGTGTGGGCTGCAAGATTTCAGTGTCCGGCACACACAGCCAGGCAAGAGTAGCCAGAATGCCAGTTTGCACTCTCAGTGCTGAGTGGCAACATTTTTTCAGGAACTGGTCGAAACTACTGCGCCTGATGTTGTTGCCAAGTGCCACGAGGTTGGCTCTGACTCATGGCAACTGTATGAACAAGAGCCTGGCCCTGGACAGCCCATTCAGCCCTTGTAAATTCGAGGCTGTGCCTTCCTTTATGGAGTCCGTCCATCTCTTATTCGACCTTCCTTTTCTTCTTCTGCTCTCAACTGTCCCCTAGCATGATGGCCTTTATCCAACCTTTTCATGACGCGTCTGAAGCAGGACAGCTGCAGCCTCTCCCTCACGTTCCTCCTTCGTCCGCCTGTTGAAGTTTAGACTGTGCTCCAAGAGATGAAGACCTGTTTCTTCGCTATAACCTGAAATAGTTCCAAGTCAGATTTATTCTGGTTTATAAACTGCCCAGCACCTTCCGATTTTAGTAACTGCAGCCCATGAATCCTTACACTCTTTTCTAAAATGAAAAACTTTTACAGCTGCCTTTTGTTTTCTAGTCCAGGGAGGAAGTACCTTTAGGTGCCTCCTTTGAGGAAAACTGTATGAGCTACCGCCCAAGAAGATTCTCCCCTCTCCAAATCCATCCACACGGAAACTATTATATTCCAGGGTAAATCTTGCTAGGTACTCGTCTGATGCTTGCCGTCTTCTAATTCTTTGCATTTTTCTTTTTTGACACTTACTCCATCAAATTCATTAATGGCACTACGTAATTAGTTCACCCATCAAGCAGGCTGCACTTTCTTGGCGGTGAAAGGGGAACCATCCTGACCTGCCTCCCTGGATGTAAAGGCAGCGAAGGACGGCACCGTGCTTTGCGTGGTGAAAGGCTACGAACACAGTAAGTGGAGGGCAAACAGGCTTCACTGGCTGCCAGCAAAGCTCTTGGCTCTTGGCTGCTCATGCAGGTCAGCCTCAAAACACTTGACGTAATACATTCCTTTTCCTCAGAGGAGCAACCAAAAACAAGAGTGAAAGCCTACAGAAAAGGGTAGCAAGGTTATTCCCTTCTTTGCGTAAAATGTCTTCCCATGTATAAAGTTGCCAGTGTTACATTGCATTTCTATCTCACTTTCTCCCCCATGTAAGGGACCCAGAGCCGCTCCTATAGCACCAGCTTCATCCTCACACGAACTCTGCGAGGTAGGTGAGGCTGAGAGACAGGGACCGGCCCAAAGGCACCCAATGACTTCTGTGGCCAAGGAGGGACCGAAACCCAGATCTCCTGGGTCCCAGTCCTGTGCTCTGAGCTATGATCTCACATGAGCTTCTTAAGGCCCTGACGTTGTGCAGATGTACAGAGGTGAGGGTTGGGGGAAGTTCTGGTGGCCATGTCCCTGCACAGCATTGCAGAGCCGAAAAAAGAGTAGAAAACCAAGACCAAGTATCTGACATACCTTCTGCATGAGGATACAGTGTAGGGTTCTTTTTAGTTTTTAAAAAAGCGACTAAGGGTGAGTTCCATAGTGTAGAGATTTGCAAAATCAAGCATGATTTTTCCTCCCTTATTCATTGCCATTTGAGTCATCAAATAAAACTGATTCAAGTTGCTATGAACAACTTCATTCCTTAAAGCCGCCTCAGGGCTCACCCTTTCTGCAAGGGCTTGGCCTCACCCTGCTTTGCATTCTCAGCTTGAACGTGCCAAGGGATTTTCCTTAAACGTGCTCCTCTTGTCCCCCAGCACTACCCCCCCCCCCACTCTGGAAGACTCCATGTGCCGCTAGGGCATTTCAGCATCATACAGTGGAACGGGGGCTGCCCACTTGGCAGCTCCTAAACCAGGGTGCTTCTTGGGGCCTGGCCAAGAATCAGCGCTGGCTCCACAGCGAAGGAAGCCAGCCAACCAACCGCCCTGTACTAGATTGCAGACGCGCATCCTGATCCTCCACAGCCAAGGAAAAGTGCCCCCCCCCCCACGCAATCTCTCTCGGCCAGACCAAATGGCGACGGGCCCCACCTCGCGGCAGAAGGTGAGGCTGCAGCCCCGTGGGCCAGATGGTCTGTTCCAGGCACCCGGAAGCAGCGCATCCCACCTGATGGGTGCTGGGGGCAACAACACAGGGGACTCCTTTTGCTTCCAGAGCCAGGAGAGCCTTCAGAAAGCGCAAGCTGCGGGAAGACGGACTCATCTGTACGTGGCAGAGTCGCTGCCCCAGGTGGCCCGATCCGTTTCCGGGCTGCATTCCCAGTCCCTTTGCCTTTAACTCCTAAATGGCCTGGGGCCAGGTTACCTGAAGGAGTCCCCCCCCACACACACACACATTTAAATACCCAGACCTGAAGATCACCGTGAGGCCTTCCTCCAGGTGCCCCCACAGGATGGGTGGCCCTTTCAGGGAAGGTGCTCTGCTGGGGAACACGCTCACTGGAGAGGGTCGCCTGGTCCTTCTGGTGCCAAGTGAAGGCCTTTTTATTCTCCCAGGGATATGAAGAGCCACTTTCCGTGCAGCTAGTACTTTAGTCTGCTGTTGGCTTTAAGATGTTATGAAGAATTTATTATATGCTCTTTGTTTTATTCTACCCACTTAATATGTTGCTTTGATGCCTGCACTTCAAACACTTCTCCCTATTTCCAGGAAACTTAACAGTATAGTAAATAGATGTTCCCACAGGCACAAACTCACCAGTCCCTGCCGTTCATGTACCTCCCTCAGGACTTCTCCTTGGGCCATGACCATCGGCAACTAAAGTGTTGTATCATGTGGCCCTCCTGCAATGCCATGGCAGATCTTGGTACATTTCCTGGCTTACTTGTCCTGCTGAAACGAAACCATCCCAAACACACGGCTCACTTCGCTCAGGTAGAACACCTCACATCCTTCCAGGTGTTTTATTTTCAGGGATGCAGGGAAATGCAGAAGGGGACAGCAGTGGCTCTTACTTCACAGCAGGAAGATCCAAGGTTCAACTCACAGAATCTCCTGTTAAAAGACGCTCCAGCAGCCCGGGAAAACCTTGTGCTTGACCCACAGCTAGACAACAGTGGGTTTGTTGTCATCAGCGAGTTGGATGCAGTGCTTAACTGCTTGTGACTCTAAAGGTGGCACTGCATTTAGTGAGAACATTAAAAAAACCCAACTCCTATGGCAAGGGTGGGGAGGAGGGAGCGGGGGGATCAGTGTGAGTAGCGAGGTTTTGCCCTTCCCCCAGGGTGCGCTCCAATGAGAACTGCCCGGCTCACCACACGCCGCCTGTGTTAGAGGGAAAGCTCCCCCTGGTGCCAATGGGAGATACGGAAATCGGAGGAGAAGAGGGGGGCAACGCAGCCCCCCCTGCTCACGGCGCGGTATGCCGCTCAGCTGCCGTGCACCCCCAGCGGTGAGTTCCGTTACGAGAAGATGGCACTTTCCGCGTGACAGGGCCCACACCACCACGTCCCGTTTGGCGGGCAGTGGGAAGTCCAGTGCCTGGACTTCACCCCAGTTCCTCCAGCTGACAGGAACCACTGCAGGGCTGCCGCCGGTCGCGGGTTGAGCTTGCTGGGCTCGCTCCGGCATCCCATATAAAAACGGGGGGCATCGCTGCAGATACTGCTTGCGTTACTCCTTGCAGTGACCAAGAATGCTAGAAACTGCCCTCTGGAAACAGCCTGAGGTTTACCTCTCACCCACAAGTTTTAAGGAGACACACAAACTGTTCCGGACATGTTGGGCAGGCCTCGCGAGTCCCTTGCTTTCCCTTTGGCTTTCCACACACCTGTTTGTTTATCCAGGCACTGAGAGCGTCAGAGCCCGATGAGTGAGATGCAGCGCCAACAGAGGCACGGCTATTCGGGGGGTCCTGGGGATCATCTGAAACACAGACTCTCTTAGATTGCCCGGGTTATCTTTAATACAGTCTTCTGAGGTACTGAAATGCAGGAGAAGCCGGAGAGAAAGCAGAAGGTTTAGGTTTAAAAAATGCAGTCTGGGCTGCTAATGGTTGGCTTGGCTCAGCGGAGCTGAAGGCGGACATTCTGCAGTCAACAAGAATGTGGTTGCTGCTCAGGTGTGCCAGGCAAGGCAGCTCCAGCCACTACAGGGGGAAGTCCTCATCCGTGGGGATGTTCAGCACAATCTCCATATCAGGGGTGCATCTGGAGGGAAAGAACAAAGAAGGCATCAGGCCCACAAGTGGACAGAGGAGCTAGGCTGCCTGGGGACACAGAAGCCTTGGGGTGCGAAGACAACTCTGCAGAGAAAAAGGAAGCACTAGGGCGCATTGTCTGTATCTGCTCAGGAGAGGGTGGTCCTGGATCGCCAGCAGGAAGCTGGAGGCAGGAGTGGCTGGGGCCAAGTGGCCAGCTTCCCAGACTAAAAAGGGCATGCGCACTGAGAAGCGGGTACACAACCCAGAACAGGAAGGCCAAGACTTACAAGTTGCTCTTGCAGGTGGAAAGGCAGCAGCTGCGAAAGGAGCAGAAATCAAAGTGGGGATGAGCAGGACCTCCTTTCCAATATGGAGTGGAGCCTGCTGCAGAGTGAAAGAAACTCTCTGCGCTCAAGGTGGGACCGGGCAACCTGAGACCCTCCAGGTGTTTCGGCACACCAGCGTTCCTCATGCCTGGCTATGCCGATGAGGGCTGACATGAGCCGCAGGCCAAAACATCTGGAGAGACACCAGTTGCCCGCCCTGGATTGTGGCACAAAGATGTGAGCAAGCCCCCCACCCCAGCAGCCACTCCTGCTGCTCGGGACTCGGGTGAAGGGGCTTACTTGGGTCTACGGAGCAGGACGTCTGGAAATATCGCTTCCCGCGGGTCCCCCACAGAGTGGTGCAGCTTTATGATGCTCCTGTGCAAATCCTGGATTTCTTCGACCAATTCATCAATTATCTGGAAGAGTTAAAGGAGAAATGAGCAAGCCTGGATTCCGCCCCAGCTCCTGGCCAGGTCCAGAGCACCTCCCCTTTCCCTTCCAGCACCTCCAATTCTTTCTAAGGCGCTTTAACTCCGGGCTAGCGATTCCCAAGGGAGGCAAGCATGTTAAGATGCCCTCCGAGCCTCAGCAAGTGGAAGCTGAACCCACCGAGAGGAGAGCGCACCTCCTCCTCCGTGCTTGGGACAAATGCCCAGCCTAGGTTTGCCTGTTACAGCCAGTCCAAACAGGAAGGCAGGGCTGGGCTGTTCCAGCGTTCCACGGTCCCTCCACAGTCCACGCTGGGCATGCTTGGCGTTCATCGCACAAGCCACGTCCTCTCCTGAACTGGGAGCATGCGGCCCTCCACTCAGGGACCCCCTTCCCTGGGGCTTGCGCAAGCTTCTGCCGCGTTCAGGCCAGGCTCCAGCTGTGTGACAGGCTGCCAGGGAAGCTGGTGGTCAGAGGGAGGCCCAGAGACCGGCTGGTGCCATGACCAGGTGGCCAGCACGGCATTCCCTGCCCAGCCGCCTGCTGCCGTCCCCAAACCTCTTGCCTCCTTTTGCGTCTCTATTTGTCTCTTCAGTTCCCTGTTGTTCTTGTGCATCTGTTCAAGGCCATCCTGGTACTGCATCAGCTTCTTCTACAGAGAAACGGAGGGTAATGTCCTTTAGAAGGATCCCTGCGATCCCGGAAGGCAAGTTCAGGGGAAGCCCCAGGCAAGGACTGCTTTTTCAAAAGCAAAGCCTTAGCACACCTATTCTGCACGGGGGAGATCAAGCGCATTGGACAGCTAGGCTAGCCCAGGTGCCTGCTCGGCGAGAGCTGCCGGCTACTTATTCCTCAGTAGTCCAGGACCCAAAAGAGGCGGGCGGGGGCTGTCTGTATCGCTCGCTGCAGCTTTGAGGGGCTTGTGGGAGTGTCTGAAGGCGTTTTCCCACATGGGGCAGCACAGAAACGTAGAAACCGAGCGAGGCAGAATGGGCCTCCTGGGCCATCTAGCCTGACCCCGGCTCCGCTCAGAGAAACACAGAAACAGAGCGAGTCAGAAGGGGCCTCCTGGGCCATCTAGCCTGACCCCGGCTCCAGCCGGCTCCGCTCACGACATGCCCGCCATGTGGACATCCAGCCTACCCTTGCGCACCCGCACCGATGGGGCCTCAGCCTCCTCCTGGGAAGCCCGTTCCACCCCCTGGGGGTCCTGGCCGTCAGGAGGAGAACCCCTCGCACCCACCTCCGCGAGGTCCTGCAGGATGCACTCCTGCTCCTCCCACACTTTCCGCGCCAGCGTGTCCAGGAAGCGCCTGGACAGGTCCTCGACGTCTTCCAATTCATCCTGGGGCAGAAGCACAGGGGGCAGGTTAGACGGGCCGCGCGCCACCCGCCCTGCCTGCAGCGGGACGAGGGGAGGCCGCCCGAAGCCTCCTTCCCGCACCTGCTGCTCTTCGCTCAGGCTGCGGATGCTGCGCAGCAGGGACGCGATCTGGACGGCTTTCACCGGGTACTCCTTGTCCATGTATGTCCTGAGCACATTGAGCTCCTCCTGCAGGGCGTGCACCTTGGTGTTCATACGCTTCATCTCCAGGTCCAGTTCTGGGGGCCGAACGCGGGAAGAAGAGCAATGCACGGGGCCACCCGTGTGGCGCCTGATTTCACAGCACGAGAAACGCATTGCTATGCCCTTCTACTGCCTGCGCACTATTCAGAATGGCTCACAACAATTTGAAGCCACTGAAAAAACTCTACATTCAGTAAAAGAGAGAATGAAATAAAGACCAGGCTTCAAAGAAACTGTGCAAGCTCTCCTTTACAGCAGCAAACTTCTCTGGCCACGAAGAGGGAAAACAGCGTTGCCACAAGAGAAACAATTTGCTAGCCGCGGTTCATCTGTCCGGAGCCAAATGCTCTGGAGAAGGAATGCTTTTAAAACCCCATGATCTCCTTGTCTAAGATCCCTTCCAAGTGGCAGGCGTCCTGAAGCCCACCTGTACCACCTCCAGACAGGAGCCTTTTCCCCCTTGTAGCTGAGAAGACATGCAATTCCACGGCTGGGGAACCGGGTCTCCACAGTGGATGGAACAGCCATGATGCGGAGGCGCTCGTCTGCACCTCTCACCTTCACCTTCCTGAAAATCATTCTGTGCAGGCATTGAAAAGCATCTTTTCCTCAGAGAGGCCCACCAGAAAAGTTCTCACGGCAGGTAATACACGCCATGCATGTAGCTAGTCCTGTCTACTCTGACTGGCAGAGGCTCTCCAGCGACCCCAGTGGGTTGCTTGCTGCAGCAGGCCGTGTTGCTGCTGGGAGCTCTTCAGCATGGTCAGGCCCTCAAAAACCAGGCCCAGGAACGCAACCGTGAGCTTGCTGGCCTGGGCGTCTTCCCCACCCTCGACCCTGGGAGGGAGGCGGGGAGCAAGGGCCCACAGCTTACTTCCAATATTCTTCTCCACCAGTTTCTCCGTTGCCTGGAGTTCGGCTTTGGCGACCCCCACCTGGTTCTGACTTGAGTCCCGAAGAGTTGAGAGGACTGTCTGTGAAGAGAGGAGAAGCAGCTCCCGTGGCTCAGGGTGGCCCGAGAGCTCAGAGAGGGCAGTTCACAGGCCACCCACAGGCCCCGCTAGAGCACGCCGGCTTTGATGAGAGAGCGGCAAGAACCGCCTCCTCGGGCAGCCTGTGTGCTGCCACACGGCGCGGGGAAGGCTCACCTCTCCTTATTCCCATCCCTTACAGGCTGAGAAGATGGCAGGAGAAAGCAGAGAGCCTGCCACTGGGCACTGGAAGAGTAAGACGTGGAGACTGGGCGGGCCGGGAAAAAGGGGGAAACTTGCTTCTTATTTTTCTAATTTTTTAAATTACAGTACAATTACAAAAATCATGTAATAAAAGGAAACAACACAAAATAGACTAAAAATCCTCTCCTCTCTCTCTGAACTAAAAAAAGAAAAATATATATTAAAAAATCTCATTTAGTGCGCCCCTCTACCAGGACCATGGCTGCGTAGTATTTCTTTTCCTTCATTTTTCCGCTCTTTTAGGACCCCCTTCCATCCAAAATTGCACTGCATCTGTTGAAGGTTTAATGCCCTTCCATATTCAATAAACAAACCTCATATAATATCATTACAATCATTCTTTTTTATCAGTTCTTTTTTTTCACCCTAATCCCACACATCAACTTATAATTAGCTGCTATATTCCAAACTATATTCCAAACTTATAATTAGCTGCTATATTCCTTATACCATTCAATTAACTGAAGATACCATTTCTCCTTCCAGTTCTTTGCTATTATCAATTTTACTGCTGCTACCAAATTTATTATTAATTCTTTAATATTTCATTTTCATTTCTTTCCACAAAATATTAACAACAATGCTATTTCAGGATCTGCTTCAATTTTTAAGTTCAATATATTGTGAATCTCCTGGGAGACCTGCTTCTGAAGTGCCCATCCAGGATACGGAAAGCTTGGCCAATGAATGTGGCTGGAAAGTTCTGTCTCTGGGACTGAGCCTGGAAGAAGCCGGAGCCCAGACGTTGGCACAATCTGGACGTTCTGCGACAAAGCATCTTGCCTCTGCCCCGAAGCAAAGCAAGCCTTACCCCAAACATATCGTACTGCTGGAGAAGGTCCCTGGCGCTCTTGGCGGTGTCGGCATCCATGTCCGTGATCTGTTTCACTAGCCCCTTGTTCTTTTCCAGGAGAACACTGGAATGGCGCTTTAATTCTTCTAGGCTGATGGACCTGCTCTTGGAAATGCGCTGAGGATTTTTGAAGGAAAGCGGGTCACAAATAGTACACCTCTTCTCTGGTTCACTGCCTGCCACCCACTGAGACACTGAAGGATGCACAAGGCCTGGACGGCTCCAGCTGATGCCACTTCACCCCCCACTTCCCTTCTGCGCTTTCATTCGCACCACACTCATGGCTTCCCATTACCAAATGTGGGCATTTCTGGTTGCAAACTCTGCAAGGTACCATTTGAATTCTGGATATGCACAGATGCACTAGTCATCAAACCTAGTACTAGGATCACCCCAAGTCTGTATGAATAGCATCAAATCCCAGAATTTCACGTTTCCTTCAAGTACCTGCAGAATTTTGACGTTCTCCAAGCTTTTTGCCGCCATCATTTCCTTTGTTGTGGTTTGCTGCCAAGAAGGCTTCGGTCTCTTAGACTCTGTCATTTTCAAACTGAAGCCAAAACCCATTCCCGACTCTGGAACAGAACACGACATTATTTCCTTGGGACACTGCCCAATTTACAGCTCCAGTGCAAAACATGGCAGGGAGAAAAGCAGTAACAACGGGAAATTATGGAAAAAGGGACCGCAGGAAGACATGAAAGTCTCCTTGACGAGATGGACTGCAAGAGCCTCCAATGAAGGAACATTCGGTGTAGCACCCAATGCTCCCTCTCAGGGCATAAGAGTGCAAAAAGAGCCATGCAGGATCAGGCCAGCAAGCAGGTCTTAAGCAGAACAGCACCCCCCCACCGGGGCTCCCCAGCAACTGGGGCACGTCGGCACACCAGAAGGCATCCAAGCAGCACCTTTCCCAACCTGATTTCCTGTCTTTTGACTTCTGTGGGAACTTCTTGTCTTCTTCTTTTTTAAATTCCGATAATGTAACAGGTGGCAAGGATGATTTAAATGTTGGTTTCGGAGAGACATTTTCTCTTTGCCATTGGCTATAATCCTAAACATAGCACAAGAAAGAGGCAAGCAGACAATGTTCAGCAGAACAGTAACTTCTCCTGCCCCCCACAACTAAAAAACCAACCTAAACACAAAGTGCTCCTGAGGGCATGCAGAGTGCTTCTCTTTTGTAAAGGAATATGCTACCTTGCCTGTCTGGGGACAATAGCATCTTGTCCTCTGCACCTCAGCTTACTTCCTAGCGTGGCAGTGACCCCACTGCACCTGCCACCGCTCACCTGGGTGAGAGCTCAGGCTGTGCTTCTGAAAACTAGTGCATGCATTCGGTCTCATGGACCGTGCCTCACAGAGCAGACCCAGCCAGCTCTGGGGGTCCTTTTCAAGAGGGTTGAACTATGTGAACTGGCATTGCGTGTCTGTGCTGTGTTCACCAAAGGTGCGTGTGCATGGCAACTCCAGTACGGTCACCACCATGTAAGGTTTCGATGAGCCAACAATCTCCGTCTGGGTCACCACACCAAGGGCTTGTGGTTCTCTCATTCTTCCACCCAAATGCTCAAGTTCAGAAGTTCAACAGCTACACCAGGAAAAAACTCTAGGCTGTGATTTTGAATGGGGAGGGCAGAAGCGCTCTCATGAGAACAGCAGGGGAGGGGGTACTGCTGCATAAATAATAGGGTGGGAGGGAGTTTACCCCAAATCGTGCAAAGCTGGGAACAAGGGACCCTCAGTCAAGGGATCCATAATGCAATGAAAAGATGGGCTGCACTCATACCAGGCCATCCTTACCTCAGAGTTCTGCAGCCTTCTATGTAACAAGAACATTATCGTGTTTAACCAGTTATTTGACCGGGCTCCAAAACCAACCTCATGCCATGGGCTGCGGCAACCCCACATCCCTCCTACTCTACAGATTGCCAGCCAAGAAGCTCCTTCTCTCCTCGGGTCCTAAAGCACCACTGCCCTTATTATTTACATAATAAAGGGAGCGGATAGGTAATTTTTGCTGTGCATGTATTCTCAGGCACACAAGCCCACTGACTGCATACCCTTGAAAAATACAGCTGCTTTTCAATGGCCATTTGTGACAAGTGCAAAGAACGAACATGCCAACACTGTCAGCCCTAAGATGGTAATCCGCCTCTAGATGTCAACATTGCAACGCTGTCCCTTTGTTTCCACCAAATGCACAAGAATTCATTCATGCAACTCTCCCACACATACTTATTTGCACGTGCTCAAGGCAGAACAAAACTGGGACTCACCACTTGTTTTAAGGTGCTGATGACACTCTTGGAATTCCTGAAAGGCATTTTCGAGCGGGTGAGGGACGCTGCAAAAGAAGCACAGCACTGAGGAAAAACTCAACAGCTGTAAAGACGGCAGATCCCTCTAGGACAAGAGAGGAGTACTTAACACATTTTCCCCTTTAAAACGCAGCATTCTTTGCTCATCGCTTGGTCCCTCCCAAGAGCTGTCGTCCGACCCACCTGGGAGGAACCCATCTGAGAAAATTGTCCCTCCAGGTTCACACACATAGTCGCACAGTGGTTAGAGTATTAGTATTAGACTTGGCCCGGGGAGATGCAGGTTCTAATCCCCGCTTGGCCATGAAGCGCCCCAGGTGACCTCGAGCCAGCCAGACTCTCAACCTGACCTCCCTCACGGGGTTGTTGTCAGGACGCAATGGAGGGGAGGGCAAAGCCCCGTTGGGTCCCTTGCACGGGGAGACGAAGTGGGCATCTCTAGCTACACCACAGAAAGAAACAAGTGGGACGACCCTGGTCGCACTAGGCAGCAAAGGGATGAAGGATGATGGGAGTTGCAGTCAGGCCGCCTCTCGGCGGGCCCCTTCTTCCTTGCCCGCCCCCTCCGGGGCATGAGAGCACTGCGGAGTCAGGCTCGCCGAGACCCTAGCCTCTTGCGAGGGCCAAGCTGCCTGGGGGACGATGGGAGTTGTAGTCCCACGCATCCGGAAGGCCGCCTCGGGGGTTCAACCCCGCCCGCAGGCCGCCCCGACCTGGTTACCTGCCGCCACCCGCCGCTCTTTCCCGGCGTCTCCTAGCAACCGGGGAAGCGCCCGGCGCGGCCTCCGTCCCCATGGCGACGGCCGGAGGTACGGAAGCCGGGAGGGCCCTTGTGTCCCCGGCCCGCGCATGCGCACAGTCCGGGCTGGGGTGCCCTGGAGCGCGCGGTGGGCGCGCAGCTGTAGCGCGTGTTGCTAAAGCGGCCCATGCAGCTGGGTTGGACTGCAGTTCCCAGTATCCTCCGCCTCTTCTATGGGGTCCCTCCCAAGAGTTGTCGTCCGACCCATCTGGGAGGAACCAATCTGAGAAAATTGTTCGAGCGGTGATGTGGCCCCCTTTTCTTCTTCCTTTTGAAATTCTTCGGATCCCACTTTGTAAACCAAATTTGATGGTGGGTTACGTGCGGATGATTAGACCAGGCGGGGCCTCTCCTTGCCTTTTGATTTTAGGGTCAAGTGGTGTTAGGCGCTGCACAGATCAGAACATGCTGGGCATGGGTTGATGGGACTTGTAGTCCAACACATCTGGAGGGTGCCAGCTCAAGGAAGGCCACGTGAGTGCTGCTTCCTCACCAATTTGGAAGGAACACAGGGCCTTGGATGGGGCTGAACTATGACCCCCAGCATCCATCATGGTTGTGCTAGTGGGACAACGCTTGCAGGATATTACATGGAGAAGCCTGAATGGAAAGCAGTTTGGTTGCCACAACTCCTAGAACAGGAAACGCTTCGGATATTTCTATCAGACTAAATTGTATATTGTTTGTGTATGATCCTAAACATTTTCCATTCAAAATACATGACACCACCACAGAGTTCCCAGGTTCTCTGGGAAGCACAGAAATGTACAAATGTGTTGCTTTAAAACATGCCTTTATTGTGCGTATTTTAAGGAGAGCAGTAAACTTATGTGTGGCTCTCAGGATCCACAGGTTTGCACAACTATAGAAGGAAAGGGTAAATCATAACAAAGCAAAGAAGTCAGAAATCTTTCCACACCTGGTAGCTGGTGTCGGAACAGGTGAAGTGAGGAGTTTGGACCCTGCACACAAACTCCGTTTGGATTCCAGTGAGTGCATCTCCCCTTTGCCGCTCACGTCATGGTCTCTGCCCAGTGGATCCAATGCCAGCAGCCACAGCGGGTTTTAGGCTCCGTTTTGGTAAGAGGTCTCGGTGTCTTTCGGGTCACTGCTGTTGCTACAGTCCAGCCTGCCCACCAGCTCCGTGAGGAACGTCCGGAGGGTGAAGGCTCCTCTCTGGCACACGTCCAGCACACTGTGATGGTCCACGCTCTCTTCAGGGTCGTAGTCCTTGCTCACCATGTTGGTGACGAGAGAGAGGCCGAAGACGCGGAGTCCGCAGTGCCTGGCCACAACTACCTCTGCTGCTGTGCTCATTCCTAAAAGGAAATGGAAAGCGACTCTCAGTCTCGCCTGCCCCGCATCATTCTTGTGAGGATAACGCAGAGAACAGGAGCATGGATGCTGCCAGGGGCTTTTGTGGGGAGAAAGGGCAGAATGTATAAAGATATGTAAATAAATAAAGAAATGTATTTATTTATTTAATTTATTTATTAAAACATTTTTATGCTGCCCCATTCGCCGAAGCCTCGGGGCGGCTTACAACAGTAAATTAAAATAATTATAATATTAAATCAAAAATATAAACATTAAATTAAAAATACAAAAATACAATATAAAATAAGCCGCCCTGGCCAGATAAAATCCAATAATATTAACAGTTAAAATGCCGCTTAAATAAAAAGGACTTCGCCTGGCGCCGAAAAACAAATAACGAATTATAACAAATTAATTGTCGTAATAAAATCAAGTGAATTGAGAACCTCAGAAGAGCCATGCTGGGTCCGACCAAGACCCTGTTCACAGCGGCCAACCAGGATCCCGGAAGTAGGCCCTCAGTGCAACAGCACCCTCTAGCCCATGTTCCCCAGCCACTGGTGTAAATGGGTTACTGCATTAAATGCTGAAAGTAGTCTGTTGCCGTGAGAACTTGCAGGTCTTGGTAGCTACGTATCTTCTCCTCCGAGAATTTGCCCAATCCCCTTTTAAAGCCATCCTGACTGGCGAGCGTCACTGCTTCCCGGGGCAGTGGATTCCAGAACTCATCCGAAAAAGGCCTTCTTTTCATCTGTGCTCATTTATCTGTGCTCATTCTCCCACCGCTCCACAGCAGGAGATGCACCGTTTGGCTTGTAGTATTAGGAGAGAGGCAGAAAAATGTTTCCTCGTCCATTCACACCTCTGTCTCATCTCCTCTTGCGTGTGGACTGGAATGCAGGTGCCAGCCTGTGGCGGGGGGGTGGGGGCGTGTAGGGCAGTGTGTGTTGCTGAGAGCCTTGGTTCCTGCTCTGGGACCATTTCTTACCCACAGCATCCGCGCCCAGTGCGTGCAGCAGGCGGGCTTCCGCGACAGATTCGAAGCTGGGCCCTCCGACCATCGCATACACTCCCTCTCTGACGATGGACGTGTATCCCAAATGCTTGGCCGTCTCCTTGGCTAAAGTGCGGATCCTCCTGTCGTACGCATCAGAAAGGGCTGGGAAGCGGGGCCCAAACCTGAAGAAAGATTGGGGCGGGGAGGGTCGAAAGGAGAGCTGGCATCATGACTCGGAACGAGATCGGGCCGGAGCAAAGCATAGGTCTGCGGGGGCCCTCGAAGGCCCTCTGGTCCCCAAGGCAGTGCCCACAGCTCCGCAGGGATCTCCAGGCGCACCCACAAAATTTCCCCTCCTTGCCTGTTCAAAAAAGCAGCTTCCAAAACCCTTGGGAGCAGCCAGGCCAGCCTTCCTTCTGTCCTTTTCTAGCCTCTGGCTTCACCATTCTCTACGCCGTTGCTTGGCTCTCTCCCCACCCCTCCCAGCCTCTAGACGTGCGATTTCTGCCCTCTTTAGCTCACCTTTAACTAGCCAGGCCCCCACGGAGCCCTTCCGTGATCAGCCACGTTGCCTGTGGCTCTGACGTTTCTTGCATTCCGAAGCCGCTTTGGGCATCCTTGCAAAATGGCTCTCCCGGAGGACGAGGCCAGGCCTGCAATGGCTGCCGCAGAGGCTGGCTAGTCAAAAGGGGCGGAGGAGGGAGACCCACTGAGCCTAGAGGCTAGGAAAGGGGAGGAATGACCCGGTGAAGAGGCAGAGGCGACAGGAAGAGCAAAGCCAGAGGCCAGGTGTGCGGAGAAACCGTGAGGAGGAGTGGTGTGGGGAGAGAAATAGGGAGGCGAGGCAGTGGGGCCGGAGAGAGAGCATCCACAAAGCGCAACGCCCCATGGGGGTGGAAGATTTGGTAGGTCCAGGAAGGACCTTGTCCTTCTCCTCTTGCCTCCTGAACAGCTGATTGGTGGCAGCTTCAGGAACAGGAAGGAATAATCCCCCCCCCCCACACACCCAATACTGTTCAGATTTTTACTGAAATAAAAAGGGCCCTGGCTCTGCAGACCTCGCAGCTGCTTTGACCAGTACCTGTGGCCCAAGAACTAAAGCTGAGTGGTCTCAAGGCAGGTGAAGCCCAAATCCTATCAGTGTCCCTTCGCCCCGTCCGCTTGACCTGCCCCGGGCAGCCCAGTCTCTAGCTTGATAAAACCATGCGACGGTGCACCCTATATGCCCACGCAGCGTGCTGGGAGCTAGCCAGAAACTTGCCTGCTGGCCGGTGCAAAACGGAACCTCCCCAGTTCCAGAAACCCATTTAATCTACATCAAATAAGCCACGCAGATTTGGGTTGGCTGCCCAGAATGGGTTTTCAGAAAGGTGAGACGCCAGTAGGCAAACGCTGGCTTCCTGGGCCAGGGCCAGGGCTGAGGACTGCAGAGTTGCAGGCTGAAAAGATTCCCTGCCTGGGGCCCTGGAGAGCGACTGCCAGCCAGAGTAAGCAGTACCGGCCTAGAGGGCCCTGCGCTTTGGCTCTGGACATCAGCTGCTTCCCCGTGCCTCCACAGCGCCAGGCTGCCGCTCGGCACTTACCGTTCATCGTTGGGGCCCACCAACGGGCTTTGCCCGGCCAGGCCTGGCAAGCTGATGTGGTCACAGATTACCATGAGGTCTCCGGGGCTGTATGAGTCGGTCAAGGCGCCCGCGGCGTTGGTGACCAGCAGTGTCTCAACGCCCATGAGCCTGAACACCCGAATCGGAAAGGTGACCTGGCAATGTGGACAGGAGGAAACGTGTGCATCAGGCGACTGGACATCAGGTCCCCTTCAGCATTTGCTTAGAACTGGAATATCACCTGCACTTAGGTCCCCGGCCCACTCGGTCTCAAGTCCGCAGGTGTGATAAGCACACTGCACTGCAGCTCTTACTAAAGATGCGAAGGTCTGGCAGGTACAGACATTGGAGGAAATGGATTTTCCCAATTTCCCCCCCAGGCCATCCCATCTCTTTTAAAAAGATAACCGAGCAAGTGGCCCTTCCCACCTCCACACCAATACTCTTTAAATGAACAAACAGTATTCTTCGACTAATCTTTTTTCCCTGATCAGCTTATAGATTGCCCTTTAAAGGGAGGCATTTTGACCTTTTTCAAGGGAAGAAGTCACCCAAATCTCGCCTAGTATTTCAAAGGCATTATTCGTGTCGCTTTGCTAGGAAGCTCACTGGTGAACCAGTCCCGGATGCTTGATCGGTACTTAATCAGTGGGAAGCCACTGGCCGGGAGAGAACTGGAAATGTGGCGTATGAGCCTGCACGAGCTTTCTCGGGGCATGTGCTAAAGCGCAGGGCTGCCTGTGCACCTCCACTCACAGACACATTGTCCATTTGTGAATGCGCAAATCTTGCAAAAAGACCCGACATCTCCTGTGCCCCTCTGTCTGCAAGAAAGTAAGCCACAGAATGCCGCTCCGGCAGCTTCTCACTGCTTGGAGAAGTGGCCAGTGCACAAAAGCAGCGCCCGGATGACTCTGATGCTTCCTCAGAGAACAACCTCTGCACCTTTCTGTCTTCTGTCAATTCAAAATCTTTGCATGTCACTTTCGCACAACTCAGAGCGGCTTACAGAGGAGGAACAAACAATCGTAATGATAAGCATGGAAAACTAGCTGGAATATTCAACGACAACTATCAGAAAAACTCTCCCCATGAAACTGGTCCCCCCGCGTCAGTCAGACTGGAAAAGGCACGGAAACTATCCCATCGGCTTTGGCACGCAGCTTTCCACCCGCGAGGCCCCTGCTCCCGTCCAGCCAAGTCTTTCCTGGGAGAACCAAGCTGGAGTGGCAGTTAAGTACCCGGTGAACTCAGAGCTGGGGGACTCCGGCTCGTCCCCACTTGGCCACCAAAGCTCATAGCCGACCCTACAGCAGAGAAACGAATTCCGCATCCGCTCACACACCCACCTGCCAAAGGGGGTATCCTTCATACATGTGGCAGCGGCCCTTCATGACAACGCACAGCTTGCCTCTCAGCTCTCCAAAGATGAGTTGTCCGTCGTGGCCTGTCACTGGAGAGCAAGACGGTTCTGGATTAGTGCCCCAAAGTCTGAGGCTCTCCTGCATGTGTGCTTCCCACATCTCCCAGTGAGGCTGAAGGAGGCATCCCAGAAAGCGGCTGCCAGCCAGCGCTGAGAATACAGGGCTGCGGGAACAAAGATCAGACCCAGGACAGGGTCCCTTCCTACGTTCCTTCTGCTGCGGGGGAAGGAGAAGGGGACAACCACATTGCCTCACGTCTTTTTAATGCTTCCTGTGTTTGGGGTCACGGAAAACAAGCTCCCGGGCTACACCACGCTGGACTATAACGGCCTCTATAAAGAAAGCCCTGGGCCAAACTGTAAGATTCAATTGCAACAGACGAGAAAAAGCAGAGAGTCCACGGAGGGTGTGCAATTTATTCAGAGATATGGGAAATACATGGGGCATGTAAACAGCCCCCAAAGGGGCTTCCAAGATGGAGTCTGTGCAAGACACTTTTACAGCCTATGGGCTGTGTATACATTTGCGGGCGGGGGTCACGTAGGCTCTTTGCTGGAGGTACAGGAAAGCAAAAGAGGGAAGGAACTTTCCAGGCAGGTGGGCTATCAGCATTTCTCAGGCATACCCTGGGGAGCAAGACTGGTCAGATCAGGCGGCGCACCTTAAGCCGATTCTTGCACTTTGGGGCTTTTAGCAGCCATATTATGGCAGAGCTTTTGCTCTTGTTTGTCCTGACGCAACCAAACCGGAGGCAGCCATCACGGGTTCCTTCCCGGGTTCCCCATTCCCTGGCAAGTTTTCTTGGGTGGGAGGGGAGGAGGAGGGCTGAGAGTGGCTTCCCCCGTTGGTGCCCTGCAGGTGAGTTGGATGAACACCGGATCGCCCCCGCTGGACTGGGGAAGGCCAGTTGGAATAAGAAGTTCTCTTGTTGCTGGAACTAGCCAAGTTCTCCATTGTATCATGTGACCTACAAAATGTTATTGAACCCAATAAAATCAACCCAACTGGACCGACTTGCACACCCCATGGTGTCTCCCAGTTAAAGAACCTGCTGGGAGGTTCTGAGTCCCACTGAACTCCAGAGGACTTTAAATGGCATAATTGCTCTTTCAGCGTGTGGTTCATGCCGCAGCCAAATTCAGTGCATGCAAATAAATCAAGATGATATTCAAAACTGGTTTTTCTCTGGAAAAAAAATCCATTGTGAAGCAGACTGCTTGTTAATAGTCCAGGATGAATGGCTGATATTCCCTAAATGGGAGTTTAATGACTGAAAATCTTGCCCATCCCCCACCACGCCGGTCTTTGTAATTCATGTGCAAATTGCATTTTCACTAAGCATGGACAAAGGCAGCCAGTGATGATTCCGTCTGCACTGCATTCTGGATTTCTTTGTGATCCTTTTGTCTCTAGCCTCCCCTTGTTAACTGGGTTACTTCTCCAGTGTGTGTGTGTGTGCGTGTGTGCGCATGTGTGTGTCGCCTCCCATAAACACGGAGCTGCTTCATAAACAGAGACAAGCTCCATTTCCTACTTAGATGTGACTACCATCTATGCTCACATGCGCTCCATCCAGCGTCATAAGGGCTCCATGTGCTCATTTCCCCGTAGAGAGCTATTTTTAAACCCAAGGTAGATTCTCGCTGCTGGAGGCTTTTCCTTACATGACAGATCTGGGGAATGCAAAGGAGGGTTTTACTGTCATGTGTGAAAAATGCCCGGCGCGGAGCTGACAGCCAACCCAGCCTGGTGAAATAGAACTGAGCTGTAATGTTTCTTTCTGCTTCATGCACCATCAGCTCCAGCGGGCAGGCGAGCAGGCAAAGATGTGGGCTTTGGGTGGGCTTTCCTCCGCCCTGTGCTGGCGAGGGGATTTGGGGGGTTGTAGTCCAACACACACGCTCAGCAGGGAAAGGTCTGGCTGACGGGCTGAAGCCCCAGCAGCAGTTCTTGTAGACATGTCTACTCAGGTGTAATATCCATGGAATTCAGTGGGATTTACTCCCAGGAAGTTTGTGCAAAGGACTGCAGCCGCAACTTTCCTGAACAGGCTTTGAAATACACGGAGGTCTGGTTTGGCTGAGTTTTATCCGGTTCCATACTCACAAAAGGACCAAGCCCCTTCCTAGCGGGGAGGGCTCTTTCCGGCCTCCCTGGAAGGCGGCGAAGCGCAGCACCTCATGGGGGTGGCAGGTACAGGTGAGCAGTACCTGTGCTGCGTGGGAAGTTGGGGATGTCTGTGTACTGGAAGGACTCCTGGGGCTCCAAGCTGTCGGCGACGGGGCCCAGGCCGGTGCCGCAGACGATGGCAACTCTGGGCCGCTGCCTGGTGCGAGCGAGCAGCCAGTCCGCCGTCTCTCTGCAGCGCTCGAAACTGTCGAGAGAGAATCCGAGAGCAGCAGCGAAGCTGAAGCCGGGCTCTGCCCCAGGCCACGTCTGGCACCGAGCGGAGTCCGAGCGACACACCGGGGAACGCAGAGCCGCCGAAGATGGGACTTCCTAGACTTTAGGCCTTGCACAGCCAAGGAAAAGTCTCTACGTCACATCCCAGCTGAGGACTTTTGCAGTGGTGCCCGTCCTCTGGGCCACCCTCTCCTGGGTAGTGCAGGAGTCCAAAAACATGGTGAGTTTTTAACACCTTCTGAAGATGTCCCCGTTGGAGCACGTTTCCCCTGGCTTGCTATCAATCACAGTGCCTCTCTGCTTTAGGATTTTCCAGAAGCTGTGCTCTTCATAGTGTAAGGACACGTAAAGAGCCTTCTGGATCAGGACCAGGGTCCATCTGGTCTGGCATTCTGTCCCCCCAGTGCTCAACCAGCTGCCCACAGGTCCCACAAGCAGGGCAGGAATGCAACAGAACCTCCCCCACCATGTTCCCCAGCAGCTGCTGCACTTAGCCAAACTGACCCTAATACTGGCGGTAGCCAATAGTCCTGAGGACCAGTAGCTACGGATAGCCATCCCTGGCCCTGTATCCAGCCGCCTCCTACGAGCCTATTCCCTGCCCTGCCATGAAGGGGTGGGGCATCAGAGGTATTGCCCTCTGCCCCTAAACAGACATGGAAAACAAACAAGCCGCCCTCCCGTGTGGGGAGGCAAAGTATCCCCCAAGCCAGCCCTTTTACCATTACGCTTTGTGAAGGGGAGGGAGAGCACTCCAAAGAGTTGAAAAGTAACCTCTTTTTTGTGAAGGCTCAGTCAACTGCACTTCTTCATGGCAGAGAAAACAGCAAAACATTAACCACTAAAATACTCAGGTACAAAGTCGCATCATTTACAGTAGGTGCAAGAAAGATTCGGTCATAGACTGTGAATCCCGAGCTATTATTTGACGAATTTGTCCCTCGTCTCCAGCAACTTGGACGTGGTTTTGAAGTGTCTTTTGCTGCGCAGTACAAAAAAATACCAATCTTCCCCAAGCCGGTGGCCTCCCCATTCCAGCATTCCTGGAATTTCCATGCTGGCCGGGGCTAATCAGAGTTCAGTTCCAAAACATCTGGATGGTGCCAAGCCACAGAAAGCTGCTCCAGCCAAGCATCCCCCTTTTTTTCTTGACCCCAAACCCTGCAGCTGGGGGGGGGGGGGGGGGCAGAGACCTGCATAGCGTGGAGCTCCTGGCTGGAGGATTTAAATAATTCCCCAAGCAGTGGTGCATTGAGGGTCCCGCACTGCAGCGCCACATGGCCAAAGGCAAGTACCAAATCCCACGTACCCAGTTCTGGTGGCTCCCATCTCCACCAGGTCTGAAGGAACAGGTCGGTCACCCTCCTCGTCTTTGCGCTGGGACAAGGGACAGTAGGTTGCTGTTGGGAGATTCATCCCTCCATCCACCAGCTACCGGGACAGATAAGGGGCAGGGAAGGCTGGGCGGGGTAGCCGATGACTTTAGATCCCTCAGGGGATGACCCAGGTTTCCCCAGGTTAGTGCAGGAGGCGGGGGAAAGCTGATCTACCCATTCGGCTTCGGCTTCGCTCAGAGGATCATGGTAGAGTGGAAGGGGCCAAGAAGGTCATCAGGTCCACCCCTCTGCTCGATGCAGGACAGCCGTCTGAGGGGGTGGGTGGCTCTCCAGGTGCATCTTGAATGCCTCTCGTGTGGGAGAGCCGTCAGCCTCCCTAGGCCATTGCTTCCATTGCAGTACCTCTCTAAAAGTTGGGAATTGTTCCCGGTGTGCAGCTGGAATCTGGCTGCCTATAACTTAGACCTTTGTACTGTGTCCCACACTCGGGGGGAACTTTCATCCAGTCCAGTGGGGCGGCTCTTCTGTTCTTCCGGAGAACTTTGCTTCCAAGCTGAGGAACACGCCTGGAGCTTGCTCCAGAAATCGCACACTCGTGGAGCTGGGGGAGGGAGAGGAAGCAGCCCCGTGTGCTACTCACCTGAGGTGCTCTGGCTGCATCCTGGACTGCAGGTGAGAAGAGGCTTGGAGGGAGTCGGGGGGCCGGGTGTGCAAGACTCGTGGCAAGCTTTCTGCACTGCTTCTCTCTGTGTTGCAGGACACCTTTTTATGCACAGCGAGAGCCCTGCTCCCCTGGGGCCTTGCCATTGGCTGCTGAGCTGGTGATGCACCCGGGAGCCGGGCTGTGACGGCTGGGGGAGCGGCCCAGCGAGGCCCGGCTCCCCCCGCCCCCCCCCAGCCAGCCCCACCACTCTCTCCTTTGGGATGCAGCCAGGACATCCCGTGAGCCCACAGCGGGCCAGAGGTCCTATGACGAACCCATGGCAGTGCATTAGCTGGCTTTGCTCGCCTCGCCGATGCTGGCAGGGATTCAGGACGTTCCTGCAACGCTTTGCCGAGCACACGCAAGCTGGGTCAGCCGGCAGGGCAGAGGGAACCGAGGACCACCCTGGAGGGGAGCAGTCCCGAGGTCAGAGGATGCTGAAAAACGGGGTCTGTACAAGGAAGCACATCCTGGCAACACTGCAGTGCCTTCGTTGTCCTCGCTGCCACCTTCCCGGGACCGTGGCAGCACTGCTGCTCTGACTCTTCCTGTGCTTTCGGCTGAAATGTTCATCACACCCTCAGCCAGACTATCTATTTAGTTAACATTTTTATATGCCGTCCAATACCAGAGTCTCTGGACGGCTTACACAAAACAAAAACCAACAACATACCTGCAAGCCACACGCTGCGTCCGACCATTAACGATAAAAATCAAAGCTAAAACCAATTAAATGCTAAAATGTTGGGAAAATAAAAAGGTTTTCACCTGATGCCGAAAAGAATAAAATGACGGCGCCAGGCAAACCTCCCTGGGGAGCGTGTTCCAAAGTCGGGGCGCCACCACAGAGAAGGCCCTTCTCCGAGTAGCTGCAGTACCCTCCTAATCTCCTTCAGGGAGGGCTCCTGGAGCAGGACCTCCACCCCGGATCTCAAGGGGTGGGTGGGCACACAGGGAAGAAGGCGCTCCTTCGGGAATCCAGGACCCAACTCATGAATATTTCCGTGGCAGGTGAGGGACTTTGTGACGTCGTCTCCTTGCATGCCCGTGTCCCCCACATCTTCCAACTTTTCTCTTGATGCTGGGAATCCATCCCAGCGCAAAGGACAGAGCCGGTGCACCGTGCTGGTGGAGTGGCAGTGCTGGAAGCCCTCCATCGGGAGCATCCTCCGGTCTGGGTTCCTTGCCTCACTTCCTAATTTTCTCCAGTCCCTTTTCTCCCCCTCTGAGCTAAGCGTAGCTGCCGCTTCCTTTATTCTTCTGAAAGGGCTGTTACATGCAGACGTCTGCTCCCAGATGGAAGGTACCCCGTGCAATTATTAGTATCACATGATGCTCATATCCTGCTATTCTTTCTTCTGCAAGGAACCCAAGGCGACTGACGAGGTTCTCCCTCTCTCCGTTTACTCCTCACAACAACAACCCTGTGAGGTAGGTTGGACTGAGTCTGTGACTGGCCCCGAGTCGCCCAGTGGGCTCCGTGGCTGGACGGGGACCAGAACCTGGATCTCCTGAGTCCCAGCGCTGCTCTCTAACCACTGTGCCACACGACTCTCACACTAGCACAGCCAGTTAAAAGATCTTGTACAACTAGAAGAGGAGGGGTGGGAAAATTGGGGTGGGGGTCAGAGCCAGAAACGACTTTGTCTAGACCGCAAGCCCCACAAACAGGACGGGGCAATTTCATGATAAAACCTTAATCAAACCCGAGACACGAGATTCCAGCTTCACGTCCTCCAGGCAGCGATTCCGTGGCTCCCGCGTTCCTCAGGGCAAGCTGTGAGCAACCTTTGCTTCATGTTCGGTATCAGAGGTGAAACGGTGGCAGAGGCGTTTCTCTTCCTTTTTGCCGGGCCAGCCCTAAATTCCTAGCCTTGCCTTGCTGATGGAGGGTCTGATGGAGGGTCTGAGGCGAAGAGGACCCAGCGGGCGCTGCAGCGGAGCTGTGCAGACTTCGGACCCTTGAGGCCCTGGGTTGCCCTCCGCTACTTGTGGCAAGCCCTAAACCCTCAAGGCACATGAAAGCAAAATGCCTTTCCTTCTGCCGGGAAGTCTTGATGGCAGCCGTGACAGGGATACCCGGGTTCAGGCAGGGAAGACCCCCTTCGCCTTGAACCTCAGTGGTTTTATTGAAAGATCCCCCAGGCCCCCTGCAGTGACGTACGACAGCAGGATCCTGGGCCGTGGTCCTCACCGCCAACTACGAAATCACAGCCCTTGTACAGACACTTTTATAACCTGCTAGTCACATACCCCAGTGCAGAGTGTTACGTTTCCAAAAAGCTTAGTACAATCGCATCCTGATGTCTTTAGGCATGGCGTAATGTTCTAACCCGATCAGAAATACTGATTGCTTTATTGACATGTCAATCCAGTCGATTTCTTTGCAGTTTGGATCCTGCTAAAATGTGTCTAACTGAGGAACCGTTCAGGAAATCTGGTTTGGCAACTACACTGTGCAGGCACTTGCCTCTGTGGGACTAGATGCTTAGGTGACTCCTTTCAGAAACAAATGGACACCATTGTTTCAGTTTTTCTGCAGCTGATGAGAACACAGTCCTGTCCTCTCTGATAGTGCCAGCCTCCAGCAGCTTCTCGGTCCAGTTAAGCATTCCAACTTCTTAAGGGACAGCAGCACTAGACAATGACCTGGCTTGGAATTCTGGTGCTTTCTGAGAAAGGGGTGCAGGTATTTTTTTATAACACAAAGGCACATATAAGCAAACTTTTTCTGCCAGGACTGATCTGAATTTTTCCAACAGTTTGAAATAAACCAGCTTCCCCATGCCCTGATCTCCAACTTTGTTGAACTACAATACCCATCACACCCAGCCAGCCTGGTGCAATGAGGAAGGGGGATTGCCCCTGAGCATGTTGTTGGAGGGCAAGTGATCAGAGTCAGGAATCAGAACAGCCCAGGTGGAATCGATCCACCTGATCCATCATCCTGTTCAAGCCCTGGCTGCGCTACTGCTCTCCGGAAACCCACAAGCAGGACTCGGATGCAGCACGGCCTCATCCATGTTCCCCAGCAGCTGGGTCCGTGGGCTCCTGGCCTCCAACACCAGAAGCAGCATCTGGGCTAGCAGCCCCGGAAAGCCACCTCGTTCGTGTGTGTGCCCCAGTCCCCCAGACGCGAGCTCCGTCATGTGGCTCCGGACTGTGGGAAGAAGGGCTTCTGTTTCCTGCCCAGAATCTCCCACCCACAACCTCTTTGGGGCCTGGAACGATGAGAGAGGGAGAAAGCTGCCCTCACTCTGCGTTCTCCACAAGAGGCATGGTTCTGCACCCCTCGACTGCCTCCTCTTCCTCGCCCCCTTTCGAGGCTAAGCAGGCCCAGCTGTTGAAGTGCTTCCCTGGTGGGGGCTGCCCCGGTCTCTCTGTCCTTGGGGCTGGGCTGTTCCGCACTTCTCCCAACTTGCCCTGAGTGTCCTTGTGCTTCTCCTGGTCAGCTCCTTCCTCCCACGCGCCACCCGGCCCAGCTGTGTGCTTCGTCTCGGCTATCAGAAGGTCATCATGTGCTCCGAGAAGGGGCATGTGATTCTGCTTTCCCATGTTGGAAATGGTGAGCATCATAAGATCTCGTAAGCTTGGCAGGACAGACTGGAGATTGGCAGTGGAGCGCAGGGTCCGTTTGCCGGCAGCTCCAGGTCAAATGCCCCCCCCCCCCCCCGTTTCCTGGGCTCTTGGCCTGTGGCTGCCAGCCAGAGGAGGCCGCCGAAAAGATCCGGTGGAAGCGCTCTCCAGACAACAGCTTTTCTGCATTATCTGGGAGCAGCACGTGCTGGCCAGCTCACCTGATTACCTTCCCCAGGCATGGCTGGCCCTGATGCCTGAGCCCAGTAAAGGTGGCCTTGGGCTGCTGAGTAGACTGGCCGCCCCCCAGCAGCCCCCAGCAGACTGAAGCAGCACAAAAGCTGCTCCTGGCCAGGGCAGTTCGCTAAATCAAGTGGCACAAAGCCAGGAATTCAGAGCCGGGATTCGCTGGGACTCTCATTTCCTAAGTTGCAAGCCGCTCTGGGTACCTTTTAGGCTAAAGGGCAGGATAAAGATGCTTTGGATGAATAAGCACATAAGAGCAGGGCCCGGCTAGAGCACTTCCATCCCGTTGCTTTTTCTGGGAAGCCACAAAGAAGGGCAGGAGGACACACGGCCCTTTCCCAAGGCTGCCCAGCACGCAGTTACCTCTGCTCCTCAAGACAGCCCAAGGCCCACAAGCCAGCACTGGGGGGGCCAACCCCGGAGACCAGCCCCTGCTCTGGTGCCAGATGTGTGAGGCAGCAGTGGCCTGTTGGCTGGGAATGGGGGTGCCGGCCCCCACACACCTGGAACCCCCCAGGTGGGAGAAGGCTGTTGCAGAGGCCGCATCTTGCTTTGGAGCGCACAAGTCAGCAGTCAGCTCGACACGGAACATGGCGTCTGCAGCTGCACGGCAGAGCCCTGCTTTCCAGGCAAAGCTCACTCGTTTCATTCCCCTGGGAAAGAACCTTCCTGGAACCTTGAGAGCTGCTGCTGCTGCCAGTCTGTGTTGGTGAGACTGGGCTGGAAGGCTATAGAGCAGGTTCTTCCTCTGTGAGAGTTTGCAGGAGTTCAGACAACAGTGATGAGAAAAAATGGTTGTGTTGGTGAGACTGGGCTGGAAGGCTATAGAGCAGGTTCTTCTTCTGTGGGCTGAACTGCTTTCAATTAAGCCGCAGTTCAAATAGATAATTCTTTTTTCAATTAAGGCACAATGATCAGTCTTAGCAGTTTCTCCAGAAGAGCTGCAGCTGCTCACGCCCATTGGCAGGAGTGGCTACGACCATTTTTGCAGCTGTAGAGATCTGTCTCCTGAACGCCACTTCCAGCTCACAGCATCCTGTCCTCTTGGGAGCAAGCAAGGAGGAGAAAGTTCAGCTTACCTGCCCAGAGCAAGGGCAGAATCTTCCGCTTGCTTAGCTAGAAAAATGGCTTATGACTCCCAGCCTTCCCTGTCCAGCCATGCTGAGGACTCTTTTCTGCCTAAACAAGCATTGCTTTTCAAGGGTCAGCTCCTCCAAAGTAACCTCTTCAATTTCTATAGTTGGGACAAACAGGCTACCCAAAGTCACTCAGTTGGCTCCATGGTTGAGTGGGGAGTAGAACCCACGTCGCCTGAGTCCCGGTTCCGCGCTCTTAACCACTACCCCACACTGGTTTTTAGGGGGTTTTGCAATGTGTGAACTGCCCGACTCGGTCTTTAGCAGCTCTCCAGCTCTTTCCGGAGGCTGGGAGTTCCTCGGTGGGCCAGCAGAGGGCGCCATGAAACCGGGCCAGTGTTCGCGAAGGCGTTTAAACGGGACCCTGCCAGAACTTCAGCAGATCCGCACATTATCCAACGCCATCATGACCGCGAGCAGCAGACCGTTTTCAAAGAAACGGTTGCAATGCCTGGATGTCTCGATAATATTAGAAAAGTGTGCACTTTTGAAAACACGCACAGAAATGTGCAGAAGGCAAGCTTTCCCCCTTTGAATATGCCAGAAGACCGGTTGGAAGTGGAAATAGTAGTGAGGCGAAGCACGTGTGAAGCTGCAGTTTGGGAAACTTGAGAGTTTAAAGACGAGCGGGTCTTCATCTGCTGCTGAAAGCTGCCTGGAGTCATGAAGGGCCGCGGGGTCAAAATGCCACGGGCGACTCGACTCGACATTTCCACCGGATACTTAGTGATTGGTCAGGCCCGCCCGGGAGGGCGCCAGGTGAAAGGGGAAGCCCTTCACGGGCAGGCGAGGGTTAAATTCAAAATGCATTAACAACTCCGAAGGCGACGCGGACAGAAACGGTGCTTTCCCTACAATTCCAAGCGTAATGCAATGAGCAGCAGAAGAGGAATACTGATTCTGGAGTCTTGTAAGCATATATGCAAACAAAACGTTTTACCTTTTAGTTTTTACGACAGACTACAGGGATCGCAGAGAAGTAACTTTTGGGCAGCGGAATATTTTTGTCACATAGCAGAGAGAAAACCCAGCTCTGAACTCAACAAGTTTAAGGAAGCGCCTCTTGCTCACCTCTGTCTGGCGCAGCCCAGTTGGTTACGACTGCAACCCCCATCATCCCCAGCCAGCATGCTCAGGGAGGCTGAGAACGGCATTCCAACCCACCTGGGAGGAAGCAGGTTGGGGGCAGCGGATATAAATGCTGCTTATTATGCAAGCCGCCCTCCTGGTACCCCTCTTTGGGATGCTCCCAAGACGCTCCCGCTGGGGATGATGGGAGTCACAGTCCAACACGCCTGGAGGGCCCCGCGTTGGGGAAGCCTCCCTCGGCACGCCCCGGCTCGTAGGCTGCACCGGGCGCGGAGGGCGCTCCGCCCCAGCCCGGGGCGGCGCCCTCCCCCGCTGCCGCCCGCCGCCCGCCGCCCGGAGCTCAGCCCAGCGGGGCCGCCCGGAGCCCGGCTCTGCTCGCGCGCGCATGGCGCAAGGCCCGGGGCCCGGGCGGAGGGCTGCGATCGGCGGGGGGACGTCACCGGGCCCCGCCCGCCCCGCCCCCTCGCCCCTTGCCCGCGGACTCGGTTCCGAGGAGGAGCCGGGCGGCCGCGGCGCCGCGCAGGTGAGTGCAGGTGGCAGGTGGCAGGTGCGGCCGGCGCCACGCAGCGCGCGCGGCTCCCTGCCCCGCTCCTGCGGCGGCCGCCCGCCTGCGTGTGCAGAGGCGTGTAACGAGCACGGGTGTCCGCTGCCCCCTATGGAGCTCAGCTGAAACCCCTGAGAGCGGCCGTACCGCTTCAGCGAACGTGGGAGCCCCGGCTTCAGAAGGCCGGAGCGGCCCCGGCACAGGGCGCTGCTTCTTTGCTGAATTACCATGCTTGCATCCTGGCTCTTGTCCTGAGAAAGAACCCTGGGCGGCTCGCCTCCTCCTCCTCTTCTTCTCCGGCTCATCCTCACAACGACCTTGCGAGGTAGGCTGGGCTGAGCGCCCGTGCTGAGAGTCACCGAGTGAGCCCCCGCCTGAGTGGGGACGTCGCCTCCGGAGTCCCGGCCCTGTGCTCTGTGCCAGCACACCACACCGCAGCCGCTCCCCGTGCGGGAAAGACAGGAGCAAGGCCGGCCCAGAGCCTTGGCTTGCGCCTCGAGGTGCCAAGGCTTCCCATGATGCCCCCTTCCAGCCCCCCGCGGTTTTCCCGTTTCCTCTGAGCTCAGCTACCGTCCCAGCTTCCGCTCTGACCCCATCTTCACGCCGTGGCCACAGAGGGCAAGCTGTGGGCAAGGCAAGCGGAACTCCGCTCCACGATCCCTAAACTCTGGTAGCTCCCTCTTGAATGGGCACAAGGCCCCCCGAGGTGGGAAGCTCCGGCAGTCCTTCGAACTTGGCCGGGGGCGGCAGCACAGTCTGCTGGAGCCCCACCCAGGAAGCACCTCATTCTGGCAGGCCTGTCCACAGACGCTTGTCTCAGAAGAAACACGGGGGGCACCCTCCTGCCTGTGCTTGGGCAGGAAAAAAGTCTACGCTTTTTAAAGCTATGCTGGCAGGGAAGTGCTGCGAGTCGCAGGACCTTTTTCTGTCTAAAAAGGCAGACAAGCGCACCTTCGGTCTTCGAAGGGCCACACGATTCCTGTTGTTAGCTCCGTATGGAGCGACACAGCTGCCTGCTTGGTGGCAATCCCCCCGGGACCACAGTCCAGGGGGTGCCGGAGTGTCTAAGGAACCACTTGTGCCCGTGGCCAAGAGCTTCCTTTGCAAAGCTCTTTGCGATAGCTGGAGATGCAGAAGAACGTTTGGTCTGATCCAGTAGAGATCATCTCATCCGGTATCCACTTTCCAACCATGGCCAAATGGATTTAATGCACTTATTATATTTCTACTCTACTCAGTAGTTGAAACCCACGGGCTGCTTCCCAGCAAATCCATAAAATGCAGCTCCGCCGTCAACTATTCAGTGGAGTCCGGCCTTTGGCCGCTCTGTGGATCGTTGCCCTCCGTGCCTCTCGCTGCTTCCCTCCCAGTGCCTTTCTTTACGGTGTCCAGCCAACGGCTGCTGGGGGGACCCTCCTCCTTTTATCTCTGATCACCCCCAGCATGACTGACTTTTCGAGTGAGTCAGCTCTCATGACATGGCCGAAGTATGACGGTCTTTGTTTGGTGATCTTGGCTTCGAGTGATGTTTCTGGTGAGTCTTGGTGTAGCCCGTGCAACACGCAATTGTCGTCTCCAGCACCACAGTTCCAAAGCATCCCCCTTCTTCTGTCTGCCTTTACAGATTCCTAGTCTCACAGCCATATGTGGCAATTGGAAAAAAAGATTGCGTCGACTCATCTGCATTTGGTAGAGGCCGATGCTTTTTCTCTTCCAGATGCTATTCGTGCAGGACGTGGCATTTCTTCCGAGCTCTTTGCACCATCTGCTCTTGGGACTGTGGTCCCCACGTTGGTCAGTTTTAGATCCCAGGAAGATGATCTCCTTTCAAATGCAACATGACCACGTAAAACAGTGCAAAACTTTAAAAGTTTAAAACTGCAGTACTAGGGAGAAGTAAGGACCAAGGTGGAACCTGGCACAGTGCAAAGATTAAGATGCAAGAACAGATTTAAGGCAATGCTGAAAGCTGCTTTTGGGGAACTCTGACCTCTTGCCTCCTGCCTCTCAGCATCCCGTGTTCAGTGCTCCAGTGCCTCCAAGCACGGAGTTCCGTTTATTCATTCATTTTTTATTTATTTTCCAATATATATCCTGCCTTTTCCTACAAAGGGCTCAAGGCAGCTTACATCCTCCTCCCCCTCCATTTTCTCCCCACAACCACAGCCCTGGGAGGCAGGTTGGGCTGAGAGTCTGTGACTGGCCCAAAGTCGCCCAGCTGGCTCCATGGCCGAGTGGGGACTCGAACCCGGATCGCCTGAGTCCCAGCCCCAGGCTTCAGCCCCCATGGCTGCCCCAGTCACGTCAGCCTGGAATGAAGGCTGCACGAATGCAGGGAAGCTGCAGGCGTTTTGGTGTGGTGTGTGGTTAACGGCGTGTGTGTTGGACTGGTTCTGACCTCCACCATGCAGTCTGGCATGCAGCTTGTGGGTGAAGACAAGTGTTCCTTAAATAGGATGCCTTCTGGCAATCTAGGGTGCGATCCTGTGCACACAGGGGAAGAAACGGCCTGCAAGACCCAACATGCCGGAAGTGTGCCTTTAATCTTGCATGTCCCTTTGGAGACAAACCTTTAAACTTTGCCATGAACGAGGTAGTGCAAAAGCAGCATGCCTGGAGAACAGCTTGCGCCCCGTTTTTGTGTTACTGAAATGCGAGCTTTGCCCCTTTTCTTCAGGCTGACAAAGCTCCCTGCTTTGCTTTTCGCAGGTCTGAGCAAGGAAGGGCTCCTGACAGGACAGGTGTGCCTGGAAGGACAGAGGCTGCTTTTCTGTGGAAAGTGAAGGTTTCTCTTTGGTAGCTTCTGGTGGACACCCAGCAACTGGAGCTCCCAGGCAGACTGCTCCTGCAGCTGGAGGCCCCACGATAAGCAAGCCTGAAGGAGCCCCCCATTGCCCCTCCCAAAATGATGCTCTTCGCACTCAAGGGCTTTGCAAGAGTTGTGGGGTGGGGGGCAGACTCAGCTGCCATCCTAATTCCCATTTCCACTCTATCTTCCTCAACTGGGCTATTTGCTCTAGTAAAGTTGCTTTTGGTGGCAGGCAGAGCCCCCAATTAGCATGCTAATTAGAGGAATGCAGAATATATCTGCATAGCAATAAGGACCATTTCAGCTGAAGAGGCTCCAGGCTCCTTTGCCTGATTTAAAAAAAGAAACCGGCCAAGGAAGAGCTCCCTGCCACCCGGGCTTGGTGTCTGTAGGAGGGCACCCACAGACGCTGTGCAAGGGCGTTGCAACAGGTCAGATCCTGTCCTGGGACTTGTCATGGCCCCGAACTCCTTGGTCACCTGCTCGCTTCTTGACAGCAGGCCTGCTTCTCAACGTGCGGCTCATTTATTTAGTTACGTTATTTATAGACCACCCTATCACAATATGTTCTCCGGGGAAAATAAAAATAACCTATTAAAAATGCAACTGTTCAATCAAAATACAATAAAAGAGAAAACAGAAGCGAACAATACCAAATCATATTTTTAAAGAAATGACAAAAGAATTCAGTGAACAAAGGAAAAGGAAATAAAACCAACAGAGTCAACCAACTTGAAAAGCCGGGGCGAGATTTGCAGAGCACCAGGTGCTCACTCTCAACCTAGCCTACCTCACAGGGTTGTTGTCATGAGCATACAAAGTTGCCTGGGGTTCCTCATAGGAGATAAAAAGGCAGGATATAAATATGATAATCATGCTAAAGAGCAGAGCTGCTGTACACACCTAACCTGGGCTGCCTCTTTGGAAAGAAACCACGGGGATCTCCAATTTCTTTCCCTGCCATAGAGTGACCCAGGCAGTTTTAGCCCCAGAAGCAGGCCTGCATCTCGGCTGAAAGGGATCTAGGAAATCCGTTCCATCCAAGAGCACCAGACCAGCACAAGGCCCAAGAGGGGTCTCACGCCACCAGCTTGAGCTGGTCAGATCTGGAGGCGTTTCAAGTGTGTGCGCCTTTGAGAGGCAAAGTATATTTAAAGAGGGCCAGATTAATCTTCGCACCGGAGCTGCGAGTAAACAGTCACCAAAGACACCGTCAAATTCCACTCTTTTAATTAAACGATGACTTTTGAAATTAAAAAGCATGAGATGTTGCTGGGTGGTACAGCCATGGGGCAAACCGTATTCCGGATTGCAGTTGCTCTCCAAGAGGAATGCCCCTTCCAGCCATGGGAAATGCACAGGGACAGGACTGGGCAGACTTCTCCTTTGCATGGTTGGGCCCTAAGATGCACCACCAGGGGCAAAATACAGATATATTAGGCGATTTCAACAACCCCCACACCTTGCCTTGCCTTGCCTTGCCTTGCCTTGCAAGAACGAGGGAAGGAGCCAGGGAGCTGGTCTGACCATCGTGCAACAGACAGCAAGGGTTTCCGACTGCCAGTTTTCAACAACTGCATCAGTAATGCAACTTTTACCACCTAAACGATAGTGCTGAAATGCAGAGAGCTCGAAGCAGCCCTCTGCAGCCAGGAGGCCTGCCAAAGGCTGGTCTGCAGCTCCCGTCTTGCAAGCGCCAATGTCGATGTCCGTGCTGGCTGGGAAGGATGGGGCTGCAGCCCGGCCTCCAAGGCATCAAGCTGGAGCACCTAGAGGGGGCTTTGGTGTGGAAGGGCAGCAGCTTCATTGCAGTTTTGCTGTGAAGCAAAAGCCTTTTCTCCGAATGAGCTTGGCGCCCGTTCTGTGTACGTCAGCTCATGGGGAATCTTGCAGGTCCAGGGCAAAAAAAGGCGCAACACAGATCCCACAAGCCTGGGGTTTGCCCAGCCCTGGTGGAGAACCCTTCCATGGGCTGGCCGAGTCTGTGGATGGTGGTGGTATCAGTGGAAAGGGGGGGGGGGAGGCACAGCCATGTATGTTTGACCTCCGCCCACCCACCAAAAAATAAAGCCCTTTGTCTCGGAGCATTCCGAGGCCAGTCCCAGAGCTAATCCCAAAGTCCCTTTACACACCAATAATCATCTCTTCTGTATTGTATTTTATTTGGTATTTTATCTTATTTTTGCAACCTCTCCTTGGATGCCTCGCCAGAGGGCTGCATATAATTGATTAAATAACATCAATTCATGAACACCAAAAAAAGTGTTCCTGGTTTCCTGCCAGGTTTTCTCCAGGAGGCTGAATGGTCCAGGCTTTTCCAGCAGGAGCGGACCCACGCTTGGCCCCTCTGTGTGCGAGGGTGTCTTGCAACTGCAACTCCAAGCAGCAGCAACTGCTGACAAATTCCAATAATAATAGCAACTACAGGGCGTAATATTCCATCAGGGGCCCAGCTGGAAGTGCTGCCCTGGCGCGGGGGCAACCCTCGGAAGCAGCCGAGTGGTCCGGAAGGGTCTTGCACGAGCCCCTCCCCAGTCCGTCTCTTGCGGCCCAGGCCCCTGCCTCTCCCGTGCAACTCTTGTTGCCACGGAAACTGCCTCCGCAGGATGAGGCACTCCACTAACCCATCACTCAGCCGGGCAGCCAATCGGCAGCGCCCCTGCGCCACCCTCCTTGCAGTCGCCCGGGCGACCAATGAGCACCTCACCTGCTCCGGGAAGCGCCCAGTCGCTCAGGCAACATCAGCCGGGCACCTTCGGCCGCCGTCTGGCAGGCCGACTCGGCTGGCAACACGAGACCGGAGGGCGGCTCTTCCAGGCGGGGGGATCCGTGCCACCCCTGCCAGTCTGCGCTGCTGGCCCTGCCGGCGTCTTCTGCATGGGGGCGGGGGCCGGCGGAAGCCCCGCACTGGATGCGGGAGGCGAGGCAGCCCTCTTCCCCTGGGATCACGGTCTTCCCTCGGCACCCCGCAAGACCCCCGTCGCTGCAGGGTCCCTAGCCGGAGACCAGAGCTAGGTTGCGGGAGGCAGTGCCAAGCCGCCCAGCTGGCAGGGAGGGAGAAAGTTTCAGCCACGGGTGACCCAAGTGGCTTTGCCGCGTGGGCACGAGTGGCTGCGGGTCGACCGACGCCGGCATTGCCCCCACTAGTGAGGGGGGCTTGGGTGTGGGGATGCTGAGAGCCGTAGTCCCACTGATCTGGGGCACAGCAGGTTGGCGGAGGCTGCCCTGGGTGAACACCCCGCAAAATGGACACGCAAAGCCACTCATAAACCCCTGTGCCAGCCCCTTCCTAGGGGCTTGGGCCACTTGTGGTAGCAGATACTGGGCGAGGTGGACCCCAGTGCTCAGTCCCTGAGGCAGTCAGCCCAGGCCTTGGCTGCCGCATTTCAAACTGCAGGGCGTGGTTAACAGAACTGATAGCATCTTGATATGTAAAATCCCCGCATGTAGAAATCTAGCATAGCAGGACAGAGCTGCTATGTGATTTATTTATTTGGTATCCCTGTCCTTGGTTGCAGTGGTACAGCCTGGTCATGCCCGTCAGAGCAGGGTAGCTCTTGCTATCTCCTTGCCAAGAAATCTTGGAACATCTCATATTTGCATGGGGTGCAACGAAAGAGGCAGGGCCCCTGCTTCACAGCAGAGCTCCTGGTTCAGTCTGGAAAAACTCCCGCTGGAAACCCTGCAGAGCTGTTGCTGCCAGTCTGTGTTGACAGCACTGGGGTGATGGGCCAAGGGCCCAGCTCAGCAGGAGGCATCTTCCTGCCCCCCAGCTTCAGAAAGGCGCCCGGACCCTCAAGAGTCGTCTTGGCAAACATGCTTTGCACTCGCAGGGCCCCGGCCGGGAAAGGCCACTCAGGGCCAACCCCCCGCCCCCACGGCACTCACCTGGGGAGGGCTTCCCCAGCAGGCATGGACTTCTAGGGGAAGGTGCGGCTGTGCAGGATCTGGCAGTTTCATGCCACACAAGAGGCTCCCGGGAACAGGCCGGAGAGCAAAAGCCCCACAGCCCCATCCCCAGTCTTGCGCGGGATGCTGCCCCGCAGCCCACCGCGCACCGAGGCCTGGCGAGGCCGGAGACGCGCACCGCACTGGCACATGCCAGCTTGCCCTGCGGCGTCTGCCCTCCCGCCCCTCGCGGTCAGGCCACGGACCTGCACCTGCCAACGGGGCACATGACGGACATTAATCAGCGACGTGTTGGGCTGGCGGTGCCGTCAGCCTGACAGCAGGCAATTCCAGAATGCAATGAGGCTGATGCGGTGCATGTCGCTCGCTCGCTCACACGCACGCACACACGCACGCACGCACACGCTTCCTTCACCTCTCCCGCAAAACCACAAACTGCACATACAAAGTACCACAAACTGCACATAAGAAAAGGAAATTTTATCACCTTTGCAAACTCCACAGACAGCTCTGAGTATTGGGCAGTTTACAAATGCAAGAAATGAAATGGATCTTCTACTAGCCCCACCCCACATGGTACAGGATTATGGGAGCTGTAGTCCAGGACATCTGAAACTTGCTCTAGTACATTAAGTGGGCATCTGAACCTCGGACCGCCGTTGTCCAATGCTGTCTATTGAGATGGGCCGTAACTTGGGCACAGGTGTTTCCGGTGCTGGGAAATCGGGCAGACAGCACCTGGCCCTGCTTAGAAATGGACCCCCAGCGTCCCGCACCCCACCTGTGGGCTTCCTGCCAGGGAACGTGTTTGCTGGCCGCTGCAGGCACAGCGCACTGGACCGTGGCCTGATCCTGCAAGCCCACTTCCCCGAACGGTCAGGGAGAGCTGCAAGGCTGACTCGTTCTGCCCGTCTGGAGCTCAGCGCCCTGCTGGGCCTGCCCTCCTGCGCGAGGCCGTCCAAAACGGGCTTGGCTCAGGCGCAGGCGCCGCACCCAAGCGGACCTCCCTGCCGGCTGGGCGGGCACGTGCTTTGCAGAAAGTGGGACGGGGCGCTCCGGGGAGCCCTGCGTTTTCGCTTTCACCTTGGTGTAGGAGCAAACCCCAGAGCTAGCCTGGCTCCGCCAAGCCCACCACAGTCCTCCAGCCACGGTTCGTGGCTCCCAACATCTCCGACGGCCTGCGCAGTGCCTTGGGACCAAGAAGATAGCCGGCCACCTCACACAGCCCACGGACACGCGGCCATAAGGTGCCCCAGGGGCTCCTGTCGAGGGTTACTTAATAGGGCGGGGGCGGAGCCTTCAGGTGGCGGGGGAGGGTCCCCAGGGGTGGCCCCAGAGGTTCTGTCCTTCGAGGGAGAAGGGAGTCGGGGAGAGGAGCCGGATGGAGAATCGGGAAACGGCCAAGGGAGGCCCAGCCGGAATGGAGCAGGAACATGGGCCACGCGACGGGAAGGGGCCACGAGCAGGGAGGATGCCAAGGCAAGGCCTGGCAGTGCCACGGATGGTGCAGACCTGGATGGTCGGGACTTCCGATCCCATTGGTCCCAGCCAGGGCCAATGGTCCAGAATGGTGGGTGTTGTAGTCCGAGGCCTCGGGAGGGCACCCGCTTGGGAAGGCCGGCTGGGCAGAGCGAGTGCCACTGAGGCGAGCGCTCTGATGGGGAGGCCGTCCGGCCCCGGCCCGAGCGCGTGTGGGTCAGGCGCATCCAGAGACGGCTGCTGCGACCTGCTGCATCCCAGGCGGGTGGAGGGAAGCGGGTCCTGTTGGGGTTGCCCGGCAGCCCCACGGAATCCGTCCCGGGGCAGATTCCTCCATGCGCTCTGCACTGAGCACTGACCTTCACGACATGGCTTTATGGGGCTAGGCTGTGGGATCAGGGCAGGATTCCACTGGTGTGGCCTTTGCCCTTCTGTCAGGACAGACCCCCACTCCCGGCAACTTGCGCTAAAGCAGCCTCAGGCCGTGGGGCTGGGAAAGACTCCAACCAGCCCCCCTGCCGGAGAGGCTTCTGATTTGCGGCCAGGCAGGAACAAGGAGGTGGGGCGGGAAAAGAGTTGGGGAGGACACCGTGCCCCCCCAATAGTTCATTCATTCATTTGGGCAGCATATATAATTCTCGTCTCCATGTTATTCCCTTAGGAATGAGAGTCCGTGGCTGGCCCTGAATCACCCAGTGATTTGGGACTTGAACCAAGTGCCTGCTTCTTTAAACCATGGTTTGTTGTGCTGACAGAACCAAGAATATGGCTTATTCTTGGCTTGTTTCTGCTGTCGTGCCCGAAACAGGTGGACAGTGAAGAACAGAAAACAAAACTGCTCTGAAGGCCAGCAATATGAGTGGGAGAAAACCAAACCAGAAACAGAAAAAAAATCTGTGTTTTCTTTGCTTATTTGCAGGACAATTCATAACTAAGTCAAGCAACCATGGCTAAGCTCGCTTTTCCCACCCCGCTGGCTTCTGAACCACAACTCTCCAATCCTTCACCAGGACAGCCTTTTTGTCTAGTACTAAATAGCAATAGATTTCACTTTTTAAGTAGCTGTGTCGCATGGCCTAGAGGGCTTTAACAACATCCTGGCAACATTGTCAGCAAAATACTCACTGCAGTATGAACATTGTCTATTATTAAATGAGAAACTAGACAAAAATCTGCACAGTTAATGGTTTGGACAACAGAGGAACCCACACTCCAGGGTGGAAGATGATTGGCTGTCGATTGTCATTGAGCCATGGGTCAATGGTTGATTGTCATTGAAACATGTTATCGTGTTGCCGGAAGCCGGCTGAGATAACAGACCAGGGTGAACAACCCACAGTTCACAACGCAACAACAAACTGGGGATTCAGAGAACATGAGAACTCCTATTTCAGCAATTACCCATGGTTCAACAACAATCCACTCCGAACCCATATTCAACCCTGAGTGTGGGTGATGTTGCCTGAAGCCGAGCATCATTTCTGGAATGTTTCTAGGCCCATGCTTTGGCATGCTTTTGTACGAAGGGAGTTGTGCCCTCGTTCTGGAGGTGTTCTTCCCCCGCAGGTAGTTCCTGGTGATGCTCAGGCTGGAGCACACAGGAGGTCCCAAACTCAAAGCCTCGGCCAGATAGCTACTGCCAGTCCGAGCAGGCAAAGCTGGGCTTGATGGACGGAGAGACTCGCCTCGTCCGCGTCCCTGCTTCCATGGCTGAGCCACGGTCCCTCCTCTAGGACAGGTGGCGGCAAAGGTCACAGTGCTGGACTGGCACGAGTCCCGCTTGGTGACCTGGCTGGTTATGCTTCTGACCCGCAGGGTTCTTGTGAGATAACATGGAGAGGAGGAGGACGACTCAGGCGAAGTGGCCTTTAAGTGCAGTCTTGGAAAGAACAGCAGCAAGGAAGCTCAGTGGAGAAGGCGGTCTTTGGTGCGTTCAGGGCCGAGGGCGGTCATCCCAGCTTGGCTTCCTCAGAGATGCTGGAGCATGTGGTAAGTCTTATGAACAGGAAACATCACAGCAAAGAACATTTGTCCTTCCAGCTTGGGGGGGGGGGCAACTTGGAATTGGGAAGGCCTTTTAAAGCCCCCTGATGATATAAGTTTTAAAAAAACCTTTTTCGGTGGTGGTTCCTCTATGTTCATTCTACTGGTTCCTTTTTGGAAAGCAGTGAAAATATTTGCCATCCTTTAAAGTTTTAAGCTACTGGGGTAAGAGCTGGTGTTACCACCTCGTGTTGAATAGTTTTATATGATGGCTTTGCTGCAGCTTCAGTCTTGACTTGAATTTTTGCTGCGTTCACTAATATATTGTTAGCTGCTTTGAGGACTTGTGGGTCAAAGTGTGAAGTATGATTTGGATACATGAATCTACTGGGTAAGTAAATTATAGGAATTCATGAAACCTTGCTTTGTGCAAAACCTGCCACCATCTCCAATGTGGGGACAATAATACTGGCCTACTTTAAAGTAGTGTTGTAAGAATTGCAAGACAAGGGAAAAGTAAAAAGCAGCCTTAGCTAGATGGGCCTGTGATTAAAATAGCCGGCTTCTCCTTTCTTTGTTGTATTTAAAGCTGATCCATGTTAACATTGCTGTTTTTATGGTATTTAGAAACATAGAAACTGAGCAGGTCGGAAGGGGCCTACAGGGCCATCTAGTCTGACCCCCAGCTCTACTCATGACACGCCTCCCATGTGCATGTTCGTAGCATACCTTATTGTATTTTTAATGCATTGGTGTAAAACTGCCCAGATTGCTTTGGCTGTGGGGTGGTATAGAAATGAAATAATAATACAGACATTCACACCCAGCCAAAACATAGGAGTCCTTAGCTCCAGCTGCAAGGTGGCCGCGCGGCCTTTTCTCGCTTCTGGCTGTCACTGCATCCTGGAACGACATGCGTGCCCGCGGGGGTGGGGGCTGAGATGGGGCCCTGCCCCCCGGAGCGAGGTGGGCCTTTCGCCGCACGGTCAGCTGGCCGAGCGTGCCTGGTCGCCGGCTTTTCGGCTTGCTCCCCGCAGCTGCGCCGTTGGGGGTCGTGCCCCAGCACGGAGACCCACACTGGGGACGCCGGCGAGCCGAGCCGAGCCGCGCCGAGCCGCGCCGTCCAGAAGCGGGGGGGGGGGGGGCGAGCTGGCCCTGGCGAGCGGGCCTGCGGGCCGCGGCGGCGTCTTCCTCCCGGCTCGCAGACCCGCTTTGCCCCGCGCGCTGATGCCCAGGAGCCGCAGCGGTTCCCCGGGAAAGCGCCTGCGCTCGAGCCGGCGGCAGCGAGAGGGCCCCGTCCCCGGCGGCGGCGGCGGCGGGGGGCCGGGGCGAGCGCGGCGGGGCGCCCCGTCCCGGTCCCGGTCCCTGGCGGCGGGGCCGCGGAGAAAGTTTTTGACATTCTCTCCAGCAACTCCGGCCACGGCGCGGCCCTATTGGGGGATGCAAATACTCCGTCGCTGCCCCGCAGCCAATGGCGGCCGCGCGGGGGCGGGGCTTCCCATTGACAGAATAGGCGCCTCGGTGTTTACTCCGCGCGCGCGGCGACGTGTGCAGCCCGGGCTGCGCGGGAGGGAGGGGCGCGCGCGCCTGCGGGGGGAGGCGGGGGCCGCCAGCCGCGCGGACGGGCTATAAGAGGCGGCGGCGGCGGCGGCGGGGCGAGCGCGGGCGAGCGCGGGGCGGCGTGAGCTCCTCGGCGGGGCGAGCGGCGAGCGCAGGGCGAGCA
>NW_025336481.1:1687452-1751866 GCF_004798865.1 Varanus komodoensis
CCGGTCTGATCGAGAGATAGAGCGCAGGGCGAGCACCCCTTCCGCGCCGCCCCGCGGGCCGGGGTCGCCGGCGGCGAGAGAAGCGCGCTCCCCGCGCCCCGGGCGATGCGGCGCCGGCGGGGGACCCCGGCTCGGCGGTGACACCGCCCGCCCGCCCGCCCGGCTGGGGTTTTGTTGCCGCCGCCGCCGCCGCCCGCCAAGGCGCCCCGCTGCTCCGCGCGCCCGCCCGCCAAGTGCCGCGGCCACTCCTGTCAACCGGCGAGCCCGCTGCTCCGGAGACCGAGTTAGAGGGGGGCGTGGACGAGGCACGCTCGCGCCGGCAGCCAGCGCGGCTCGCCCACCCAGCGCCCGAGGAGCGGCGCGGCGCGGCGCGGCGAGGCGAGGCGGCGAGGCGCGGCTTCCCCGGCAGAGGGCGAGGGAGCAGCCCGCCGGCGGTCGGCGTCGGGAGCGGCTCCGGCGGGGCCGGCGCCAGCATGGTCCAGCAGCGGAGCGCGAGGAGCCGGGCGGCCGAGGCCAAGCGGGAGGTGTGCCCCAAGGAGGGCCTGCTGCTGCCGCCGGACGCCAAGGGCGAGCCGGGCTGGTGCAAGACGCCCAGCGGGCACATCAAGCGCCCCATGAACGCCTTCATGGTCTGGTCGCAGAACGAGCGGCGGAAGATCATGGACCAGTGGCCGGACATGCACAACGCGGAGATCTCCAAGCGCCTCGGCAGGCGCTGGCAGCTGCTGCAGGACTCGGAGAAGATCCCCTTTGTCAAGGAGGCGGAGCGGCTGCGCCTCAAGCACATGGCCGACTACCCCGACTACAAGTACCGGCCCAGGAAGAAAGGCAAGATGGGCGGCACCAAGCCCCGCCCGAGGGTCCCCGTGAAGATCAAGCCCTCCTCGGTCCTCGGCCGGGTGGCCTCCGCCAGAAGGCAGCCCCCGAAGCCAGGCCCCAGCGCCGACAGCCAGGCGGGCCCTTCGAGTCCGGAGCTGGAGGACGACCCCCTGGAAGCCCGGCTCTTGGAGGCGTCCTTTGACGACAGTCCGAAAACCCCCAGCAAGGAACTGTGGCACGTGCTCCCGGCCACCGGAGAGAAAGGCGGCTGGGCGGCCGGCGCCGGGGAGCCCAAGGGCCATGAGGCAGGTGTGCTGGCCAAGCCCTTCTTGGAGCCGGCGAGATCTTCCGAGGTGTCTTCTCCGGCATCCACCCGGTCCCCTCCCTCTTCCTTTGCTTCCTCGGACGAAGAGTTGGAGGAAGAGCTCCTGAATTTCCTGCCCGGCCGTGCCCAGCCCAGCATGGCCTGTGGCACTCCGGACTGGTCCATCTTCGACAAAGACCTTGACCTCTTTCCTTTGGGTGCCACCTCTCACTTTGAGTTCCCGGATTACTGCACCCCCGAGGTGACTGAGATGATCGCAGGGGACTGGCTGATGTCTAGCATCTCGGACCTGGTCTTTACCTTCTGAGTCCCACCAGGTAACTCTCGCTTCTCCGCAATCAGGTTGTATCAAAAGACAAAAAACAAACAACAAGGACAAACAAGATTGAGAGAGAGATTGAGAGAGAGAGAGAGAGAGAGAGAAGAAAAAACCCAGCTGTTTACATGCAGGAATCAGGTATCTTCATTTTCTTGCCTTGGCTGCATTGAAAGGCGAGCGTCCCGTTGCCCATCCCCCACCCGGCACACACCCACTTTGCCGGCAGCCGGCGTGGCGTGGCGGGGCTGCTCTTCTCATCGTCTCTCACCCTTACAAGCCCCAGCGAGCTCCAGGCTTGGCGCGGTGTTTATTTACCCATGAAATTTGACTGTCTAATCAGGTTTTTCATTGCAGCCCTCTCCAGCCGCCCCCCTCGTCCTCGTCCTCGCAGCTGCTTCCCAGCTCGGCCGCCATCCGTGGCTGAGAGACTCCCCCTCCACCTCCGCCTCGACCCCCCGACATTGCCTCTTCCTTCGTCCTCCGCTGCCCACGTTCCCTCCCTCCGGGTCCTGCTCCTCGCACCTTCCGGTTCTGTCCCCTAGGGTGTCCACGTCGCCCGGCTTCCACGTCGGTGCCGTGCCGACACAGGTCCTGGGGTGCTCTGCCAGTGGTTCGTTTTGCCCCCCTCTCCCTTCCGGGATCCACGTGCCGTGGCTCCCGGGGAAAGGAGAAGAGAAAAGGTGCCGGTCCGCTTGCCGCCCGCCTCGAGACCGGTTGGCAGCCTGCTGGGCTCCGGTGCCCGGCGTGGATGGGCAGAGCTTCCGGGTCCTCATTTTATGAGACTTTTGTGTTGCCAGTGCACGGAAACCCGCAGCTGAACTGGGGTGGGGAGCCCTCGCTTTGGGGGAAAGCAAAGTTGCGCGCACGTGGTACGCACGTGGATCCGAGGCGCATGCATGCAGTTCCCTCGCATGGAGCAGCTTTGCTCTCCTCCAAAAGGCCCCCCTGCTTTCTTCTTGCCAGGGGGGTGCCACAGGCTGAGGCAGGGGCCCCCCCTTCATGCCGGCTGCGCGCAGACGTTCCCTCTGCCACTCCCTCTGCTCCCACGTCCCAGCCTCTCTCGGTCGTGGCCACCCCCTCTGCACGGGGAGGAAAGGCTGCTCCCGGGGCCCTGGAAGGGATGCTCTGTCTCGGAGGCCCACCTGGAAAGGGCAGGACACCCCCATCCTTGCCCTCGCAGGGCTGTGACTTTCAGTGAAGGTCACAGCCAGCTGCCCTGGAGAAGCGTCGCCTGCCGGAGTAGCGAGTGCAGGGTGGGAGATGTCGCAGCCAGGTCTCCCTTGCCGGCTTGCAGCGGAGGGGTCTGCCGGCCGGGCAGTCTTGTTGCCATCACACCTGCTCTCTGCGGGGTCCTTTCCAGCTTCGCTTGCCAGCCGGAGGCCGACGCAGGCTGGGCCAGGGCAGCCCTCGCAGCCTGGGAAGCGTCTGCCAGGGAAGGGCCTGGCGCGACCACGGTGGGAGCGTGCCCAAGAGGCGAGGCAGAGGTCGCTGCTGAAGCAGCTCTCCTTGTGAAGCAGCAGGAGAAGGCGAGCAGAGCTGCTTCAGGGCCTGGCCCTTCCGCCTGGAGTCACGGGATGGGGGAAACCGGTTTCTGGCACGGGAATGCCAGGCTGGCATCTCCTGGGAGTTCCAAGCATCTCTGGGAGCCATACGATGGAGCGGTCCTGAAGGACTGGCCTCTTTCTGGAGTCGGGTGCTGGGAAGGAGTGGGCACCCCGATGCAGCCCACCCCACTTTGAAACCTGTTTAGTATGGGTGGCTTCCCTCCTCCGGGAGGTTCCAGGAATTCCGAATACGCAGAGCTCCAGAGCAATCCCTGCTTAATCTCGCTGGGCACCTTGCAGAACTGGGGTTCCCAGGGAAGCCGCAGCCAGCCGTTGAGCCAGCTTAGCCTTCCAGCATGCACAAGTCTTCATTCCGCGTATCAAAAAGGTTCGATTTTCCAGAAACTCACTTCACCTTCCCCAAATATGGGCACGCCCATGCCACAGTTTAAATGTGATTTAAATAGAGCTTTCCTCCTGCAAGGCACTCTGGGGAGTGTAGTTTTTGGGGAGGGATGCTTCAGCGGCATTCACGAGTGCTCCGTCAAACGGCAGCTCCCAGGATGCCACAGGACAGGCCGCGGTGGCAACGGTGCCCCCAAAACAGCCATATCCCCAGAAAGCGTTTTCACGCATGAGTCTTGCATTGCCCTCTGAGGCTCTTTGGGGCTCCTCGGGTTGCGTCTGCGACTGTTTCCAATGAGCAACAGAATTCCAGGGACGGAGGGGAGGCGTTTGGCAGCAAATGTGCATCCTGGCCAGAGCAGAATCACAGAGCCGTTCAGGAGAGAGGGCCGTGGAGGAAGCCGCCTTAATGGGATGCGTGCAACTGACTGCATCACCAGTGGCCACGGCGTGGAAGGTGCGCAGTGCAATCGTTCAGCTGCTCCGGAAGGAGGGGCTGCCATGACAGCCTGCAGATGAGCAAGGGGAGAGGAGGGCCAGGGTGTGGTGCCGCCGGCAGCCTCAGCACAAGTTTCTTTCCCTCAGCGCCTTTTGCTAGGAGATGGAGGCCTGGGGGCAAGGCAAATTACTTTCCCTCTTTCCTGGAGCCCGGTCACGGTCACGCCCCTTCCCCAGCTGGGATTACCATTTTGGGGTTGAAAGCCCATCTTTTGTTGGCTGAATTAGCGCCCGCTGGATTCAGACACTCCAGTCACCCACGATGAAGGGCTGAACATGGGTTGTCCTTGAACTGCTGCTGAAACAGGGTTGCCACATCACTCGAGCCACCTTGGTTATTCAGATTTTGCCCGGAACTGAATTCGGGATGGAGGATGTTGTGGGGCGGGTGTGCGTGCGCGCAAAAGTGGTATTTCTGCTGCAGCTCCCAGATGCGGTGCATCGTCCCGGCCAGCCCTGTGCCTGTAGGTTGCCAGAGAGATTTCCCCACCTTTTCATGGGCAACCTGAATTAGGGAATTAGGCCACGGCAAGCCAGTTCGAGGTGGCCAGGGCGTGTGGCCTCCATCCTGCCCCCTGAACCTATGGCTGCGTTCCTCTCTGGTGGCCTTCAGAGTGCTGGATGATAATTCCCACAATCCTAGATGAGCACCTGGCCACTGGCCTGTACCTTCCATTGTCCCTGACCACTGAGCAGACTGGCTGGGGCTGTTGGGGGTTGTAGTCCAAGCGCTAGGGTTGGCCCCAGGGTAGGGGAAGCTGATCTAAGGAAGACCCAGGACAAGATGGATGACATTCTGTGCCTGCCAATGACTTGTTCACAATTTCAAAGAAATCCCAGTGTTGGAAGGGGTCTCAGAGGTCATCTAGTCCAACCCTTCTTGGCACAGACTGTGTGCTTCAGGGTGCAGTTAAAGCGTCCCTAACCTTGCCGCCTCTGCCTGAATACTTGCAGTGAAGGAGATCCTATTCTTAAGAAACTTTTCCCAGCCCTGAGAGGACCCTTCTTTGCCATGCGCTCTTTGATCCATGCGCTCAGAAGCCGGGGCAGCTGCCCTGTGATCCCGGCAAGTCCAAAGAGGTGCTGGGGAAGGTGTGGTGAAAACTGAGGCTGCCAGCTTCGCCTGCCTCCTCTTGTGTCTGTTGCACTGGAAATTAACTGGAGAAGGCTTCACCTCCAGAACTAGAGAAGGCCCCCTCCCCTCCCCTCCCCTCCCCTCCCCTCCCTATACTTCCCATCACAGAAAGAGAGAAAAGATAGGTCCATACTTAATTATATTAGCTTTGGGCACTACCCTATACATGTTGAGAAGGTATTCCAATATATCCTATACATTAGAATACTGGGAGCTGTAGGACTTTGCCCCCCCCCCCCCCCCCCCCCCCCACATAGGATAGTGCCCTTAATCTGTGAGTCACCAACTGCCTTGGAAAGGCGCATTTGCAGAGTTTTGTACTCTGTCCATGCACAGAGGCACTCATTCTCACGTTTCTAAAAATGATGGTCGCTCCTAAAAATTGGGGCTGCCTTTCAACACATCTGGAAGCTTGTTTCTTACCTCTAGTCCAAGGTTGCACTCTGGCATTGGAAACCGTTTCCGGGCCTGACCCAGGGCTAACTCTGAGCAACCCTTAAAGCGACAGTATCTGGCCGGCAGCAACAGCCTGCCCCTTCTCATCCCCTCCCGGAGCATTCTTTCCCTTCCCAGTTTATTTTAGCCACAGATTTTGCTAATTAGATTTGCTAATCTTAGAACTGCGCTCTGTTCCCAGCTCTCTAGGAATTGCCAGCGATGCTCTGGCTCTGTAGCGCTTGGGACACTTTCTCTTTCTATTTGCTGCAGGCACCAAGTTCCTCCCACTCTTTGGACAGAGCCCTGTGGGTTTTATTCATCGCAGCTGCCTGCAAGATCATGGGCTCTGTCCCCGGCCAAGGCCAAAGCAGCCAGCACGCTTATGCTGGTCCTTAGAACTCCCTGCCTGGCCTGGCCTGGGCCATCTCCCTCCCACTGGGCGCCTCCCCAGCATGATGGAAGTTGTGCTCCAGCTCTTCTGGAGGGTACTGGCCTGGGGCAGATGGGCTAAATGAAATCCCGGGAAGGAAGGAAGGAGGGAACTGTTAGGTAGTGGAACTTAAAGTGCCTGCTGAGATGTCCCAACCCTAAACCAGAGGCGGGGATGCTTTAACTGGGAGTCCCGCACTGAGCAGGGGCTTGGGACCCAATGACCCTCTGCCCCCTTCCATGATTCTGTACTTAAATGGTTGAGAATAAATTGTGCTACATGAGAGCTATGAAGGCATTTTTCGCGTGCCTGCAGCCTTGCCCTCTTCCTCCTAGGCCTCCAAGTGGGATCTCTAACAAGGTCTCTCTCCAGAAAATTTGCAGGCGAGGCCAGCGTGGGCTGCAGATCATGGGGTTGGGGGTTCAAGGCCCAGCAGCCGAGCTGCCACCTGGGCGCAGCCTGCCCGGGTCGCACGTTCTGGGGTTTCTTGGCACCGAACGTGGCAGATCTGCACAAGAGGAACGGCCTGGAGGCGACGACGTGTTAATCCAGCCTGTTAAACCCAGGCAGGGTCTCTTTCCAGCGATATTTGCCTTCCAGTTCAAGGCGGCGCAAGCCGTTCTTCCTCTGCAGGATGCTTACAACAGCCCCGTGGGAGAGGAAGGGTGGGAAAGGGTGTGGCGGCCCTAGTGAGCTTCCCAGCTGAGGGAGATTGGAAAATGGACCGGTCCTCTAACCACTGCACCGCACTGCCTTCCAGGCAAGAGGAGCCCCGGCTTCTTTTGGCATTTATTCAGGTGGGAGGGTGGCTGCAGTGGAGGGGTGCAGATGCTGCCTTGGCCAGGATGCAGATTGGCGCTCTCACGGCCTCTTCCCTGTTTGCATCGCGTGTGGGGAGCCTCAGAGGCGCCGGACTCAGGTGTGAAAGGTCCCTGGCCCATGTTCCGGGCCCAAGGGGGGCGCTCCCAGCAAGGAGGCTGCGGGGGCTGCCGTCTTGCCTTCGGGGTGGGCCCTGCAGCTTCGGAGGAGCAGTGTCAGGAGGCAGGAAATCTGGGGGGGGGGGGGAAAGCCCTTGCCCGCCCTGCCCCCCCCCCCCGAACCACCTCTCTGCCGCTCAGCCTCAGGGGTGGCTGCACTGTGGCCACTGCTGGGCCAGAGAGGTTGCCTAGCCTGGCTCTCCCGGAGGGCAGGTGCTCTTCTGGCCGCCGTTCCTCCCTGGGGAGCCCTCCCCGTCTCATGCAGGGGTCCCCCCCGAAACCCACCTGGGGAAGCCTCTGCTGGGGAGCAGCGTCCGGTCCAGGGGGTGATGCGGGGCTGGCAGCCCCAGCCTGGTGGATGGTGGCGCCCCCTGCGGGGGGCCTCCCGGGGTGCAGGAGGCACGGCTGCGGTGGGCAGTTGGCAGCCGTGCCCCGGTCCGAGTGCCCCTGCAGCCGGCCCTCACCCGGCACGTGGCCTTGTTGTCCAGCGGCCTGCGCTGGGGGAGGACGCAGGGCCAGGCACCCCCTCCTCCCCCGCCGGGCAGCGGCTCCCTTGCCCTCTCCCTCCACGCCGCGGTCTCTCCATCTCAGGTTTCTCAGGCTGAACACGAAGCGAGAAGCTCTGCCGTGGGCCTACGAGTCATACGCTTAGATCCAGAAGACCTGCCCTGCCCACCCTCGAAAGCGCAGGGTGGGGGCGGGTGGCCTGGGTGTACTCAAACTGTGTGCAGAGATAGCACTCTGCACACGCTCAAAGGTGCTCTTGTCTGTTGCGATGATGTCAGATGTCTCAGGGCAAAGCCCTTGCTATGAAACTTTTCTTCCGGGGCCGATGCAGGGAAGGCCTCGGGCATTAAGAGCTTCAGTCTCAAAAACAGCGAAGCAAAACGAGAGAGGAACAGGACGCCCAACGATCCCGCGTGGGTACCGAAGCCACTCCGTGCATGCGCAGGGGCACTCTGCAGCGCCAGTTCCTCCAGCATCTATGCCAGTGTTTCTTTTTTGTTTCCGTTTCCCCCAGTCCCCGTTTTGGACTGGTTGTCTCTCGCCTTGCCCTCAGGGGCCATCTTTCCCCCCCGTTGTCCATGGGGGGGCCAGTCCGGCCTCAAGTGCTACTCAGAGTTTACAAACTATCAGGCAAACCCTTCCTCAGGACCCAGCGCTGGGCAGGATCAAACCTGCCGTGGTCTGACCACAACCCTGGAGCCAGGGCCGAATTCTCCGGCTGCGTCTCCTTCTGACTTCCAAGCACAAAGCTTCGAAACGCTTCCTCTTGCCCGGATGTTCTCTTGGAGCAGTTTCTTAAAAGAAAAAATAAAAATAAAAATAAAAAATCGGGAGTGGGGTGGGTTGTGTTTGTAAGGGGAGGGAGGAAAGAAAACATAAATATCAAGTGGTGCTAAGTGGTGAACTCACATGGAAACAAAGGTGTGCGATCGTAGGTACCTTAGAGATGTGTGGAGCGCGACCCCTCTTTTATTCCTTTCTGCTGTGAATAGCCTTCTCTTTGCATCCCTACCGCGTGTAATTTGCTTCCGTGAGTGTGCGTGTGTGGGTGTGTGATTTGTTGAAGACTAAAATGAAATATAATAATTTTTGCAAAATAATAAACTCTTTCTCAGGTACAAACTCCACAGATTGTGGCCAGCAGGGGCCGGGGGGGCTACTCCCCCACCCCTTTCTTCTAAACCTCTCCCAACGCTTGACAGTTTTTCCGCAGGTGCCAATAGCAGCGACAAGAATGAATAAATTAATAATAATAATAATAATAATACTTAATATTCACATTCTGCCTGCAAAATGGTGCTCTAAGCGCTGTGGGTTTCCTTCTTGGTAAATGTTGTGTTCGTGGTGACCGTCGTCTCGGAAGAAAGTAGGCTTATAGAGATAAAGAGGGAAGTTAACAGCACTCGATCCATCCATGTGGTTATGTGGCTTAGCTCCGGAAATGGTGAAATGGTGGTTGTAACCCTGGAATAAAGTGTGTTCTTGGTCTGGAATTCCGTCTTTGGCATCTTCATTAGACCCGGCTTTATTCATGTCCTCCAAAGAGAGCGGCAGGGTCACTGGTTCTCGCCCCTGTGTAGTTGCACCTTCACAACAGCCCTGCAAGGTAGGCCCCTGCAGCCTACACCTGCGCCCGCAGACTGTCTCTGGGGAAGAGCAAAGGGGCTGGCCCAGGAGCGTCCAGTGAGCTAGGGACTGGGATTCACTGGGATCCATCTCCAGACCGTGAGAAATGGCAAGGTTCGATTTCCTTTGGAGAGGAGAGGGATGGCGGATAGGCCCTGGCTGATATTTGCTGTATTTGCAAATATGGAAGCAGAGCCCATAGGAAATGAACGAAACAAACAAAAATAGAAAGCAACTTCGGCAGCTCTCCCCGGTGCTGTGCCCCCCGATTTCAGCCAACTCTGGCAAGCCAGCCTCCCGCCTTGCTGTTTGCTCAGGATCCATACGGCAGACGCCAGCCTCCCCCCGCTTGGTGCCTCCCAGAGGCTTTGGGCTACAGTCCCCATCATCGCTGACCATTGGCCAAGCTGGCCGCGGCGAATGGGAGTCGGATCCCCTTTTGAGTTGCCGTAGCTCCGGAAGGGGGGTGTTTCCCACATGGCGTACCCATGTTAGCAAAGTGGCTCCCCACACCTGAAATTACGCGGCCGAAAGATGAGCACTTGGTGCGGGAGCGTGTGGCACGACTGCAGGCTGCCCTGGCTTCTGACGCACAGGAAGCTCTTTCCTTCTGAGTGTGTGTCTTTCGCACGCGCCTCTGGGGTGGAGTCCACCGTGTCTAGTAAAAAGTGTGGGACATCCCATCTGCGATCTGCCCATGAAGCGGCTGCCGTGGGCGTGTGGGAGCAGATGAGGAATTCGTCCTACGAGAGCGTCCGTGGCCGAGCTGGGGCCGTGTTTCAACGCACTAAACACGCCTCTGAGCCCTCTTTTTGAGACAACAGTTCTATTTCACAGCAGTCTCGGTTGCCAGTGAGATGACGTTTTATTATTTTTGGAAGGGGGAGTTGCTGAGCCCCATGAAAGGGGTCCTGCAGGGGATTTTTTGATCCACAGCAGCCCCTTTGCCCACCCCTGGGCTTGATGGTGCGCAAGGAGGCACATGGGAAGAGAATGGTAAAGGCTCAGCGTCACCAGAGGCCCACCTGTGGAGCTCCAAGCCGGGGGCAGCCAGGGCAGCCGGCCCGCGAAGCTGAGCGAGGCATCCCGGGGCAGCTGGGCTAGAAAGCCGCACATGGAGCTGCCCCCCGCCCCCCGCAGGGGCTCCAACAAGCCTGCCGCCCCTTTCCAGCGTGGCGTTCGCCTGGCCGGGCTGCCTGGCACACTGAGACTTCAGCTGCCCCGGGCTTGGCGAGGGTACCCCGCCCAGGCAGCAGAGGAGTGGGGCTGAGCCCTCCAGGCTGGGGCCTGGACCAGCAGAGAGGGTGTCCTGGCCACGGCAGCCCTGCCACGAGACCGCCTGCTGGGCCACCAGCCGAAGCCTGCAGAAGGAGCTCCGAGCCACCGATGCCACCCGAGCCTCAAGTGTGCAGATGGGTCAAACAGCACCCCCAAGCTACAAACCTGCAGTGGGAGCAAGATCCCACCCAGAACAGGCTGTGCATCCCCCGCCTGGTCCAGGGCCCCCCCCCCCCACGGCATCTCAGTCCTCATCTAGAGTGAGTTTCAGTTCGGTGGCCCTCAGATAGCCCAGTGTGGTCCCAGGTGCCAGTCTAGCACATCCACAGCCTCACCTGCCAAACATGGAGAACGGAGCTGCGTGTCCTCAGCCCACGGATGGCAGCACACGCCAGCACCCCAGATGGCCCCATGCAGGCGTTTCACACAGATGAGGAACAGCATGGGGGACGGGACAGACCCCCAAGCAGGATCCAGGGCCAGAGCAAACTCCCCCAAGCGTCACCTTCTGGAGGTGGCCCTCCATGCAGGACGGGGGCCGCCACAATGCGGTGCCGCTGCTCCCAGCTCAGGCAAACCTCCCCAGAAGGACACCCTGGTCGACGGCACTGAAAGCCGCCGAGGGGTCCCACAGGATCAACGGGGTCGCACTCCCCTTCTCACTCCCGGCACGGGGCCATCATACAGGGTGGCCAAGGCTGCTTCTGCGCCAAAACCGGGCCTGAACCCCGACCGAAATGGGTCCAGATAATCAGCCGCATCCGAGGGTGCCTGGAGCTGATTGGAGGCTGCCGTCTTTAGAACCTCGCCCGGGAAAGAGATCTTTGCTACCAGGGTAAAGTTATCCCGATCTTCCGAAGGTGTACTCAGCATGCCAGGCGGCCCAGGCACAAGACCTGTGGATTGCGCCTTTCCTCGGGGCAAGGATGGAGCACAGCCTTTTCGGTGTGCTCTGAGCAAAGGGGCCCCTTGCTGGGGGTCCTGCCACCCTGCCCAAACCATGGTTTCTTGTCACGCCAAACTGAGCCTGCTCTCTGCCTGCCCCACAAGCCACAGGACCAGGGTTGCCCCGAGGGGATGCTGTGCAGAAGACCGGCTTTGGATCCCTTCATTGCAGCATGCCTGCTCGTCCACACGAGAGCCCTGCGAGGTGGGTCAGGTTAAGAGGAAGGCGGTACTTCCGGACCGAGGACTTCTAGTACATCAGTCCAAAGGCTTTGTCTTGGTCCACAGGACATGGCAATGGGTTATTGCGTTGCGTGAAGCAGGGCTGATGGCTCCTGGAGGGCTTGTGAGCGGGCAAGAAGCCACTCCAACAGCCATGGCTTGTTCTGGGGGTTTTCTCTCCACAATGGGCTATTGTGTCCTCCAAATCCAGATGATGCACCCCGTCGTGGAGAGTGGCAATGGCTCGCGAGCCACATGACAAAAGCTGCAAAAGCTCCTTGGCCACTTGGCGCTCCCAGACATGCCCGTGCACCATCCGCCGCCACCCGCCCAGGCCGCTGTGACCCGGATCAGGCTCCCCACCCCAGGAGTCAAGGCGAATGCCCAGAAGAGGTCCCCAGGACATTCCCCTTCCATTTGGATTTTCTTGACAGCTGTCAGAAGGGGACAGCTGCTAGCTATCAGAAGTCTGGGTGTCCTTCAAAAAGAGAGTTTGGGGTGGGAACTGGCTGTTTCGGACAGGGACACACCCTGGCAGGATCGCAAGTGCAGCTGGTGAATATGGGCATTTCTGGGGCTAATAAGGGGATCATGAAGGAACAAGACAGAGGCAGTGGTGGCAGGGGGAACCTTACTGTTTGCAGCATATACCGTCCCCTCGCCCCCCCAAAAAGTGGTTCAGCCCACGCTCAAACGCAAGACCTGAGCATCGCGTTTGAGCTGTGGAATTTAAAATATCCTTTGGAAAAGAAAAAGCAGCAAGGGAAGGGAAGTGGACAGAATGGGGCCGCGGCTGGGACCCCAAGCAGCTTTGGATCCTGGAAAGGGCCTGGCTGATTGGACCCATACGCGGAAGCACTTCTCGATGTGACCCTGCTCCTCATATTTGGTGGTGGTTGTTAGTTGCGAAGTCGTGTCTGACCCAGCGCGACCCCATGGACAACACTCCTCCAGGCCTTCCTGTCCTCGTGCCGCTGAACCCCGGGCTTGGAGCTGCAGAAGAAAAGACAACCGCCTGGCACCCTGTCAGGCTTCTCCGCATCCAGGGGGTGGGGGGGGGGCAGAGCCTTGATGGCTTCTGTGGAAATGGGATGTGGGAGGAAAGAGCTCGCCTCCTTCCTGCGCTTGCGGTGGGTGGCACACACCGTCCATAAACGCGTGAGCGGAGCACGGGGGACCCCTTTGCTGGCTGCGGCTTCTTGGCTGGGGAAAAGCTCTGCTGGTCCCCTTCCAGCTCCCACCTGCCCTGCCTTGCTGCGGGGAGGGGAGAGGTGTGGGCGGGAAGATGCTGTCCAACCTGAGGTGGTGGGGACACCTGGTGGCTAGCCATGCAACGGACAGTCCTTTGGGGGTGGCGAGAAGCGCCTGCCCAGCATCCAGGGGTCCTCGGGTGATCCCAGGCGCGCAGAGCAAAGCCTCCGCCCCCAGAATGAAGCCGAGTCCATGCTCGGCATTCTTTCCCCAGGCCGATACGGTGCATCTTGATGGGTCGGACGGCACCGCTCGCCATCCCGTGCTGGCTGGGAACCGTGGGCATTGCAGTCCGACCCACCCGAAGGGCCCTGGCTCGGGGAAGGCCGCAGCGGAAGACGCCGGCGGTCAGTTCTCGCAGAGTTCCTGTTTCGGAGCAAGATGTCCAGCTGCGCCTGGACCAGCGTGGCATCCACGCACCTACTCGTACGAGCAGCAAGAGGCTCCGGGGCCGCTGCACTGGCCCGGGTTCGATTTCTTGTGGAAGGAGGTCAGCTGACAGTTGTGCACGTTTTGTAAAAAGGTTGCGTTTTCACAAATACGTGGGCTGAGCAAAGAGGAAGCAACGGTTTGATCGCTCCAAGGGGCGAGCCGAGTGTCAGTTCTCCAGCTGGGACCCCAAGGCGCTTAAAGAGCCCAGCTCTCTGCACACGCATCCTCGCTCACGTGGCATCGTGTCTCGTCGTCTTTTCCCCAGCCCAGGGCGGCCACGTGGGGCCTCCCGGTGCCGCCCACCCCTGTCCGAGGCATTCAGGAGGCGGCAGGTGAAAGCAGCCAGCGAGTCTCCCTGTCAAAGGGAGGGGGCCACTTTGCCAGACCAGCCGGCCTCTCGCAGTGCCGGTGCATCCAGCCCCCACCCCCCGTCTTCTTCAGCCCCGAGAAGAGCAGAGCCGATACCAGAAGCACTGCCGTGGGGGCATCGCATTTTTAAGAACACACTTCTGCGTAAAAAGGAAGGAAAGCTTCATCTATGGAGGGATGGAGCAGGGAAGGAGAGGAGGCCCATGCATTCTGCTTGCAAGGCGTTAAGAGTTTATTGATGGATTAAATGGCCTTTTCCCCATTCTCACAACAGCCCCGTGAAGGAGGTTAGGCGGAGTCTGCAAAGTTGGGGCCCTTCGTGGACAAGTCAGGAATAAAACTGGAGGAGCGGACCAGAACATGCTCTGATCCTTGTGCCACACTGGCTCTCAGTTGCCTTTGTGCTGCTCCCCCCCCCCCATTTTTACAGGGGAGACGGTTTGTTTTCTTACTCTCCAAATACTGTCAAACAGTCTCAAAAGCAAACAAGCAAGCAAACAAACAAAGCCGCTTTCCTGCACATGGCTCCTCACAGCAGAACCTCAAATACTACCATCTCATTTTAGAGGGCATCCAAGATCATAAAGGGATGCCATGGGTAGATGCCCCCCCCCCCCAATATCCATGAAAAAGGGAATTCACATTAAAGGTTGCTTCCTCCACTTTTCCATTTTCTTTTCCTGTTCTTCTCTTAGTGCCAGAAAGAATGAAAAAAGAAATAGAAACGCTTTGCCTACACCCATTTTGTACCTCCTGGAAATCCCCCATTTTATTTTTTTAATTAACATTTTTACAACTTTCTTAAGAAGATCCATTATTAAATGGTGCATCGCACGAAAGAAAACAGAGATAATGAGAATTGGAGTCCTGCACATCTGCGAGAGCACTAGGTTAGGGAAGGCTGACATAGTTATCCGGCGTGCTGGTTGGGGAATTCTGGGAAGCGCCGAGCATTTTTCTTTCTAAACATAAGGATTCTGCCCTTAATGTAAATATCAATATTCACAATACACAGAAAGACCATCTTCGGTAAACATGCATATCAGGGTTAAAAGCCAAAAGATTTTTAAGAAACAAAGACATAAATACATCAAACTGGCGTTGATTCCTGCATTCTGTTGCTCTCATTTGGGCTAATCCGTGCCCTCTATATTAAAAAATACAGATAAAATGCTAGTGCTCGGTTTTATTAAGACTGGGTTACAATATCAACGCAAAAGATCAAAGGGGATTCACACTCACATTTGTCATTCTTAATGAACTGATACTGTTTTAATTTCTTCAAGAAATCCAGCAAAATATAGGGACGGAATGCCTAAAGCAACCCATTTCAGCTCCTAAATTTTGAAAAATTTCCCCCAAGAAAATGGTCGCCACAGTCCAAGCATCCTCTCTGGGCTCTGCCTCAGCATCCCACCCCAATGACATCAGCAGCATCCCTGAGAGGAAGCTGTCTCCACAGCAACAGGGCGGTGGCATCCGTCTCGTGACAACGGAGCCCTTCTGGAGTCCACAGACAAGCAGCTCTGGGAAGAGCGGAGAACCTCGGCTCCTTCTGCAGCCAAGCCCTGTGCGGGAAGAAGGGAGCCAGCCCAATCCCTTTAAAGCATCTTGCGAGCTCATCAGCGGATTAAGCCAGGGCAGCTGGTCCCTCGTTCGCCTTACTGCAGTGGCCAGACCAGTGAGAGAAGGCCAGATTGCATGAACTCCGGGGCAGCTCGCCACCATGGGATGCAAACATTAATCCCACATTTTTGGATTGATCGTGCTAGGAAGGAGAGGGAGAGGGAGAAACCACGGCAACGCAGAAACTAAATCCAGACACAGCTGTTGCTGCCTTGGACCTCCCTGCCTTGTCTCCAAAGCTCTCTGTACCCGAAGGGATTCCCATCCAGCCCTTGGGGTCACCATCCTTCCATGGCTACTGTCAAGATGGCAACAAGCACTGTTGCGGCCGCTGGACCAAACAGAGCAGACGCCAGGTGAAAGGAGGCATCCAGATGTGCTGGCCCATGCTGCCCAGAGATGATGATGATTCCAATCCTATTCCAATTCCAATTTCCACGGCTGATGCAGGAAATTGATTGTGCCAACGTCTCTAATAGGTGGCCTTCCCCTGACGCCATCATCTCCTAGAAGCTTTCTGAAAAGGAAAAGACAAAAGACAACAAAGATGCAAGCCTTTTAGACGTTTTGAAACAGATAAAGACCACGAGTAATAAGGTTCCTGCCGTATAATAAACGAAGGCCTACGACGCCCGCTGAGGCCCTTTTCCCATCGAAACATGCCTAGCATCGTTTCTCAAGATGCGCATCATTTTGCATTTCCCTCCAATGTCTGGGAAAGGAGACGTCGTAATCTGCCACCAGAAATTCTCTCTGTCTACCTGTGGATGCACAAAGGCTCACACCTACGATGAAGGGTGGGCACACCTGGGATCTGTTGTGAGGCTTAGCTTTAAAATAGCCACTTGCATCACGTGGGAAAGGGTTGTGTCCCAGAAAGCAAAAGGGAGGGTGGTGCGCCTCGGGCTGATGAGTGCTGAGCCAAGAGGAGGAAATGGGATCCGAACAAGACCACATTTTGGTGGATGCAGGTTGCTCTTCCGTTCAGAGAGATGGGCGGGTTGCATCTTCCCCAGAGCACCGCATTGGGGTCCCCGGGTGATCGAGGTCCAGCCTTGTTATTCGTCCACTATCCCTGTGCCGTCCAGGAACTGCAGCCTCTCCTGGAGGGTACCACTCTCTGGAAGTTGGGCCCCCATAATATCTTTCAAGTGGCGCTCGCATGGAAGATAGTGGGAAGACTCGGGTCGTTCAGAGGGTGGCTACCAGCCTGTGAAATGGACTAGTGAAACGTCTCTCTCCATGGGCAAATGTCTCTCCCCATCGCTATTGTCTTCTATTGTTTGGCATTTATATCCCACCCTTTTTCCTCTTGTTATGAACCCAGAGTGCCTTGCATGGCCCCATCCTATCCTCTCAACAACAACCCTGCGCAGTAGGTCAGGCTGAGAGTGAGCGACTGGCGCAAAGCCACCCAGCGAGCCCATGGCTGAGGCAGGTCTAGAACCTGGATCTCCCTGGACCCCCGTCCAGCACTCCTGCCACACACCAGCCTGGCTCTCGGGAGCGACCATCACCGTGGAGAGACGCCTTCTGAGACCTGTCTGGCATGAACATTGTGGCGCATTTCGCACCAAGCAGCACGAAGTTTGTTTTCCCAGGCTTTTCAGGGAATCTTCATTCATTCATTCATTCATTCATTCATTCATTCAAAGCATTTTCCCCTACAAACATCCCAGGATGGCTTACAATAAATAAACCTTCATGCATGCCTCTCTCCCTCTTTTAAATTTTTTGGTGCATGTTATCTTATTTCTGTTAGCTGCCTTGAAAGGTCCCTGAAGGACAGCATTTAAATGTTCAAAATAAATGCATAGATTGGTGCTGGTGTAAATCGAGTCAAGCAGAATGAAAACACAAGGTTCAAACGAGGAGAGGGGAGAGGGCTTCCTGACTCAGTGAAGAGGCAGACCAGACCTTTCACCTTACCTTGGCCCTCACCTCTCCACTTTGCTTGATCCACCCTCATTGCTTCCTCTTTGGAAACTCCAGGGATCAGGCTCAGCGGTTGCCTAGCAGCTGTGGGGCTGCCCCATCCCTCAGAGCCCCTTGGGAAGGGAAGCAAAGCGAAGCGAAGGAGCAGCTGCAGAGACCAAGGTGGCCGGAGAGAGGAGAGCCGAAGGAGAGCCGGGGTGGTGTCATGGTTATGGGTGCTGAAGCAGGGACTCGGCCAGGAAGCTCACCGGGTAACCTTGGGCTCATCGCTGACGCTCAGCCCAACCTACCTCACAGGGTTGTTGTTGCGAGGACACGATGGCGCTGTGCAAGCTTCCTCGGGCAGAGGAAAACAAGTGGGGTGGAAATGCAATAAGAGGATGGGAGGGTAACTGCTCTGGGCCTTTAAAAAAAGCTAAATGAGCTGGTGGCCGCTCTTTAACACAAATCTGCCCTGAGGATGGAAAACCCCTTCTCATCTTGCCCGGCTGTACGATGGCATTGTGTAGGGATGGCAGGGGGATCCAGGGCCAGGAGACCAGCGATGCTGGTACATTCCCGGGGCTCCGGTGTACAGAATCCCATAGCAACAGTTGCTTGGTGACTCGCCTGGACCAATCAAATACCCTGTGAAGGGACAGGCAAGTGTTCCAGGGAGAGGTCAGGGTCTCTCACACTGTTGCTATGACTGGCATCTCCAAGCCCTCGGCTTCACCCAGACACCCTGGCAACACGCCACACCTTCCCTCTCTCCTGGCAACAGGAGTATCGTAGCAACAGGGAGCCAGTCCTCTCTTCCCCTCCCTCCCTCCAGCATCACCACCAGCATCCCAGCAACAGAGCATCGCGACCACCGCCATTTCCTAGCAACAGGAAGCCATGTCTCCACACCCCGTTCACCGATGCTGCCGCCGCCTGCTTTGGCCAAGCGCTCCGGAAGCCCTTCAGTTCACAAATGGCATCGGCGGCAAGCCGAAGCAACCCGGAAAATGTGTGGGGCCGTTCCCTCTCTCTCATTGTCCCCCATGGATTCATCAGGGTCTCCCCACAAGTGATGAAACCGTTCAGCCTGAAGTTGTAAGTTGCACTGACTGGCTTGCAAAACCTTAAAAGTGAGCGAGATCTTCTCAGAGACGGGACTGGAAGCATTTTGGACCTGTGCCTTCCTGGGTGTAATTCATGGGGACACTCACCTCCCCTGGCAAGCCAGGCTCCTGGGCAGGGAAATGTAGGTGAATTAAGTGAAGGAGCAAGGAAGACGAAGGTCTGGGAGCCCCACCGATAAAAGGAAGGGGGGCGCTCACAGTCCTACAATCTCTCAGGGGTGCAGATGTGGGGCAGCCGAGGACAGGTCCTCTCCCAGAGGTGCGAAGGGGGCACACCAGGCCTCGACCTGGTACCACCAGGGAAAGCACTGGGCAAAATGGCAGGTCATGCTGGCAAAGGTCTATGGAAACATGCCCCCCTGTGCCCATTATCCGGGTCACGTGGGAGCTTCCGGAGGCAGGAAGACGCAGAGGGAGGACACAAGCGGTGCGTGGAAGAGCCAGTTGCCGGCCCTTCTGTGGATGGGGCGCTTGTGCTCGTGCAGCTGAATCTGGTGTTCGATAGGCGCCGATTTGTGCTTCCAGTTGTGGCAATACCAGTCCAGTGGTTCCTTGGGCACGGTCAGGAGAGCCTGCTGCTGGAAAGGCCTACATCCCATAATAATAGGGTTGTTGATCCTAGCAACTGTGGGAACCCATAGGATATGCAGGAGGCTATGCAGGCTGCAAATACACATGAACGGATATCTGTTTCATGCACACGCACCGCACTGCTGTGCCTTGCTTTAGGAAGGGTGAATTGGTGACGGTGCAGCGAGGAGATCCAGGAAAATAAAGCCAAGGGGGCTGCGTGTCACGCCTTGTGGCGGCTCTGGCCCATCTTCACTGTCGCCACAGAGCAAAACATCAGCAGGATGGCAAAGCCTTGCTAAGGATCAAACGAAACTCACAAAAAGCATCAGCAATTTTGAGAAGACTTTTGATCAGGCTGGTTGTGACGCTGGGAGCTTTAGGGAAGCCCAGGATGGGCTCAGGCGTCACTTCAGCCAAGTAGGAAGTGCCATGTCAGAATTAAATTAGAAGCGTGTCTCCCTTGGGGTTGTACAGCATGTACAGGATGGACTTCTGGCCCCTGTTTGGGGCAGAGTCTGTGTTACAGGGACCTGGCATCACATAACTGAGAGAGCATCCCATTGACCAAAGGACAGCTCGGATTCCCCCCTCCAGGGGTGGAGACGCCACTCCAACCTCGGAAGAGGGGGAACCACACCCGACGCTTGCAGGGGGTGTGATGCCCTGCCTGCCTCTTTGGTGCTGGAGTCTCATCCTCAGAGAGGGAAAAGCAGGAGATCCAGGGGAGAGGGAGTGGCAGAGACCCAAAAGGGCAGGGTGTGCCACCTCCGCAGCATCCTCCGTCACTCCTCCTGCCCTGCTGGCCTCAGTCTGGAATTGCAGAGGCCCTAAATTTGCCGGCTTCCAAGAAGCCAGGACACTGTTGGTAGGTTCACACCCTAACGGTAGCAAAGTTACGGGAGAAACACGTTTCGAAGTGAACAACTCTCGTCTAATGCTGGATCCTGCTTAGTTTTTCAATCGCACTTTGGCTGAAGGCTTAGCTAGAGCTGCATCTCTCTGTTTATGGCTCAGGATGTAATCCTTGGCAGGTTTAGACAGGCAAAACCCGCACAACTCCCAGCATTCCTGAGTTTGGCTCTCCAGAATGCTGCTTGGGCAGGTGAGCTTCCAGATAACGTGTTGTGTGGATCGCAGGCCACTTAGCTCTTTGTAGCTCAAAACTGGCATCCTTTTAGCACAAGGAGACAAATCTTTCCTGCAACGTCGCCTTAGCAGCAGCTTCTTACCCTGCAGGCATCAGTTAACAAGATAATTGGATTTGGCAAAGGCCGGGCTAGTTCATCTCACAGGAGAAAGTGACTCCCATCTTGGCTGCTCAGTGCCTGCCGGAGCTGGGCGACCAGCCCGCCCGTGACTCAGCAAGAGCGAAGAGAAGGCATTCTACGCGCAAACAAGTCGCTCTCCTCCCTGTGGAGCCCCAGCAGGCAAGGAGACACTCTGCTTCCGAGCATGACTCACATAGAGCCAGGCTTCCTTCTCGTGCTGCCTGCGCATTGCCCTGCCCGCCACAGTGCCACAGGAAGGGAAAGCCGCTGCTGGACGCTAGCCGCCGTGCTCAGGGCAGCCTCGTCCCTCGCGACCCAGCTGCACATGTCTCTTCCACCTGGCACAGCTGGTGCCCGAGGCCCCTTTTCGGCCATCCCTGCTGGTTAGAGGCGCAGGGATCCTGTGGTGGGACCCGGCCGGCACCCAGACACAGGTAAGGGGCAGCGGTGGAGCGATTCCGGCTGACCTGGACTGGGGTAGTCTGTCTGGCATGCAGGCCTGGCAAGGGAACGGAGGCTTTCAGAAGCCGTGGCCCTGAGCAGACCGCCGGAAGGCCAAGGAGGTGGCTATGTACTTGGGAGTCAAGCCTCAGGCCAGCCCGTGGGTCACAGGAGAGGCCAAAGAAGAGGCCGGGACCTCTTGGAGCTGACTTCTTTTGCCCCAGGACTCCAACGCCCAGCTTGGTGTCCTCTAGATTGTCTGGGAATGATGGGCACTGTGGTCCAGCGCAATGGAAGGTTGGGGACATTTGTCTGGAGAGCCATAAAAGACTGTGATAGAGTGAGAAAAGGAACTGCTTTGTAATGCGACCGATTCTGGAAATCCTAATTGTAGAGAAAGGGACCAAGGATCAGGTCCAGAAGAAAGCTGTCTCTCTCTTCCAAACAGCAGGAGGGGAGGGGAGGGGAGGGGAGGGGAGACATGCTGGTTGCAGGGGCAGACACTTTCAGGCAAGCTAATCTGGTCAAGGACAGGCTGGACATGCACATGGTGGGCATGTTGTGGGCAGAGCCGGCTGGAGCCGGGGGTCAGACTAGATGGCTCAGGAGGCCCCTTCTGACTCGCTCCGTTTCTCTGTTTCTGATCCCTGTGGAAGGGTAGCCTTTGCTATTAGGAGAGCAGCCGGGAGGCTCGGGCCAAGCAGTCTTTTCAGAGCTTTGATTTCAAGCTGGAAGGGAGACTTTGGGGACACGAGGATGAAGTAGCTCTCTCTTTCCTTCCAATCACCAAACATGTGTAGAATTGCTCGCTCACTTGTGCCCTCTCTGGTTGGACTGGAGGCATCTCAGCAGGGCCAGAGTTCAGTGAAAGTTGTCAGAAGAAGATGCCTTGCACCCAGAAAGTCCCTCCAGCGACCCATGAACATGTTGCTTTGCCTGAGCTACAACCTCTGGCAAGCGACTCAGTGCTCTGCGTGTGGAAAATCCCCGGTCTGGCCCCCACAGCATTGCCAGGGCGGCTGGAAACCCCTGCTGGAGAGCTGTAGCTGCCAGCCTGTGCAGACAAGCCTAGCCTAGATGGACCTGCCATCTGGCCCGGTCCAAGACAGCTCCCCTGGCCCTAGGCTGCACTGGCGCCCCATGATGGCATCCGCCAGGTTTCAGGGAAAGGGGACCAGGGTTCACCTGGAGGTGTACAGGAATTTGGACCCCATGACTGTGGGGCGATGGCCCCTCAGCCAGGCGGTCATCTTCCCCAGCTCCTCCCTTCAAACCATCCTGCCCACCCCACCTCCACCAATGCCCGCACGGACCCCCCTGTGTTCCACCCACCCCACGGACGCCTCCCTGTCGCCCCCTCGTGTGGCCTCCTGAACCAAAGCACAGTCTTGCCCCCCCCCCCCCAAGATGCCTTCTTTCTCCTGCTCCTGCAGAGAGCAGCCCCTCCTCCCCTCCCCGCGACCCCTCTTGGCAGAAACGCGGGGGTACCTTTCCAAGTATGCCGCCTGTTTCTCCTGCCTCAGCCTCCCACCCCCCAACCCACCCCTCCCCTCCAGTCCTGCCGCGGCTCCCCCGCCCCCGGAACGGGACTGGGAGCCCCCGCTGGCGCCTTTTGCTTTGGCTGCACGGAGAAGCGGCATCGCGTTCCTCGGCGGAGGGGAGTAATAGCCATCCGACTGCCGGGCGCGCTCTCCCCGAGGGGCAGGCGGCTAATCCGCGGGGCAGGGCGCGGGCTCGGGGCTGGGGCGGCGGCCGCGCCTCGGCCCACGGGGATCGCCACGCCACGGCGCGCCGCGCCCTCCCCCACGTCTCGGGCAGCCCGTGCGGCGGGTCCCGCGCGCAGCACGCGAGGGGAGGGCGGCAGGCGCGGCTCCCCTCCTCCCCCGTCTCTGTGTGAGGCGGTCCCCATGGCAACGGCCAATCGGAGCAGCCGGATGCAGCCAGCCCATCTCCAGGCGGGCAGGCTCCGCCGGAGGAGCAGAGCGCGGGGGAGGGGCGGCCGCGCTTTGCACACGGCGGCGCACGGCGGGCGGGCGGGAGAGCGAGCGAGCGTGCGTGCGCGCGCGCGCGGCCTCCTCCCCGCTCCGCCCGGCCCGGCCCGGCCCGAGCCCTCCGGGAATGGGCCTCGGTGCTCAGGAGCATCCCTGGCCGGCCGGGCAGAGGCTGCCTGAGAGCCCCCGGCGGCTCAGTCCAGGCAGGGGGCGCACGGGGGCCGGGCGGCGTGCCCCCCCCCCCCCGCAGCCGGCGGCATCGCTCGCCCGGAGGCCGGCGCCCGAGGGCTGGCCAGCGCACGCTGGGGCGAGCGAGCACGGCCCGCAGCGGGAGGAAGGCGCATCCTCTCCAGGGGTCCAGGTGGCCGGAGGGGGCCTCTTCGGGGGCGTCTTGGCTAGAAGGTGGGCTCTGCGGATGCAGAGGCCTCTGCAGTGCTCCTGTGGGAAGCCTGTCCGGGTGTGGGGAAGGGACCCGGCCGATGGCCCCCGGCTGCTGGGGCGGAGTGGCGGGTGCTGGTGCGAGCTCTGTGTGTGTGTGAGAGAGAGAAAAGGGGGCGGGGAGAAGACTGGCCTGCAGGTGGGTGCAGAGAGATGCCGCTGCAGAGGGGAGCTCTAAGAGCAGAGCTGGGACCTGAATCCGGTGCCCTGCTCCTCCACCTGGAAATCCAGTGTTGGAAAGAGCTGGATCTGGTGAATTTGGGGCACTCAGCACCCCCAGGCCCACAGCCCCCCTGTCCCAGAAGAGCCCCCAAATTCAGGCTGGTGCGTTGTTCCCGAAGGAGGAACTGGTGCTTGCATGCCCCCGTTGCCTGGAGCAGGTCTCTGGGCAAGCCTGTGCGACCTGCCCGCGGCTTCCAGACCAAGCCGCCCCGAAGGCACGGCTTTCGGGAAGGCCCAGTGGCCACCCACCCATGGCTGAGGAGCGCATGGGGGCCGGAGGCACAATGCCCACTGAGGAAAACTGGGCATGCTAGCCCTGCGAGGCCTGGCTCTACCACCAGGGTGTTCAAGGACAGGCTGGACAAGCACGGGGTGGGCATGTCATGAGCGGAGCCCGCTGGAGCCGGGGGTCAGACTAGATGGCCCAGGAGAACCTTTCTGACGTGCTCTGTTTCTATGTTACTACGCCTTGGGGGGGGGGGTGGGCACAAGAAGCTGGGCAGCACTGCTTCCTGGAGGGCTGGCCATGGGCCTGTGGGGAGGGGGCGGCTGCTTTGGTCGGCTGTGATTTGGAGTGCCATGAGAGGGGAACAAGCAGTTTGCATGTGAGGGTTGTGCTTGTGCTCTGGGGGGTTTTCTGATGCAACTTGGCTCGCCTCAGGCACCAGGCACCTTTGAACCCTAGAAGAGTGGAGTTGGAAAGGGCCAAGGAGGCCGTCGGTCCAGTCCCCTGCTGGTGTAGGACACCAAGTCCCACCATCCCCATTTACACCTCGAGGGAACAGGGATGCTTGCTGTCCCGCCGAAGCCGGCGGGAAAGCCCAGCAAGGCCCTGCCTCGGATTCCTGGGCACCACTCGGGGGGCTTTAGGGGGCGCTGAGAGGGATTCATGGTGGGGCGGGCTGGGGGGATCGTGCAGCCTGCAGCCCGGGCTGGGGCGTCATTCCTGCTTGGTCGGGCTGCGGGGAGCGGTCCCTGACCGGTGCTCTGTGCCCTCCCAGGTCTGATGTGCCCCCCGGCGTCCCCACGTGTGGCTGCCACGGGGCCCGAGCGTGGAGCGAGGCAAGCGGTAGGTACGGCGTGTGCTCTCGGCTGCACCTTTGCGACGAGGACTGCGCTGGCACCGGCCTGGCTGAGCAGCTCGGCGAGCCCCGGGCTGCTCCTGCCCCGAGCGGCTGGGCCTCCGTCATCTGGAAGGTGGGGTGGTGAGGAAGGCACCCCCCCGGGCCGCACTCGGCCGCTTCCTTGGGCTTTCTGACATGCTGGGCTGAGTTCTGCACCGAGGAAAAAGGAACCAGGCGCGCCATTACAGGGGGGATGCTTGGCTCAACGATTCTGCCAGTGCGAAGGATCTTTCGTTTGTTGCAGGTCACAAGCTGAGTAGAGTCAACCACGTGATGAACCACGTGACGTGGCTGCAAAGGAAAAGGCTATTTTAGGCCGCATTAATACAAGTGCCTTTCCCTTCTCGGGGGGATTTTTTCTCTCTCCAAACAGGCTAATGAAGATGTTCCCCTGAGCATGTGCAAAGTATGTTGGTGTTCTGAAGGCCAGACCCCCTGGAAGATGGTGTTTTTCTCTCTCCAGCCTTCCTCCAATCTTTGTTCGCCACAACAGGGAACCCCAGGCAAGGATTGGGTCCATGTAGTGCCACTGCGGGTTTCTCATGGTGAAATGCGATGCAGTGTTTCAAAGCACTGAACTGGAACAAGGGAAATCCGGGTTCCAGTCCCCACTCGGCCATGGAGCCCACTGGGTGACTTCGGGCCAGTCATCCACTCACTCTCAGTCCAGCCTACCTCACAGGGGTGTTGTGGGGAAGAAATGGAGAGGGATTTTGTCAGCCACCTGGGTACCTTACAGGGAAAATGGACCAGATAGAAACACAGAGAGAGAGAGAGAGATTAAACAGGTGTGCCCAGGATCGCAGTCCTTCTGGAAAGTCTGGCTTTGGTCTGTGCCCCCCCAGGGCTGTGGCAGTGTTCCCTGTGGAGGTGGAGACAGGTAGCCGCAGGTGTCTGTGGCCTGGGGGGAAGTCCGGGAGGCAGATGCTCATCACGGCTGGCTGGTCCCCAGGTGCCAAGGAGGACGCAGGAGGGCAGGCTCGCTCCGGCCATTCAGGTGCCCCTGCGGGGTGGGTCCCTTCCAACCCCCCTCCCCCCGAGCTGGTGCACCATGTCTAGGAGAAGCCGTGCAGTTCAGCCCAGAGGAGACTCGGAAATTGGAGCGGGTGGCGAACAACCCCCCTGTTCCTGTGCACGGCGGTGCCCAGGTGCTTCGGCCTCGTGGTGCCTGCCCCAGGACCAGGAGCGGTCATTGGGATCGTGGGGCCTCGCTGGTTGGGAACGATGGGAACTGCAGTCTGAGACCTCTGCCAGGCTGGGGGAGCCTGGCTTGGACGGCTTAAAAGGGGAACGGAGAGAAACAAGAAGCCACGGTCCCCAAAGAGCACCTGCAGGCAAAGGGACAAGCCATGGGAGGACTGTCTCCTTTGGGCCATGTTGGCTGAGGATGGTGGGAACTGTAATCCAACGGATCTGCAGGGCCCCTGGGTAGGGGAGGCCGATGGCCTGCTGATCCTGTGTTGCAAAAAGCCAGGGCTGGACCCTTGCCGAGCCTGGGAGGCATTGCGCGGGGCCAGATGGCCGTGTTCGTCGTCGGTACGTGTCCCAGAGCGTCTGCTGGGTACGTGACCCAGACCGCTGCTTGAACGCCAGCGCATCCCTGGTCTGGTCCCACGAGAAACTTCTGCCAGGGTGCATTTTCCTGAGCCGAGTTGGAAAACGGCAGAGAAGGGCAGCGCCAAGGCTCGGGGATTGCAGCAACTCCCCTCTGAGGAAAGTTTGGAGCAGCTGCAGGACGGAGAAGAGGGGACTTGAGGGGTCCATGGAATCACGGCTGGCGCGGAGAGGGTGGAGCAGTCCTCTCCCGCAGTCCCAGCACCCCACGGGGCCACCCCAGGAAGTGGGCGGGTGGGAGACACAGGACAGATCCAAGGAAGGGCTTCTGCGCACCGTGCAGAGTTAAAACTGTGGAAGGCGCTTCCTCAAGGTGGACAGGATGGCCACCGGCTTTTAAAAAGGGGCCCGGCAAATCCATGACAGAGACAGTCGCCATGCCGACTGGTCCTGCGGGCCGTGTGCTTCCTCCAGCGACAGAGGCCCTATGCCTTAATGCACCAGTTGCTGGGGAACATGGGTGGGAGGGTGCCTTTGCACTCCTGTCTCGCATGGGCGTGTCTGGTGGGCTGCTATGCGGATGGGCTGCTGAACTGGAGAGCTCCCAGTCTGATCCACTGGGGCAGTCCTGACCTCCATCGGCAGCGCTAAAGGGGAGGAGGCGATCGGCGTCCAGGGCAGATGCGAGGCCGGGACAGTCCTCGGGCAGGGCAGGCGCAAGGCAAGCCCCCCCCCCCCCAATTGCACCGAGAGCAGCCCAAGGTCAGCAGGTCCTGCCTGTGTCTAGGAGGAGTCTGGCGCCACCTGCAGGCCAGTGCCGGAGCCTCTCGCTGCTTCCCAGATGGAGTCCCCGCTCCAGACATCCCGTCCAGGGGTGCGGCTCGATCCTTTGAGACCCCGGACTTACAGTCTGAAGCAGGAAGCTGTAGTTGCGCCGCTTTTCCAGTGACCGCCGGTGCCTCCCTTCTGCCGCCCGTTCCCAGCCTTTCTTCGCTTTACAGCTAGTTGTACCTTCCCGATCCAGGACAGGGGAAACGCCTTTGCGTTGACAAGAAGACATACTTTGAGCATGGAGAGTTTCTCATTTTAAACTCACGTAAATCACAGCAGCTGCAGGAATAAAATAGACTTTGATTCTACAGCCCTGATGCACAATGCAGTGTCTTGGAAATAAGGCAATTATTTCGGAAATAAGTAACTATTCTTAAGGACAGAGATGTGGGGAGCTGAGGACCTGCAGCCATGCACATAACTGTAAAATGTTTTTTTTTTTTAAATAATAAGAAAGCAACGAGCCTGCCCTGGTCAGAATCACCCTGGGCTGGCTTCCGCGTGTCCCTGGTGACCCCGGGGCCGGCTGTGGGCCGTGGGCTTCCGGCACCCCCCCGCTGGCCCGCCAGAGCCCTGGGCTATGAGGCCCTGGAGCTCAGCTCCCAAGTCCGGCCCTTGCTGCACGCCTGCCTGTTCACCGCCTGCCAGTCTCCGTGGCAGCGGGCGCAACTTGCCTGGGGCGATCCATACAAGAGTGCCCTGCACCCAGCAGCATCGGGACCCCGCTTGGCAGGGGTCCTCCGGCATCCCTGGTGCCTCTTGGATCGTGAGGTGCCCTGATGCAGCTGCTCAGACCAGCGCCTGGCCGCTCGCCCCGTGGACCGTGCCCCAGATCCCAGGGACTCCTGCTGCCCTCCAGAGCCAACCGGGTCTCTGGCCTCATCGCCCTCTAACACAGCTCATGCTGCTCCTGCCTCCGCCTCCCTCCTGCCAGGCCAAGAAGCTCAGCCCACCAGATGCACCTCCGGCAGGTCCAGAGACCACGAGCATATTTTTATTTATTTTATTTATTAAAACATTTTTATGCCGCCCCATTCGCCGAAGCCTCGGGGCGGCTTACAACAATAAGTTAAATAATCTTAATCATAAATTAAAAATATAAACATTAGAATAAAATATAAACATACAATATAAAATAAGCCGCCCTGAGGCTTTAGCTGCGTGATGTGGGTCCAGGAGAAGGATGAGAGAACGGGCCGGAAGGAGCGCAGTCCTGTGCACGTTGAGACAGAAACGGCGCTACAGCTCCCGCCTTTGCCCAGCCAGTGGGATGGGGGATTCTGGGACATTATTCTGTCTAAAGCTGCACAGGGTACCCCCAAGAATTGCGGTTAACACAGGCAGGCGTTAGCCCTAAGCTGGGAGCCTTCCCCGCAACCTCTGGTGCTCATTGGATGCGTCCGGCTCCTACGGTGTGGGGGGAGCATTCTACACGTTCCCAGTGGCACCTCTTTTCCCCTGATCTTGCCACATGTGCCATGTGCTAGTGCTGAAAAGGGAACAAGGACAGGTAGGGATTTAATGAACAGGTGAAGGTGTCCAGCAGGCTGCTAGAGAGGGGCAGAGATGCCCTGCCTCCATCCTTGCTCAGCCCCACTGGTAGTGTTTTCCTGACAGGCCAGTCCTGGAGCTGTGCCTCCTTGGAAACAAATTCCCCTGACACCGCAGCCTGGGCACTCTTCCTCAGGTGTGAGTCCCACCACATCCGCTGGGGCTTAGCCTTCCTAAGGAAGCCCAAAGATGCATGCCCTCGTTCAAAGAGTCTTTTGTTCTGAGAATATCAGATTGCCATTTTCCCGAAACATCTCTGATGTCCGCGCTCTCGCTTCCCTTCCCTTCTTGGCGCTTCCATGGCTTCATGCAAAGTACATTGGAGTTAATTGTTCGACATCAATGTGTGCTGAAATGCATAGCCAGGCCAGGTTTGCTCCCATTCTGCCGTTTTCTTCCAAGGTGACCGTCTGTGCTGGGATGCTGCTGCTGCTGCTCATCGGGGCCGCGGCTCTGGCTACGGGATACGTCCTGCCCATGAAGCTGGAAGGAATTGGGGTGGCGGAGTTCATGGCGCTCGACCAGCAGGCTGTGGAGCACAACCGTGCCCTGAGGATTTGCCAGGCAGTGGGCCTGGTGCGGTGTGTGCTCGCCGGGGCGCTCCTGCTCCTGCTCCTGCGCGCCCTCTCCTCTGGGCTGCGCAGGACGAGCAAACAAGCCGAGGCGGAGGCGGAGGGCAAGCGACTGAACCCCGCTTTGCAGGAGGACCCCCCTGGACAGTGGGGCTGCATCGCCACTGCAGCGCCTGTGCCCTTCAGGGCCGCGTGGGCGCAGCTCATCCAACCCAAGGGAGCGCCATGATGCACGGGCGCAGCGCTCTGAGGCAACGCCTGTGCGTTCCGCTCCTTTGTCAGGGCCGGTGCCGAACGAAGGCGAGGGCAGGCCCTTGCTGAAGCCCCGCTGCCCGGCAGGGCCCGCGGAAAGAGCCCCCGACTTGCCGCCCCTCTCCCCTGTTCCCTGCCTCGTGCTCCGGCCAAGACGTGCCAGTGGTGCCCCCTGCCTCTCGAGCGAGCAAGAGGGCAGGGGAGACGGGCCAGCAGCACCCTCTTTCTCTGGACGGGCCGTGCAGACGTGGAGCCGCCTGCTGTGGCGTGATCCGTGCTGGTAGACTGCTTCGGATCATGGAGGCTCTATCCTGCCTGTGTTGCCTTACCACCACAGAGAGTCCTTGGACATGGACATGGACATGAGGAGTGCAGCCAGGCAGGGCAGTGGAGGAAATTTGCATCCCATCACCAAGAAGAGGAAGACACAGAGGAGAACAGCTGAGAGACATTCCTGAAATATTTGGACTGGGCTAGTTGCCATTTGGATGTCTGAAGGCACATTGAATAAAAGTGCTCGTCATTAATATAGAGGAAGCTTTTCAACCTGATGCCCCCCCCCATGTGATGGACTGCAATTCCCATTATTCCCTGCTAGCATGGCCAACTAGCTTGGAAGGATGGGTGGTATAGTCTAACACAGCAGGGGAATGCCAGGCAGGAGAAGGGTGACGCAGAGCCATTTCATCTTTGAAGAGTTTTTGCATGTATGATCTGTCTAGCGAGTTCCACAACGATCCTGGAAGGTAGGCCAGTGTTAGCCTCATCCCCAGATGTGGTGCAGAGGCCAAGACAAGCTGGGCTACCGAATTTGAAGCAGGGACTTTCCAACGGAGAGGCCAAACTCTTCCCAGCTCCGCCATGGTCACTGTGCTGTTGAAGCCCTTAATAAATTGGCACGGAATGGCAGTTCTCTGGCCCCCGACTTGCTTCAGCTTTAGAGTTTCCTGTAATGTGTGCATTTGGTACCAGTCCCGCGGGCAGAAGCTCTGGGCCTGTGCCAGCTGGTGGGCTGCTGGAAATTCAGCCGACACCACCTGACTCATCTCTGTGTGCGCCACGTCTGCACCAGTTGAATTCCCGCCAGCTGGACAGCCCTCCAGGGCACCCAGCGTGCCAGCCCAGGGGCGCGCTCCCCCTCCCACTGGCTCCCACGTGCTTCTCTCCTCAGCCGGAGAAACACAAGCACAGCCATCACTGGGCGACTCCGTTTCTGCTTCCTGGACCTGTATTATTTTATTTATTTATTAAAACATTTCTATGCCGCCCCTTGCTGAAGCCTCGGGGCGGCTCACAGCATAGAATAAAAGACACAATAAATTAAGACAATAACAATTAAAATATATACATTAGAATAAAATAAGCCGCCCTGGCCAAATAAAATTCAATAGTATTAACATTTAAAATGCTGCTTAAATAAAAAGGTCTTCACCTGGCGCCGAAAAACAACTAACAACGGCGCCAGGCGGACCTCTCTGGGGAGCACATTCCATAGATTGGGTGCCACCGCAGAAAAAGCCCTCCTCCGAGTACCTACACTCCTAATTTCCTTCACTGAGGGCTCCCGGAGGAGGGCCTCTCCCGCTGATCTCAGGGGGCGGCTGGGCATATATGGATGTAAGCGCTCCTTCAGCGCTCCTCCATCAGGTATTAAGTGATGGAGACTCAGTATCAATAGCGAGAACAAATGAAATGAAATGAAATGAAATGAAATGGTTCGTAGGGAAGGTTGGATTTTCTTGAGCCTCCAGAATTTATTAATAGAACAGCCAGGACCCCCTGCAGGGACTTACGACAGCATGATCTCAGGTCGCAGTCTCCACTGCCAACTACAAGCTTTTAGAGCATACACAGAGTGTTTTATAGATTCTGAGCCACGTGGGCCCAGCAGCTGGGCAGTTGATGACGAAATAAGGGGAGCACAGTCAGAAGAAGTGAGGGGTCTGCAGAGGGGGCTCAACACAATGGCATTTGATTGCAGGAGATTAACTTAATGATCAGGGGATTATTGTGAGTCTTGGCGTGCAAATGAGGGTGATTGCATTAACCTGGCAGCCTGACCAGTTCTTCCTGAGCAGCGAAACAGCCGCCCCGGCAGCTCCCTGGGGAAGCCATCAGGTCCCACTTCTTCCAGCAGCAGCAAATGCCAGCAGTGACCTGGCTTGGGATTTCTGGGCGCTTCCTGAGAAAGGGGTGCGGGCATTTTATAGCACAAAGCAACCCTTTTCTGCCAGGATTTAGCTGCATTTTCCCAAGATCAGCAACACAAGTGAAATCCAAATCGGGATTCAATAGGTGCCGCATGGCTGCCAGGGAATCTTGATGGCACCACCTGCCCTTGCGAGGTGTCCCAGAGCTTCAGGCTCTTTCTTTCCATGATGTGACTGCAAAAGAATTGCACAACTCTGAAGGGGGTGGGGTGGGGGGTGGGAGTTGGACCCCATGAACCCTCAGGCACTCAAGCACACAACAATGAAAGGCGATGGCCCAACTTTTCTGCCCCTGCCATGGCCTCTCCTCATCTAAACTCGTTATATCAAAACTGTCTGTTTAAACCATCCACACTGCAAGCACGCAGAGAGACCGCGAGGGCAGGAGGGAGCAAGAGACGAGCAAGAGCCCACATTTTGATGCTGCAGAAAGAAACTCAGGACCAGAGTCCTTCTTCCGCCCGTTATTTCAATACTGGGAATTTCCAAACAGCGCTGAAAGCAGCTTACGAAGTATGCGCACCGAGGGCGTTAATCCACGCAGCAATTCCCCAGCGCAAGCTTTGAGAAGGTGCACGCGCCGTCCCACTGCCACGCTTGTTTGAGGTGGCCCACCTTCCCCAGGCCTCGGTTCTCCGAATGGGCTGGACTGTCTCCTTGCTCCTGCCCAGCGAGTCTGGCCGCCCTCTTTCTCCTGACTTGCCAGCTGCACGCAAGATCAGTCTTGTCACCCTTTGTCAGAATGGAAGTCAAGAAAAACTGGGGAACAGACAGTGGTCTTTGCCTGCTACCTGTAAAATGCAGGTATTTTCCTAAAAAACTGCCCTAAAAGCTGGTAGCCATTGGGAAGGGAATCTGCATGTGCTCAGAGGCACCCTGGCCTAAGCGTCGTGAACAGCAGCACCAGGAAAAGCAAAAGGGTTTTGATTCTAGATCCTTAAACAAGTGCATACATGTACACAGCCCTGCTGCTGGGGGAGGAAGTGGAAGAGAAGGCACTCTGCACGTGCTTAAAGGCACTCCCTGCTTGAGGTACAGGCATGTTTAACGCAAAAGGTACAAGCCCATTTGCTGCTTGGCACAAATATTCCGAGAAGGCGCTTTCCTGCACATCTCCACCAGGGGGAGCCCTTCACCAAGGCCTGGCAGAGGGACAAGTTTTTTTTTTTTGCATGGGTCGCGTTTTGCACGGCCTCTTGGCGTGCAAAAGCGCCCCGTGACACAGTTCCGTAGCGTGGAATGTTCCCAGCCAGGATCCTGCATCCCAGTCCACCTTCCCTCCTGGTTTCTGGCCTCCCCACCAACAGACACTTCAGCATTCAGTGGCCACAGTACATCCTCAGAGATCTTTGGGTTTAAGAGTTTCCTCTCCTTCAAGAGCTTTCGCACTTCTTTGAACCCTGGAGTTCCTCCAGGCCTACCCACATTTTCCTTGTGCACACACCAGCAGTGGCCTGGGCTCCATAGAGGTCGGTGCACAATTTGTGGCTTGGTGCCCTACGAATTTGGACTAAAGGTCCCAGAGATCCCCAGCTCGCCACACAAGCGTTATAAGTGTACCACCCCTGGAGAGCAGCAGGTTGGAGAAGGGCTGGCATGCCTGGTACGGATTAGCATCCGTCTGTCTTCGCCTGCCGTGTGGTGCCAGCCTCTTGCAAGGTGCCCCCAAGTGACCTGGACCCAGTGGCGCCGTACGGTCCCCGGGCCTCCCCCGGCACCCCCCGGTCCTGGGAGTGGCCTCTCTTGCAGCTCGCACCTGTGGCTTCCAGGCAAAGCAGACTCCTGCCCCTTGGGAATGTGCCAGCGCACAGCCGGGGTCCTTGCCCTGTGCCAAAATCAATGGTGGCATCAAAAGGATGAGCAAACATGATCAGCGGGAAGTTTCCCAGAGAACCTAGCATGCTGGAAGCCAGCTGGATCCCTCCACCTTGGGAGTGGACCGTGCAAACGACGGCCAAGCCTTTGTGCCACCAACGGAAATGACAGCATGGTTTCTTCCCATGCCGAGGCACACTTGCCAAAACATTCTCTTCTCTGAAATGGCAGCAAAGTTGCCCCACTTGGCAATTCGCCTGTGGGTCAAAGCTTGTCCTTTCATACCCTTCGCTCTTGTGGTGAGCCTGGGTTGATGTTTTACAAACTCTCCCCTGCATTTGGAACGGATTGCCAGTTTTGGAACATCTGCAGGTCTTGGCATCCAGACAATGCGGTGTTTGCGCATGCTCTGAGTTGGTCTCATCTTCAAACCAGAGCTTTGATTGATGTTTGCACCCCCTACAAAAGCAATATCACATTTGATGATGAAGAAGTCAGACTTCTAATTTTTGAACTACAAATTAAACCACATAGTACTGCAGGTGAACAGATTGAACTGACAAAATAAGCTTTTAACACAGTGCATAACATTCAAATATAAATTGAGCAATTAGAAAAAATTGTAAACAGTAACGTCAATCCCAGTTGTGAACGTAAAAAGCAACAATTTCTTTGTTCCTGCATCTCATTCATGATTTTGTTAAAATGTGGAACTTCTTGCTGATTGCGATCTGACACTACCTGTGTATTGAGGCAATCCCTAGATTTTGTCTTGATTGACAAAAGAGAACTGAATCCAAATGCAAGCAACATGATAATAAATAATTTTATTATTGGGATAATTCTTGGCGAATTGTGGTGCAGCCTTCCTCTGTGTCGCACCCCTCAAGCTGCCATCTTGCACCCCAAGGGAGTGTGGGCACCCAGGTTGGGAAGCCCTGATTTAAATGATCCTGGGTGTCAGCCACAGAATCTGGCTGGAGGTCTGGCTGTGTAGAAAGACTGCAGGAGCACATCCCCTCTCCGCCATGGACGAGTGGCTGGCGAGGAAACACCTGAACAGGTAGACGGGCCACACACGCAGACAGCCAACCAGGAATGTGGCTCGATGCATGACATCACGGAGGTCATGTGATCCCAGATGAGGACCCCCAAGATGTCCTTAGATCTTCACAGAATGGGGTCTCTTACGGAAGACCTCTCGTCCAGGCTTGCACGGTTGACCTGGTGAGCTTCCAGGGAAAGACCAGACTCTCAGAGGATGAGCTCACCCATCGCGAGTTAAAAGTGGAGTCGGCCTGCTGAATCTCTTTTGCCTCGGGCCGCTGGAGGGGCCGAACTCAGCACTGTTTGCCCCATGCTGGGGATGTTTAGACAGAGCAGAGGGGGTAGAAAGGGAGGAAGAAACAACGTTCGTCAACACCGGATTTTCCCACAGGAAAGGAGAAATTAGGACAACAGCATCGATGGATTCCTTTAAAAGTTTCATCCGGATAATTTGTATTTAAATAAAGAACCTTAAAAAAACAAAAACAAAAAAACAACAAGGAATTGAATCTCACATTTCAGATTCATGTTTCAGATGGAGCACCCATTGGTCTGATCCCATAAAACTGGAATCATGATGTTCTAACAGGAAGGGAGCTTCAAAAGTCGCTCCAGTCATGCAGGCCAGTAGGAGAGAGTCATCAGTGAGGCATCCAGGGCTCTCCGAGCATCAAATCTGAGCAGAGCCAGGCGGGATCAGGGCTGCCTAGCCCAGTCAGTCCTGTGCACGTGCTTTTCCCGTGCTGGCCAGCTGGGTGCCTGTGGGGACCCACAAGCTGAGCATCAGCCCAGTAACACGCACCTGCACTTCAGCTTCCAGCAGCTGAGGGTAAATCTGTAGGTGTTTCCTTCGCCCTCCCTGCCCTCCGTTTGGGTGGACGATTCGCTTGGAATTGGCCTTGGTTGTACAGGTGTGTCCAGGCACAGAACCTGCCAAGTTTCAGAAGGAGGGGTGCAGGTGCTACGAGGTCAGAAGACCAGAAAACAGGCATTTTTCAAAGTACAGCCTGCTGATATCGGAATCCCAAAGCACTGGGGTTGGCGCTCCTGGTAGTACATCCCTTAGGATCAGACGGGCATGATCCTGTGGCTTCCTGACATCATCTGGATTCTTGGGCACTGCAGCTGCATGTTCCTAAGACCTCACAGCTGGGACTCCAATGGGCAGGTTCCCACCACACCCCTTGGCAGCAGGGGTGGAATAATCGCACCGGTTGGCCCCTCTTTGAGGTTATGGGGGAGAAATACATGTGATGGGGGGGAGGGATAGGGTCTGGTTCTATGGAGTTCCCCAGTTTCACAGGCCCCCAGCCTTGTCCCCTCCCCTTCCCTGGCATTCGGTCCACGTGGCCAAAACCAGACGGGAAGATGCCGGGTGTGCGGGGCAGCCGTGGGAAGAGGGCTGCAGCCACGCTCACGCCTCCCGCCTCCCTGTTTGGCTTGACCACGGCTTAGCATGTTGTCTGGGTTCAGTCGACATGCAAAACCATGGAGGATTCAAGCCCAGAGTAGCTCCTCTCCTCTCCTCTCCTCTCCTCTCCTCTCCTCTCCTCTCCTCTCCTCTCCAGGTGTGGGATCCTTGCTCTTCGCATCCCCAGGCGCCTGGAGCTCTGCTGCTCCCAGACTGGACAGGAAGAGCCGTGCGTTCCCACCTCCGGGGATGAGTGGCGCTTCTCCAAGAAGAACAGCAGGGCCGTGTCACGGGCCAAGTGGCTGACCCCCGGCATGTGGGAAAGCAGGAGGCCCTGCGGGTCTCCGGGGTGAAACGGAGGCAGCCTGTGTGGGAGAGAGCGAGGAGAGGGAGCCGGTTCCCTTTGGCAGCGGGGAGGAGGCATCCAGACGCAGCCCAGACCCTGGGGGGCCGTGTGCCGCGCATTCCCCACCCCTGCCTCCCAGCGGCGGCTCATCCACTTCCGGTGGGGCTTCCATGTGTTCTGACTGATGCTCAGAAAAGGGAAAGCTATCAGAGGTTCAGCTTGCCAACTCTCTCACTGGCCTCTGCTCCTGCGCCTTCCCAGCCGCTGGTTCTGCAGAGGTCACCCTGAGGAGTGCACATCTTCTAGGCCCCCCAAGCTTCCCAATTTCTGTTCCAGGAGAAACCCAGGCAGAGTTAATCTTGGTTTTTGGGGGGGCAACCAGATGCATCCCTCCCTCCATACATCATGAATTTGAATTTGGTTTGAATTTGTTCGGATTTTCATCCCATGAAAGGTCTGCTTGGGTAAATAACAATTTAAAACAGATATCAATTTGATAGTTTTAAAAGGGTGTGTTTTTTAAGGGAGGGAGAGAGAATTTTAGTGGAAAAACCGTGTGCAGGTTTACTTGGAATTAAGTGATGTTTAATGGGGCTCACTACCTCGTAAATTTATTTAGGATTGCAGCCTAAAACCCTGAGGGCACAATCTGAGGGTTGTTTTACCCTCCAAGCCGTGGTGCCCTGGTTCACACAATGTGGTAAACCATGGCTGCACAAGGATTGCACAAACGGCAAGTGCAGCGGCACACGCCGTCGCTCCCGGTGAGCGGCCACGGCTGCTCCGACGGTGTGGACCGGCCTGCTCCGTCCGTCCGTCACGCCCCAGGCAGAACAGCCAACGCTCCAGCCTCCTCTGCACCGTGCTCTTCCAAGAGCACCTGATGGGGGTCGTCCGAATCCAGCCGAGACGCCAAACCGTGGTGAGCAAGCCGCGGTTCACCACCGACAGGACATGGGGTCTCTTCTCCACTGAGTCTGGGGGCCAGCCAGCTGGGCAAGCGGGAGCCGTGGTCGGCCGGCTGGCGCAGGCAGTTTCCTGTTCTCCCCTTTGGGGGGCTGCCAAAAGCTCGGCCTGTGGGGTGGCACTGTGTGGGAAGGAGGGCCCCGGGGAGGGACGCCTCGCTGCGGTCGAAGAGAACATCCCAAGAAGGCAACGGACCCCTTGCCTGCTTTAACCCCACCCCAAAAGTTGCCTCCGGGGGCAATCCAGTGGCCGGGGGCTCAGGAGGCGCTGCGGAGGCGCCGGATCCGTTCCATGCCCCGGGTCTTCCCAGTTGCCTCTGCTGCCCACCTGCCTCTGGCCCAGTGATGGGGGCCTTGGCTCTCTTCCAGGGAGCCACGAGGGTCTCTGTTGTGCCGGATCCGCCTCTTGCTGGAGCAGGGGGCCAGCAGCGGGTGCAGCCCTCCCGGCCCCCCGACAGCGGTGCCTGCAGCTGGCCAGAAGCCCGTGGAAGGCAGGGCAGGGGAGCTGCGACGCAGACGCCCTCCGGATGTTTGAGAGAGCACTCTTGGCTCCTCGCACAAGTGCTCCTGATGCAACCCGCATACCTCTGGCACCGATCCGGGTTCTTGCTTTTCCAAGAAAAGGAGGGCAGAGGAGCTGGTGCTCAGACTTTAAAAGGACAGCAGCTGAGCCCAGCGCACTGGGGGCTGCCAGGAGAAAGTTGGCCCCGAGCCGGGCTTGGGGCCTCTTTTGTAGGTAAGAGGGCTGAAAAGGACCCCCGTGAGAACCCGTAGGACTGCAAGGCGGGCGAAGGAGGCCCGGTCCGAGGCCGTCCAGGAGCTTTCTCTGCGAAGGGCCCTGGAGCCTCGCAGCAGCCCTCCGAAGCCCGCAGAGAAGACGGTCTGGGTTTTCTGCTCCCAAATCTGCCTCGCCGGCTTCCGCCTTCTTTCTGGTTCTCCCAGCCGGAGCACGTGCAGTCTGGGTTCTCAGCTGGAGCGTGCTGGATAGGAGCCGTGATCCTAAGCGCACTTTCCCGGGAGTAGATGCCACTGAACACACCTGGATTTTGGACCAAACACGGATAGCGAAGCAACGGCAAAACTGTTGTGCTTGGAGCACACCTGCCAAAGTTCTGCTCCGGTTCCCAGTGTGAAAGTTGCTTCTTCGAGAGTTGTCTTAGTTACTCTTCTCCCCTCTCTCACTGCAGCTTCAAGTGCGATACTTCACAGGTCACAACAGCACACCCAGGTGTGCCGAGCACGGCCCGTTTCCCACAAAAACCGGTCCGTGGCGAAGGGCGCTGCCGGTTACCCACGCCCGCTCCCCCTGGCAGACTGGGCCCGGCATGCGATGCCCTGGGGCCAGGCCTCGGGACGGTGAGCCCCTGGATCCCTGGCAGCACTGCGTCTTGGCCCTGGCCTGCGTGAAGCGATACGAAGGTGGAGCAGGTTACTCTGAGCATGTGCAGAATGCCTTTGTTCACGTCTCCAAGACCTCAGCCCGCCCCGCTCCTGTTGCTCTGTGATTTGTGGGCAGGAGGGAGACCTTGGTCCCTCTTGCAGTCTGGGAGATGAGCTAACCGCAGCGGCGTCTCGCGGTGGGCCGAGGCAGCCTCTTGCAGGGATGGCGGCCCTGTGACACTTCCACAGAGAACGGCCACCTCTGTGGAAGACCGTTTTCTACTTGGAGGGCTGCCCTGTCTGGCCTTATCTAAGGACACAGGCCCTCCAGAGCACTCCTGGGTCCCGTCCACACTGGGGAGGGACACGCTGAATTGCTGTTCAGGCTACAATAAGGGTTCTCACACATGTAAACGTGCCTGCAAACGAGCACATGCAGAGTTGTTGCAGACCTGCGTCCTCTTTTCTGGCCACGCAGGGGTGGCCACCCTGGCTGGGGGGTTGCCTCTCAGGAGCCTGAAATCCAAACCCCGAGACCCAGCACCCCGTTCCCTGAAAGGAGCCCCTGACCTGCCCCTTGTCGGCTCCCGGTTTGCACTGGGCAACCGGCCCAGTGATCGGAGCGGCAGCCCTGCCCTTCCCTTTCCTCTGCGGAGACCTTGGCCAGGATGTCCGAACAGAAGCTGCCAGAAGCCTGGATGCAGGAAGGGACTGGGTCATCTCAGCCTGCCCAGCGCGGATTCTCCGGAGAAAGCCTCGGGGTGCAGCTCAGCCTCCTCCCACGCTTTGGGGACCCCGGTGTGGAGCGCGGAAGTGGCCCAGCTGGGACAATGGCTCCTTTCGGCCGCCATCGGCACAGCCGGGGGGCTGCCCCCTTGCTCCTTGCTCCTGGCTATCAGCTGCTCTTTTCCGGTGTTTCCCCAGGGGACCCAGTAGCTTTCGTTAGGAAACCTTCCTCAGGCATTACGGAGGGGGAAAGGATCCCGAACTCTGCAATCAGAAGGACTACTAGGCTGTGAGGCAGAACAGAAGCCCACGGTTGGAAGGGGCCTAGAAGGCCAGTGGGTCTGACCCCCTGCTCAGTGCAGGACCTGGTCTCCCATTCAAATCTAACCGGAACTGGCCCTGCTTAGCTTCCAAGATTAGGCATCTCAAGTGCCAGAATCCCGGAATCTCAATCTGAGAAGAGGGAATAAAACTCGGGTGCGTGGGAAAGACCAAGCGTCCAGACCGTCTGAGGCTTTATTGTATTTACCCCAAGGTTCCCGCGGTACTCACGATAATGCATGCTGCATTACCGGGCAGGCAGAGGTGAACTCTGCTGCCCAGCTTCAATACCATTACAGGGCATTTATAGGTACACAGGTACAGGGCAATTGATGACAGGATGCAGAGATTACAATAAGATTCTGAGGTCACCACATACAGAACAGATAAAGAAATGTCAGTCAATCATACAGAGACAATGAGATTACAATATTTCTAATTGCCTGTACTGACACTTTAGTTCAGTAGCTTGCACCCATCTCCAGGTCTGCTCAGACATGTAAATTCAAGCTACTGAAACTATGCATGAACTCAAGACTCTTATCTAACATTCTGAACTGCTCAGGGCACATGGAGCCTCTGGGCTATCAAAAGATATTTCCTTGTAAACTGAATTCCAACAATGACTATTTACAATGTATATTTGGACTGAATGGCCTGTCTACTGTAGCCCACAGCTAAAGGTGAGAGAAAGGAGCAGGGGAATGCCATTTTAAACAGTGACAGCTTGGTTTTGAGAAGGAAGACAGGATTTGATCCCACAATGCAAAAAAGCACACAGAAGTAATGCTTTCCAGACAGGATTTATCCAAATTTTCCCAACACAAGCTCTACAGAAGCTGGCGTTCATCCAGCTCATCCTGAAGCCCACGAGGATAAGGTACGAGGCATTCAGACAGCCCAAGAGCCCTGGTGCCTCGTGGCCTCTCCAGCCCAGCCGTCTGCTCCCACCGCAGCCCAGCCGATGGCCACAGGACGCGGCCAAGCAGGACACGGGAGCAGCTGTGCCCTGCCCTGGGAAAGTGGAAGCAGCCTTCAGTCCGATCCAGCGGGCTTCCCTTCCCTCTTCAGCAACCCCTGCCTGGATTAGTGAGTGCGGGCGCCCAGGAGGAAGGCCAGACCCGTGCCCGGACTTCACACTTGGAGGGGCTGCAGGATCTTGCGGGTGGGGCCACCCCCCCCCCCCAGCAACTGTCCATGCAATGCAGACAACGCTTCACTGGGAGAAGAGGCAAGCGGCTGCGTGGTCAGAGACCATCCCCGGGCGGGAATCCAGGACCGTGCACAGAGCATTATCGGCCGCTTTTCCTGCGAAGTGGCTCCCACCCTGCCCTTCCAGGCAGTTTCCTGCCTTGGCTGGTCCCTCATCCTCCACATGCATCGAACTGGTTTTAGCTGCTTTTTAAACATCTTGCGTGCAAGGATTTTGCATTTCTGATTTTGCTCCTTTTGGCCGTTGGGTGGCAAAGAAATGAATGCATAATATAATACTATAAAATATAAAGGGAAATTATGAATAGTTCTCCTACTACTAATATGTGTTTAACTTCATGACTGCCTCCTGAGACGCCAAAGGGATGTTTCCGTTGTCCTCTCCCCAGGCTGGTTTGCTTTCCTGACGTCTGTTTGGTTGATCAGCAAATCTTCATAAAAGTTGTGGTGGCAATCGCCAGCCCAGCACCTTCTAGGGGCATCGGACTACATTGCCCATCATGGTGACAAGCGTGCTCCAATGCTGGTGGAGGGCTGGGCTGTGTGTTGCAGCGAATTTGGGGTGGAAATGGGTGAATGTCACCTGTCGCAGAGCCGATCTGCCAAGAAGTTCTCCTCAAAGGCATGCTTGTAGAAGTCTCTCACTTTGCAGCTTTAGTTCTTCTCAAAAGGGATTGTGCAGGAATGTGTAACATTTGTGGACCGGAGGGAGGGAGCGGTGTGCCGTTTGGCCTTCCCATCCCCAAAACGAAATGCTGGCTTGGTAACCCAACCGCTTGACCTGCCTCCCAGAATGCACCGCTGCTGCAGACAGCTCTGCCTGGCTGGCCCCGCGCTGCCCGCTGAGCCTCAGCAAAGGGTGCGTTGCAGCTGACGCAGGGCGCTGTTCATGCCGGAGGTTGCCCTGGCAGGCACGATTAAGCCTTTCTAACGAAGCTGACTCGTCAAGCCACCCAGGGTATAGCTTTGTGACACCTTGGCAAGACGACGGCATGAACGCGCGAGAGATAATGCTGGAAGGAATGCTTCCATCAGCACTTCTGGGAATGGCAGCACTGGCGTTACATAAGGTGTGCTGACGCTCACCGGGGGGGGGGCAACTTGGCCCCCCGGGAACACAGCTGCGAGATCCAGCGACAAGGAACTCCGCACGGGGCATTATTCCACAGCAGGGCTGCGGGAGGGATGCTGCTGCAAGAGTTCTCCTCCAGGGCAAACCTTCAGTGAGATTCTCTTGCGATGGTGCTTGTTACTGATTAACGAATGCTATCGCGCCAGCTTGGCTGTGTCGGGACCAAAGCCAGGAGGCCGCTGGAAAGCCACAGGTTGTGGTGCTTTCAGGGAAGCAGGCTTCCGTTAAACTTTAAAGGAAACTTCCAAGCAAGGTGGGCTCTTTGGTGGCGGAACACACGCTCCTGATGGGTGCTGGGCTTTCCTTCGCTGGATGTCCGTCTGTCCGGAGTGCTGTGACAGCAGGTGGCAACAAACAGCTGGCAGTGAAAAGTGGTTTGCACCTGATTATCTCCAATGATCTCCTTTCAGAAGCTATGATTCTACCGGGTATGGAATGCAGCTTCTCTTCTGGTGACTCTTTCTGTGGGTTTGTTTTTCTCCTTTTAAGCTCAAGTTTCTAGTCCTTATGGTGGAAAAACAACAAGCAACCCTGCAGAGTTACCATGGTTCATTTTTTTACCATGATCTATCCAACAGATGATCAAGTGGTTCCTACTTTATTGAGGTTTCTATTCTTCCTTCTCAGTCCTCCTGCTGTCGGCGTGTATCCCGTCAGTCACCGTGCCTGAAATTCAACTCCAAGGTGCATGGCTCCTTGTCTGCAGTTGCTGCTCTTGCCAGGGGCTTTGTGGTAGCAGGAACATGGGAACCACAATCCTTGGTTCAGACAATATGGCAAGCCGTGGTGGCATGGAGAAACCATAGAACAACTGTTGTTTGTTATCCTGGTTTCTAAAGACCAAACGTATCATGGTGAAATGGCAGAACAGGGTTCAAACAGCGCAACAAGCCAGCAATGGTACAAAACCACCACCGGTTATCCTGCATGGTTTCCACGCCGCTCATTTGTTGTCTGCCAAATGATGAAGCGATTTCTACACTAGCCCGGGTTGCATCCTTCTCGCTCGGTCCTCCCAGTGTCAGCATGTATCCCATCAGCCAGTGTGCCTGAAATTCAAGCCCCTGCTGGGTGTCTGGAGAAGCTCCTGGGTCTGCCACTCTTCCCAGGGGACTCTGTGGTAGCTGCATACCCAGACCATGGAAACCACGATGCTGCGTTCAGATGACTGGAGAAACTACAGTGATGCATGGAAACCATGGAACAAACCATTGCTTCTTACTGTGGTTTCTGGAGAGCAAACGTAACATGCTGGCACACACACCCAACCGTCCTGTGCAAGAAACCCCCATGGCTTGTCGTACAAGCTGCAATGGCTCCTGTTCTCCAATACGTGTATGCAGAATAATTACCCAACACGCAATTATCACACCTAAGAACACAATGCTAAACAAAGGAGTAGACCATTTACAACCCCCTTTTTTACCCCAAAGATGCCAAAATATTACTATTCTCTTTCAGTTTATCAGAGCTGTACCAAGAAAGTTTCATAGAATCGGAAGAGGAGAGTCGGAAGAGGCCTATCAGGCCATCGAGTCCAACTGCCTGCTCAATGCAGTGCCCCAAGTTGTGGAGGCAGCGCGGAGGGGCATCCACTGGACAGCAACACTGGCGCAGGATCGCGCACAAGCAACACAAGGGACACTTAAGCCAACTCGGGTTCGTTCTGGGCAGAGGGCGGCAAAGAGAAACCGCTTCTGCATCTTCTCGCCTTGAAAATCCTACGATGGAATAATACAAAATGAAAGCAGAGTTAGAGCCAGAGGGTGGGACTCCCAGGCTGGAAGGCACCATCTCTAATGGTGCAACGAGATCAAGACAGAAAGGAAGTCTAGCGACTGACATGCATGGATGGAAGTGAACGTCTGATGCTGCTCCACACATACAATTGGAACATGGAATGTGAGAAGCGCAACTGGAACATGGAATGCGAGAAGCGCAAGGCGAAGTGGGAAACGGAAAGCAAGAAAGGGAACGGTGAAGCGTTGCCGAACGTAGCTAAAGTGGATTGGAGTGGGACATTCTTAGTCAGACAAACAACATGTTTTACTTTGGAAATGACACATCCAGAAGAAACGGAGTGGCTGTAACAGTGAGGTAAGACGCGGCACAGACAGGAAGGGCCGCAGTGTGACGTCCGACTGAATCGTATCAGTCAGAATTCTCGGAAAACCCATCCACCTCGTTTAAGTCTACACTCCAACAACAGATGCTGCGGAAGAACAAATCAAACACTTTTATGCAGGCCTTTGAGAGGAAATTGATAGCACACGATATACTCCCTTGTGAGTGGAGTGGAGAAGTAGGAAACGAAGCCGAGTCAAACGCCGTGGGGCACTGTGGGCTGTGGGTCAGACACGAGGCAGCTGGACTGAGCCACAGAATCCTGTGAAGCTCACAACTTGTTCATGGCAAATGCAGCGTTTAGGCTACCAATCTGATAACCGCATGCAGGTGGTCAGTATGGAAAACAAATAAGATTGAACTCTGCCTATCAAAAATCTGAGTAGAGCTGAAAAGGATCACTGGCAGAAGCAGAGCTCCAAATTACAGCTTCAGTAGCATTCCTAAGGAATTCAAAGTCCACGCAAAGGACAGATTTGCATTGCTGAACTCAGCTGACTGTGAGCCAGAGGAAATGGGGACCGAGACAATGCTGGGGAAGAAAGCAAATGTAGGAACTCCTGTGGCAAAAAGAAAGGAACGGCCTAGAGGATGGCAGAAGAAACGCTCAAATTGCTGAGGGCAGGGCTGCAAGAGAAATGGGAATACGGTGGGCATGTCGTGAGAGGGGCTGGTTGGAGCCAGGGGTCAGACTAGATGGCCTGGGAAGCCCCTTCTGACTCACTCTGTTTCCGTGTTTCTATGTTTCTATATGCCCTGCTCCTTCATTATAACTGTGAAAAGACACACTTAGAAACACTGAGATAATCCAAGCACTTTGGCAAAGGACAAAGGACACGGTGACGGGGCTTGATTTATGGCGTAGATCGCTTGACACAGACACCATGTTGCTTCCTGCTGGGTCAACCTTGGGCTCCTTCTCGCCCAGTACTACAGACACGGGCTGGCAGCAACAGCTCTCCCGGGATCCGGGCACCACCTCCTGCATGCAAAGGCGAGTTCTTGCTCTGGCACGGTCCCTCGCAAGAGCCCCTGAGAGGCTGACAGGTGCATCCCCTTTGCCAGGTGGAGTGCAGCATCTCGGGCCAGTTTCTGGGGTGAGGCTGCACCGGTTATTCATTTACCTACTCGAGTTACGTGGTTGCTCCGTACCAGAAAAGCTCTGGGTGGCTCACAAGCCAAATCCAGTCTTAAACTACAGTCTCTGAAAAGGGATTGCAACTGAAGCGCGGACGATAAACTGGGCGGCCCAGCCAGCCAGCATTTCAAACATCTGGGCAAATCAAAAGTTCTCTCACGGGGGCAAACAGGCGAGGCTCTTTGGGAAGGGAGTGCTACAAGAGGGGTGCGGCTACCAAAAAGGCCCCGCCTCTGTTGGTAACGGGCTTCAGGGCCAGTTGAAGCAGGGGCTTCTAAGGAAGGTCTTAAGGTTCAGGTAGCTTCTAGGTGAGACGATCATTTTTGAGAATCCCAGAACTGGACAAAGTGGGAATCCTCCACACTGGTCTGGATTCCATCCCCCTCGATCGCTAGCTTAGTTCTTCCTGATGTGAACAGGCCTGTCCAGCTTCCACCCTCAACTGGGGGATGGCAAGATGAAATGCACCATCCCTGCATGTAGAAAGCTAACATGTCAGAGAGGACAGGTTTCTCCCTGACATACTACCTTTCTACAGGCACGGGATTTAAGGAGTATGGAAAAGCATACTCTTACGTAATTCCCCACCTGCAGTCTGAAACTGTACATCCCAAGCCCAGCTTTGCCACCCCAGGGGGAAGGAGGGGGTCATCCGGGAAGGCCATGCAGCGACCCACCAGAAACAGCCGCCTGAGAAGGACTGTCTCCGTGCCACCCTCCCAGCAAACAGCAGGATGTGTGCGTTTTGCCAAGAGCTTTGTTTCCAATGGCAGACTCCAGAAGGATCAGTTGCGGACCTCAGCACCACTGCGATCTGCCTTTTCCTCAGGAACACCACTGCGTTTCCTGGCTGCCGGGTCAGGATCCTGCACTCTCCACCTCCACAGCTCTCCGCCCTGTTGGGTGGCAGATTCGTCCCTTTAGACCCTGGATGTCCTTGGATTTAACTAAATGACATTTCTCTTCTCTTCTGCTTCACCTTTACATTTTGCATCTCATCTCTAGATCTGGATTGTCTGGTAAATCACTTAAATTAAGTCAATAAAGATATTTCGATGAATTGAAAAAGGATCCTGACTGATCAATCAACTGAACGATTCAATATACTTACCAAAACTACACCCAAGGAAAATTTTGCGCTTCCAGATGGACCTATTGTATATCTAGAAGAACAAAGCATGTACATGCATAATTGAAAAACAAGGAAGAATCGTTTTCTCTCCCAAATCACTGTTCATTCACATTGAAGTTAATGCAAACTTGATTTCTTATTTGCCTCCAATCCAAACCATTAGAGGCCAAACTTAGGCAGGTGTGGACAGAAAAGTAATCCTAAAGCTCTCAGAACTTAGGACTGAATCTGACTAAACACGTACATGGGCCTTTAATCGCCTTGATTTTCTTTGGTCAGACAACAACTCCAATTAATCACAGCTAATATAAAAAGCCTTCTCAGTCCTTTTTTCCCTTCCACTGCTTCAGCCTTACTGCAAAGAACTTTGGAAGCCGCAGATGTCGAAATCCAGTGCTGAAGATCAGATTTCCTGCCAGGAAAACACCTGCCAGGTCATTACGAAACTGAAAGCTTGAACCAAAGCTGGAATGACTCAGCTGGAGGACAACCCACCTCATACGTTAGGAGCAGTCGGAGAAATTAAGTCACGAAACAAGGGAACCAGAGGCATGGCATTCAGACTGCCTTCCCCATGATGCCCTCCGGACATGTTGGACTACAAACCACATCCTCCCCAGCTAGCATGACATCAGCTTGCAGAAAGGTGGGCTGGAGTGACGGCGATGGGGAAGATGATGAGACAGGATGTGTGGGGAAACAGAAATCACAAAGAGCGCAGGTATAATTTCCCCTCCAAGGACTCCCGAGTGGCGTCTGCGACAAAGAGCTGAGCCACGGAGTGGTCTTGCTCAAGATTCCGCGTTCAGGCCTCTGTTCCATTTCCTCTCCCTGGTTTTCTGCGCCCCGCCAAGCCTTCTCATCGAACTATGCTTCTTTTGTTTCATGCGGGGGGTTTCTGGGCAGAGGGCTCCCCCACAGGATTCTGTCACCTATTTAAAAAAATGGCAAGCAAAGCTATTCCCCCAAAGGGGCCCATCGGTCATCACGCGGTGGGAGGCACCGTGCACTGCAGAAAACCTCCAGAGGTGCATTTGAGGGCGCCAGGGAGCAAGGGCCAGAGGGGTGGCCCCTGGGGCAGCTCCCGGGGACAGAGCTGCAGCGCAGCCGCGCATCCTCTGATGGGGAAGGCAAGGCACAGCCGGGCCCTCCCTCCGTTGCGGCAGGGCACCTCCTGGCCAGGAGAGAGGGGGCACCGCCCGATGGCCTCTTGTTCTCTGGCCAGAAGGGGCCACGCTGGTAGGGAGTGCCCAGTGGCCCTTCGGTAGCCGAGGGGCCCAGGGACCCCCTCCAGCAAATGGGTGAGCAGTGCCTGCACCCCCAGGGACATGCTCCCAGGGAAGTTCACCTGGCACCAACGCTTCTTTGCTTTTGGCGTCAGGCAAAATCCTTTTTATTCCCCCAACATTTTAATTGCTAATTTGTTTTAATTGGTGGATTTATACTTAACATTGGATGCTGTGCCACTCCTACTCTTATTTCTGTTTTTATGCTATTTTATTAATGGTGTTGTAAACCGTCCCGAGACTTCTGTGATGGGACAGTATAGAAAGGTTTTAAGTAAATAAATAAATCTGCAAGTGCAGGTGGAGGTAAGAAGGGAATGTCCTCGACTTGCTGTCCCCGTATTTCCGACTGGAGACTCGGGTAATGGGACTTCTCTCCCTGCCTCCTCCTGAAGGCCCAGGCCCAGAGGCAGATGTGGGCAGGAGTGCAGAGGGCGCTCCAGGCTGGATGGGGAGGCTTGGTGGGCCAGATGAAGGTCCCCACCCCTATCTACCGTGACCTCCCACACAAGCCACGGAATTGCTGGTATGCTCAGAGCCATCTTGCATTCTAGTCCAGCATTCCCCAGCTGGGTCAAGCAACAAGTTCCATCTTCCCCAGCAGTCCTGCACCTTGAGGGGCAGGGGGAAGACACCAAGGTTAACCCCCAAAGCACCCCCACCCCTTCCACGTACAAAAGTTTTTGCGCAATAAATATGTTCATCTTTAAGGTGACAATGCAGGGCAACATCTGAAGGACCCCACGTGAAAGAAGGAACGAGTCTCAGTGTGCGAAAATAGAGTTGCATTCGTTCTCCAACGCATCCAACGTAGTTCGCGGGCTTTCCACCGGGGGCAACATGGGAAGACGCTGGTACAGCCCCGGGTAGCCTAGTCTCTACTCATGTACAGAGTACTTTCCCGTCACCTGCTCAGCACTCCCCGCACCTTTGCCTGAATGCTCGAAGCGCTGCCGGGGCTCCGGCCTGCGTGGGAACCTCCCTGCACGCTTCCTCGCCCGCACTCGCCGCAGGCCTGCAGGGCTTTGGCTCGGCCCGAGGGGCGGCCGCGGGCTCGGCAGCGCCTCCACGCCGCTCCGGCCTGGCGCAACCGGGCTGCAATCGGCGCGCCGCCTGCTGCAATCCGCGCCGGGCGCCGCATCAGCCGGCGGGGCGGGGTGGGCCGGCGGGGCGGGGCGAGGCGCGGGGCGGCGCTGCCGGGGTTACATCATCCCCGACGGCGCGGCTGCGGGCGCCTGGCCGCCCGGGCGCGTCGCCGCTCAGACAAAGCGCAGCGCTCGGCCGCGGCGGGACCGCGCCGCCCCTGCCCCTGCCTCCGCTGCCGCGCGCGATGGCGAGGCGCTGCTCTTGAGCGCGCGGCGCCGGCGGCTCCCCGCACCCTGTGCGGGGGATCCGCGCCCGGCGGCGGCTCCGTTGCTGCTGGGTCGCTCCCTCCGGACGAGGAAGGCGCAGCTCCGCGCTGGGGCGAGGGAGCGGGACCCCCGGCACGCACCTCGGCACTGCGGCGGACGCCGTCGGGGCTCCCTCGCCAAAGGTACCGGCGGCGGCGCTGGGGTCTTGGGGGCGCGGGGCGGGGGCGTGGCGCGCACCTCGGCGGGTGGAGGCGGTCAGGGTGGCGCGGCGGAGCGTGGAGCCCTGGGCCCGCTCTCCGCGGCGGCAGGCGGCGGGCGCCCTTCCTGCTGCGCCCCGGGCGTGTGCGTCCCCGGTCGGTTTCAAACCCGCGCCAGGGTCGGTGCGCAGAACGCCCGGGGCGCCGCGAGGGTTCAGCCTTTCGACGGCCTTCATACTGGCACGGACTAAGCTGATCCCCTCTGCCCATGCTCAGAGGCACTCTCTCCATCCCAAGTTCCTTCCCCGCAGAGCCGAGACCCCCCCACACACACACACACGCACGCACGCGCAGCGGACTGCTCTACTTTAATTTCTGATTCGGTTTTAAGCTTCTAATGGGATTGATACTGGACTTGAACCCCCGTGTTCTGGGGTTGTCGTTTTTGTGAACTGCCGAGAGAGCTTTTGGCTGTTGGTTGGCACAGAAATGGCACCAACTAAAATACAAGCGAGGGAGAGGCTTCCGGGCGGAAAGCAGGTGCCGCGGCCGGCTTGGAGCCCCCGCACCTATTGCAAATGCAGCACCGACCGTGTTTGCAGCGCTCGGCTAAACCGAGGGGGGTGCATTCCATTTTGTGGGGACGGCCCTCGCCTTGCACGCATTCCTGCTTCTAGGAAATTCTTGGGGACCCCGCTGCCCGGATATCGGGGGGGGGGGGGAGGTCAGTTGGGTCGACGCAGGTGAGTGGACAGCCGGGAGGCTGGAGCCAAATGCACTCTGCTTTCCCTTTCCTTTTGTTTGGATTCCCGACACGAGCTGAATCTGCCTTCCCGGATTCTGCAGAGGTGTAGGACTACAGCACCCGTCACCCCTATCAGGGCCGGGGGTGATGGGCGTTCCAGTCCCGTGCCTCCGGAGGCTCCCGAACCGGGGAAGGCTGAGCTAATCTCTGGGGGCGGAAGCTGTCAAGGGCTGAAGAAATCCAGGGTGGTGCGTCTGTTATTCATACGGCATCGCCGGAATGACTACCCAATGAATGTGTAAACTGCTCCCATTGAGGACAAGGAGGCCGAGCTTGGCGTGAGGCGAGGCGAGGCAGAAGCGCTGCCTCGGCGAGCTGGCCGCAGCGCTCGCGTCGTACCAGCTCCTTGTGACTTTGGGAGGTTGGGGAGGCTGGGCCCAGAGTCTCTGTGCATAACGTGGCAGGTGAATTTTAGGCCCTTTTAGGCCGGACTGGCAGATGGTGTCCCTCAGTGGCAGTGCAAGGAAGCCTCATCGCCGGCACTCCCGTGCATTCATTTATGCCTGCAGAGAAGCCCGAGAACGAAAGAGAAACAAACGCTTGTTCCCGTTAGGCAGCGGGTTTCCTCTGCTCGCCTGAGGGCGATTCTGAGCTTGCTGCAGGTGGGCAAGCAAGTGGCCCTGGATGAGGCTGCTTCCGGGTGATGCTCGCTCCTTGGCACCCACGGGTTGCCTTTCCCGGCCTCCGCATAGAAACAGGTTCAAAATCCGACTTGAGGCAAAGCTTGTGCGGAGCTTTGGGGTGGTGTTGAAACTGGGCCGGGAGGATTCCCCGGCAGGAACCATCCTGGCTGTGCCTAGCGAGAGGAGAGGAGGGGTCTTGCCCCCAGCCCACCTTGCCAGGCGTCGTGGCTGCATTTAGTAGGAACCATGGCACAGAGCTATGTGCCGGGGTGTCTCGGGCATCAGGGCCCTGAGCCCCCAGAATGCGACAGAATTAAAACTTGGTGTATCAGACACAATGGCAGCCGAGTCCCTCAGGGCTTAGACCTGAGCAAGGGTCTTCGTGGCAGTAGCCTTTGCCAACATGTGAAGGTGAAGTTCAGCAGCAATCCTGCCACCCCCTGCAGCTTCTCCATTGCAAATTGTCCTTCCCCGAAAGGACTTCTCCCCTAAGGGGTGTGTTTGTGGGTCTTAACCAGCGCATATTTCTTCTGTGTGTAGTTTGTGCTTGTGAGTTGCCCAGCCAAATCTCATTTGGGCCTCGAACCAGGAAGTGTTCAGAAAGCCTCTGGTTCTTTCTGCTTCTGTTCCCACCTGCATACTATGAAGAAAAAAACACTGGCCTACCCTGTAGGATTGTTGTAGGGTTCATGAGATGAGAGAGGCAAAGGTCTCCGAGTACTCGGGAAAAGCCACCTGGAGTGTTGTTTTTCAGGTAGAAATCAAACAGCTAAATACAGGAATGAGGTGCCGCTACATGCTAAGTGTTTGCTACAATTATGATTCAGAGGGGGTTAAGGTCCAAGCTGTCCTTAAGAATTCGGGAGAATTTTGAGACGCGTGTCCCAGGGACTGAGGGCACGATCTGGTGTGCCCACTAGCCCAGGCTCCCCTTTTATAGCCGAGGCTCAGGGCAGGTTGTATCCAGGATGGCTGAGCCCGAGAACTCCGTATGTGTGTGAAGCACAGCTCTGGAATGGCGCCAAATGCGGGCTCGAAATGATGGGACTTCGCGCATGTGCAGAGCGTTTTCCCACCCGCAGCTGTTTGCCAGGAGTCTGGGATGGGGGTTCAAGGTGAATGGCCTGTGGGCAGCCTGGCGCTCGGCCACCCGGCTCAAAGCGTGCAGGTCCTGGAAACCTTGCGGTCCGCTTGCATCATCCAGTTCCTGTGCCTGCTGGGGAGGCGAGAGGACGAGAGAGCGCCGCGATGCCTGTGCTGGACCTTTGCCCGCGCTGAGCGGCTTGGCCGTCGCCCCGGATGCCTGGGGCTGGTAGTTGTGGGAGCCTTTGGGGCAGGAGGACTCCTCCGCCCTCCCCAGGGGACGGCCCGCACTTCCTGTTGTTTTCCACATGAGCAGCCCGCCCGCTCGCTCGCTCGCTCGCTTTTCCACTGCAGTGCCTGTGCCTGTTTGCTCGTCGTCGTTTGGGGAAGGCTGCTGAGGCCGCGCCGGCTCCTCCTGCGTCAGAAGGGGGCTTGGAGAGTGTCTGCCTGCGTGCCGGGAACCCGGTTCTTTTGGAGCAGCCTTCCCCAACAGGTGCCCGCGAGATAAGCCAAGCGGCTCCCCACAGCCTGGCCAGCCACCGTGGTGCTGTGGGCGGGCTGGAGAGGGGCCCTGAACGCCCCCAGGTCGGCGGCCGGGCATCCAGGCAGAGTCCTCTTGGGCACCTCGCGCCAGATGGTGCCCTGTTAGGATCGCTCGGTGGCGAGTCAGGCCCGCGACACACGCTCCCCCCGGGCCTGGGCCGCATCGCTCGCCCAGAGCCGAAGCACAGTCATGCGCGCTGCTGTCTGCGCTTGGCTGAGACTCTCCTGGGCACATTCATCCATTTAAAGTTTTTATATGCCTTTGATACTAAAGTCCCTGGACGGCTAACAAAAAACAAAACAGCCACACACAACACACAACACACTGCCTCCGACCATAATGATAAAACCAATTAACTGTTGAAATGTTGGGAGAATAAAAAGGTCTCTGCCTGATGTCGAAAAGAATAAAGTGATGGCACCAGGCAAACCGCCCTGGGGAGCATGTTCCAAAGTCGGGGCGCCACCACAGAGAAGGCGCTCCTCCGGGTAGCTACAGTACCCTCCTAATCTCCTTCAGGGAGGGCTCCCGCAGCAGGACCTCCACCTCAGATCTCAAGGGGCGGGCTGGCACATGGGGAAGAAGCCGCTCCTTCAGGTATCCCGGATCCAAGCCGTTTAGGGCTCTATAGGTCCTCACCAGCACCTTAAATGGGGCCTGGACTTCAATTGGCAGCCAGTGTAGGTGGAAGAGGACCGGCGTGATACGGGAGTATCTGGCAGCATAGACAGAACGGGAGTGCAGGGGACTGTGGGCTTGGCTGGCTGGTGCATGTCTTGCCTCGATTCATAGCTGGACCACTGGAGGGGCTGGCAGGACACCCACGTCTTCACGCAAGCCACGCCTGGCCTGTGGAACACGATGCCCTGGGGCAGCCTTCCCCAACCTGGTGCCCACCAGGTGCGCCTGTTCCCACGCCTAGCAGTCTGTCTGCCCAGCTGCAGACTTTACCATTCCATCGATCGGAGACCCCGTGCCTTCTGCACACAAGACGTGAAGCATTTTCGGTCGGCTTCACAGACAATGGCAGAACCCCCCCGGGCTCAGGGCGAGTGGGGTGAGCTCCTTCTCTGGCCCCTCCCTTCGTAGCCAGTTCGTTGTGGGGGCATGAGAGCAAGGGGATTTCTGTGCCAGAGCTGCGGAAGTGGGACCGTGCCTCTCACGCCTCAGGCAACATCTCTCTCCTGTTTCACACGGATTTATTTATTGATTTATTTAAGTATTATTTCCACGCCACCCATCGGCCCAAAGTCTGGCCCCTTTGCAGCTCTTTAATCGCCCGGTGGTGTTGTATGGAAGGTTTCCCATGAATGCTTTTGGTTATCCGTGTGAGTTTTAGGGGATTGTAGTACTTCATGCATTATGTTGTGTATCACTTTGGACATCTTTTGTAAATTTATTTATTTTTATTTCATATCTATACTACCCAATAGCCAGAGCTCTGGCTTAATTGACATTATTAATTCAGTTAAGGAGGAAGCATATGGGAGATTTTTTAGCTAATGGCTGGCTACGTACCAACAATCCTGGGGAACCTGATATTGCGCATTGCGAGGAGGTTGGACTAGATGACCTCTGAGGTCCCTCCCAACGGTGTGATTCAGTGTATGGAGCTTGGGATGACCAGAAGAAGAGAGAAGTGACATGACCTGCCAGTTTCCCTCGTGAGCCATCTCAAGGCACTGAGTCGCGCCCCACTCGCGTGTGGCTCCCATCTCCGTTTTTCACGTCGTCTCTTGCTCTCGCTTCTTTCTGCAGATGGGTGTGTTCGCTCTGGAGAGCCCTGCGGTCGCCCCTCTGCAGAAGAAGCGGCTGGACTTCGAAGATGCATCTGAGGCTGACCTGCCAGAGGCCAAGCGGCCGTGTCTTGGGCCACTGCCAGGACTAGCGCCCTGCCTCCAGCCCCTGGCTCACTCTCCGCCTTCCACGGAGCCGGTTTCAAGGGTCTCGCAGATTGGCCCCTACATCCTTCTGGAGGCCGCCGAAGGGGGGCGCCGCTACAGGGCCGTGAACAAGCACACCGAGGCGGAATACACCTGCAAGGTAGCACCGCTGCAGAAAACTCTGGTCTCCAGGATCCCTTTCCATCCCATCATTTTCTAAAGCAAAACTCTAACCCTGCTCTCAGTTATAATTGAGAGTAGAGGTGTTAGTGTGTTGTGGCAAAAAATCCGAAGAGCCTTGTAGCATCTTAAGAGCTAAAAATGTTATGATGGCGAAGACCTTCTAAGGACTACAGCTCACTTCGTCAGAATCAGCAAAAGGTTACACTATTGCAAAGCTGCTAGTCCTGAAGGTGTCACAAGGTTCTTCACTGGGCTCTCATGGCCCAGTCCTTGACATGCCTTCCAGCTGCAATGTGGTGCTGACACCTGCTGGCTGAACGTGGCATTACTTGCTCCAGTTATGCCAACAGTGACATCATATCCAAGGGCACCCCACCCCGCCCTCAAATGACAATCGGAAGGTATCTCTTTTGTCACTCCAAAGAAGCTCATGCTTTATTTTGTTGTTGTTGTTAGTCGGGAAGTCATGTCCAGCCCATCGCGACCCCATGGACAACATTCCCCCAGGCCTTCCTGTCCTCCACCATCCCCCGGGGTCCACCCAAGCTCACACCCACTGCCTCAGTGACCCCATCCAGTCACCTCATTCTCTGCCGCCCCCTTCTTCTTTTGCCATCTATTGTTCCCAGCATTAGGCTCTTCTCCAGGGAGTCCTTCCTTCTCATTAGGTGGCCAAAGCATTTGAGTTTCACCTTCAGTATCTGGCCTTCTAAAGAGCAGTCAAGGTTGATCTCCTCTAGGACTGACCAGTTTGATCGCCTTGCGGTCCAGGGGACTCGCAGGCTTCTCCTCCAGCACCACAATTCAAGGGCCTCAATCCTTCGGCGCTCAGCCTTCCTTATGGTCCGGCTCTCACAGCCATACATTGCAAGCTTTATTATGAGAAGGAGTTAAAACAATGTCTTCTTGAAGGAGCTCGTGTTCCTCTCTGAATTCTGGTGGGGGGGAGGCAAAACCAGAGCAAGGGGCTCTGCAGACGGCATCCAACTGGGAATGCTGAGGTGGGGAGCACAGGGGAGCACCCGGGGGTTTGGTCACCTCTCTAATTTTATGGCAATTGTCATTATCAAGCCATATTTAGGAAGGGCAGTCCTGCATAGGTCTACTCAAAAGTAAGTCCATTCCTACACACACCTCAAGGCAAGCCCCTTTGATCCAAATGGGACTTAGTGCTCAGCAAAGGATTGGGACCCATGCAAGTTGTGTATTTCTCCCCCAGACAATGCACAACATGAATAAAAACAAAATATTTGTTTTGACAGAGACCTGTCTATACGTGGCTTTTTGAAAGGGCTCTGCTTGGTTTCTTGTGATTCCTGTTTACACTGCATTTAAGTTGCGCTTTTCGCCCTCTTGCAAGGAACCCAAGGCAGCTTACAAAGCTCTCCTCCTCTCCACGCAGTCCCCACTGCATCCCTGTGACGAAGGTCAGGCCGGGCGTCTGCACTTTGTCCAAAGTCACCCTGGAGCTTCACAACCATGTGGAGAAGGGAGCACAGATCTCCCGAGTCCCAGTCCCGGATTCTGACCACACTTGCTCTCAACACCACCCCATAACGCTGTAAAACTGCAGCTTCTCCCGCCCCTTGGCCGCCCCAATCCGACTGTTCCCCCGGCATTTTGGGCCCCTTTCGCGCTGGTCACCGTCTCCCGTTGTTCCTGTTCCAGGTGTACCCGGCCAAGAGCTACGCAGAGGTGCTGGCCCCGTACGGCGTCCTCCCCTCGCATCCGAACGTCGCCCGCCTGGCCGAGGTGATCGTCGGGGACCAGAACGTGTACCTCTTCCTCGAGCCCGGGAAGGATGACATGCACAGCTATGTACGGCGGCGCAAGCGCCTGCCCGAGTGCGAGGCCGTCGCGCTCTTCCGGCAGATGGCGGACGCGGTCGCCCACTGTCACCAGCACGGCCTCGTCCTCCGCGACCTCAAGCTGAGGAAGTTTGTCTTTGCCGACAGAGGCAGGTGAGCGGCCGGGAAGGGGACGGGACCCCCTGCCACAGGGCGCCATATTGCAGACGCCCGTCATCGCTCATTTTGTGCCGCCAAATGACCCGAGTGGCAGAATCGAGGGGGGTTTTAGCGTCTTTTCTTTATGTAGCACCAGGAATTATGCACCGGGCTTCGCAAGGTGCATCACAGCGAAGCGGGTTTTCCAGGAAGGTTGGCCTGGGGAGCAGGGAAATCCATGCAAATTAGGGTAATCCATGCAAATTAGCAAATTTCAGTTCGCCTAAAAATGTTTTTGCTTTGCACTGGAAATCTTCCAGAGCTGCAGAGAGCAACTTTTGGTTCATCAGTTTGGCTTGCAATTCCCATCATCCCCAGCCAGTGTGGCAAACGTTGAGCGTCAAGGTAGCTGTAGGCTAATATGCCCCAGAAATTCTCCACCCACATCCAAGAGTATGATCTAGTTCAGCTCACCAGACACCCGTGGTACTTAATGACGTACACATGACGTGGCTTGAACATTACATTATCTCTAGATCTTTTATTGGAATCCTAAATCCCCTGAAAAACATTAGTAACAGCTTCAGAACTGCCATGCTTGGCTTATACTGTATTTGTAAATGGCATCCGTTCATTTTTGTTAATGAACTTAGTAAATGCAAAATTTTCCACACAAAAATAAAGCCTCTAGTAAAATGGCTGTCCTGTGCTGCTGGTATCATAAGGTCTTTGCCCCGAGGAGCTTACAATCCGGAACCCTCCAAACACTTTGGACTTCAAGCCCCATCAGCCGCAGCAAACAGGGCCAGTGGCGGGGAATGCTGTGACTTGTTGTCCAAAGTTCCGGAGGACGCCGGCTTGTGGAAGGTGGATTTCAGGAATCGGGGCATCTTTGAAAGGCTCAAGGAGCTGGAGCTGGAGAAGAAATGCAGCAAGAATACCTCTGGGGAGAGGAGGCAGGCGAAGAGGAGGGTGGAATGCCGCGGAAAGCGTGGGTCGTGCCGAAGGCTTGTTAGCTGCTGAACCCTGCCCAAGGAGTCGCTGGCTCATGGTGTCTGAATGAGCTCAGGACAAGCTTATTCGAGGGACGAGCTGCTGCCCTGCTCTCTCCTTTCTGGGTGGGAGGGCTGGCTGTCTCCCTGCAGCCTGCTGGAACTCACCTGGCCATGGGGCGGAGCGGGGGCTTCCCCACTGTAGCCCCCGCCATGTGCAGGAATCCCCCCGCTGAGCTCGGGCGGGCTGCTTGCGTGAATACTTCTGCCGACGACAGAAGTCCCACGTTTGCTCAGGGGTTTCGGCCTCCCTGGTCACTTTAACTGATAATTGGTTGGTTTAGTGATTGGTTTTGTCGTATTTTGGCATGACTTTATATCGTAAACTGCTTTGAGGTTCTATTTTAAAGGAAAAATTGTTTAGACTTTGTTTAGCCCTTCAGACTGGCATTACCTGTTCAGGTGCGCACAGGCCGCTCCCCACCCTGCACACACACACACACACACACACTGAGAGAGAAGAGAAGAGAAAGAGAGAGTGAGCGAGCAGACATAGCAGAGAAATGAATTCTACTGCTCTCTTGGCAAGGTTCTGAACACTTGCCTTGCCTTCCAATTTCTCTTCATCTTTCAAAATCTATTAGCAGAGTGGTCAGATTAGTCTCGGTCGAAGCTTGTAAATCGTTAAGCGTGTAAGAAACGGCGCCTACACCTTGTCTCAGTGGCCTGAGCGGCGGGTGGGTGGAGGAGCCCCCGAGCAGCGGAGACGTCCGTGCCTTCTTTCGCAGGCTAGATAGGTGGCATGGGGGGAGGGGTACTGTTTGCCCTTTTTACTAATAAATACATGGCATCTCCAAGGGGACCCTTCAGGTGTGCGATTTCCCATACCTGCAATTCATAGCGGTCCCCAGAATGTGCTCCACAGCACCCCTCTTTTACTGTAGCTCTTCGCGCCCTCAGGCAACTCGCTTTCCTCTTTGTCACATGTGTGCCCAAGATTGATTCTGAAAGTTGCTGGTGAACTTAAGAGGGTGCCTGGTGAACCTCCCATGCTGAGGTCGATAGTTACTGCAGATGGATAAAATAAAGAATAAGTGTCCTTTTTAAAAAAGCACATTTGCACCATATTTACTGGCTGGATTGTTTGCTCACATGCTGTTCCTGGAAGAATAGAAAACACGGAACAGGGTGCGCTGGGGAGGTGAAGAGCAGAGAGCCCAAATTCCGCTAAAAGCAACAGGACCCTCACCAGTGTCCTGACTAAGGTGGAAATCTGTTTAGAAGTGGGCCTGCTGCACCTCATAATCCAAGCTTTCTAGCTGCAGACTCTTGCTTTGCTTCTCTGCTTCTGGACACTAATGGCCGGCTCTCGCTCTCATGCGCAGGTCCAGGCTGCTGCTGGATAATTTAGAGGACGCCTGGGTGCTGGACGGGCCCAGTGACTCCCTGGAGGACCGGCACGGCTGCCCCGCCTACGTGGGGCCCGAGCTGCTCAGTCCCAAGGCCTCCTATTCCGGGAAGGCGGCGGACATCTGGAGCCTTGGCATCGCGCTCTACACGCTCCTCGTGGGGTGCTACCCCTTCCAAGACACCAAGCCGGCCTCGCTCTTCGGCAAGATCCGCCGCGGGCGCTTCGCTGTCCCCGAGGACCTCTCGCCCAAGTCTCGCTGCCTCATCCGCTGCCTCCTGAGAAAAGACCCGGCTGAGAGGCTGACGGCCGGCGAGATCCTGATGCACCCCTGGCTGGCTGCTGGCAGCCCCCCCGGGGGCTCCTGGAGCAGGCCCCCTGCAGAGCAGGGGCCTGAGCAGGTGGTCCCGGAGGCGGCAAACCTCAGGGGGGAGGAGGCCCCCGAGGAAGAGGAGGGCCTCTCCAGATGAGCCAAGGCGGTGAGCTCTGACGCGCGTTTCACTGCGGAAGGCCGTCCTCTCCGACTCCGGGGTGAGCGCCGGCCCACCGAATGCCCTTGAACGGCAGCCGGAGGCTCTCCCGCCGGCACTCAGGGAAGAAGGCGCCTGTGCCTCTCGGCTGGGGCAAGGCGGGCGGTGGCGCCTCCCTTGTGCCAATGGGCATGCATGCGCGTGCCAAAGAAACACTTCCGGGCTCCGTGACCGACGGCCACGTCTCCTGCAGGAAGATGGGCGTGCCTGGCACACCTCTCCCGCCCCGAGTGAAGGATCCGGGCGTGAACCCCTGTCCGCAGAAGCTTTGGAAACAGAAGCCCCTCCGGGGTTCCCAGAGGAAGAGTCTGGTCGCAGAAGGCCAGGCGGCGGGTCCTCCTCCTCCTCCTCCTCCGTGTCCGGGGCGCAGGTCTGGGACTGCCCATCTGGGATCCAGCAGGGCCTTGGCTGAGCCCTCAGAGGAGCAGCTGCCATCCGTCGCCAGACAATTGCGCTCCCTTGTCTCAGCGCATGATGCGCGGGCGCCGGTGGGCCAGTGGCCCGGAGGGAGGGGACGGGGCTGGGTCACGGGGGTCCTCACGCTGTCCCGTCTTGAGGACAGCTAAATAATAGGTCCCGCGGGATACGGTCCAGCTCCTGCCCCCCATTCCCCATCCTAGTTTCGAGTGCAGTGCTTCTGATTCCTGCCCTGTTATCAAAGAAGGCTCGGGGTGGGGCGGGAGGGCGATGTGTGGCCCCAGCCTGTCTATCTACTTGAATTTATTGCACTACTTGATGTGGTTTAGGGCCGGGAAGGGCACACTGGTAGCTCCCTGTGGGGGCATCCCCAGTTGCCTCCCCCCGTTCCCCGCAGCCGGGTGTGGCAGGGCGGTGCAGAGTTGCCCTGCCTTGCTCGAGAGCTGCTGATCCCCACTCGGCCGGGTTCCAGCTCATCCCCCCCAAGATCTGGCGCTGTGTCCTCCCCTGGGAAAAGGCTGACTGGGGGCCACCGGGGGGGGGGGCTTTATGGCACAGAAAATGGCCAGGTGGCCACCCCGATTCCCTGGGAACGGCACCTGGGTCCCCGGCTGAATCTTTTGCCCCTTTGCCAAGCGGCTGATCAAAGACCCTGGAGCTGTTCCCACCAAGTCAGGTCAAGATGGGGCATCGTCGGAGGGGAGTCAGGCCCAAACAACACAGAAGTCGAGCCGCCACGTCAAAAGGGTCGCGAGGGTCATCCCTCCGACTGCTCCCTCCCTCATAAAACAAGCCAGCAGTGGCCCCACGGAAGGTTCTTTTCGGCCCACAAGCAAGCCTAGCCCTGGGCAGCAGCAGGCGGCCCCCCGCCCCCCAGAAAAAAACACCTTCCTGGCTTTGTGCTCACGTAGCATCGCTGTGCCTTCTCCTTCCTGACCAAATAGCAACACGACAACCGGAGGCCACGGCTCTCCGGGGTCTTTTAACAAAGTGCATTTATTTTTCTGTCTCTTGGAAAATAAAAGACCTGTTGATTTGCTCTGGTACTATCTTGTGATAAAGCAGAGGGGCAGCCGAATCGCCGGTTGTGGAGTTTGCCAACATCTTGCCCAGGGTTTGCAAGCTGAAATGCGCAGTTGGATGAAGGTGGGGCCCCGGCCTCCCTTTTCTCTCCTCGCAGGTTGCAGCTCCCAAGGTAAGAGGGACAGAAGATTCCTGCCACCTTTCAGCCCGCGAAGTCAAGCACTGAATCCAGCTCCGTCCGTCTCCTCGCCCCTCTGCATTTTGGGTCTCATGGCTGCCTTACTTCACAGCTGGGCAACCGCTTCTCAGGCCAAGGGGCCAACCCTGCTTTGGAGAGGGTGGATCAAAGGCATGGGGGAGGAACCCCAAATGAAAAGGTGTCTGCAGAGTTTAGTTTAAAGGCCTCGCTGTCAGTCGCTTAGCCGTTGAAGAGGCAGCCCAGCTTTTCAGAATGGGGGGAAAAGCATCCAAGAACCCCACCGAACAATAAGCAGATAATCGATGGTTGGAGGAAAGCGGGATGGCTCTCTGGGGACCCCAGAAAGGCCATTTGTAGCCCACAGCCGGGGTTTCCCACCCCTGTCTTATTCAAACGTTTCAGTAAGCCTGCCTGATCAGCCACTGAGCCAGCCTGGAAGTGAGCTGGCTGGTTCGCCACACTGCCCCCGACGCGAGGGAATGCGCTGCAGTTTCAAACGATGCGGCTGCGGCCTGGCCTGGCCTGGCCTGGCCTGGCCCCTCTCGTCCAGGGCTTTCCTTTACTGGCGGGGGGGGGGGGGTTGCTGAGAGCAACTCCTCTTTACCCCCCCTTTGGATGGCTCAACTCGTGGCTCTTTCCCCAAGGTTGGGAATGCTCAGAGTGCTCAGCAGCACACTCTGCCTTATGTGGCATGGGTTGGCCCTAGCGGGGGCCCGCCTCGCAGGGCCACTGTGTGAAGAGGAAGATGTGCTCTTCCCTCCAGGAACCCGAAACGGTGCCTTCTCTTGCAGGTTTAGGCAGCCCATGGGGGTTATGGCATCCGTCTCTGTCTAAACAGGATTGCAGCTCGATTATTCTATCATTAGTCCCGGCATAGTTCAGAAAGCAGAAGCCCTTGCTCCCATTTTCACCCTCCCAGTGGAGGAGTGCCAGCAGTACTGGAACTGTACTGGGAGGAATGGTACGCAGCTTAAACATGCATGATCTGGAGTTAGGAGTAGCCATGAAGTGGTCAAGTTTGCTGATGGCACCAAACTATTTTGGGTGGTCAAAACAAAGGTTCTGTGAGACATTCCAAAAGGATCTCTTCAGGCTGGGAAAGTGGGCATTGGAACGGCAAATGTAGCGCAAAGCAATGGAAACGGGGGCAAAATCTCCCAACTTCAAGGATCAGGTGGAGTGGAGCTTTTATAGGGCGCGTTTTCATTAGGCCACCTCTGAACTCGCATGTTCCAACAAGACCCACATACCTGCTTAGCAGGCAAATGCAACATCTCGGGCTAGGAAGGGGGTTTCCCGCAAAGAGACCCACCCACTGCACTGCTGAGCGGGAGAACCCCACAAGGACATCTCTGAGAATCCCAGAGAGTCTGACGCACAAACCGGGTTGGGTGGGATTTTGTTAACGGGCTCACCAGCTGGGGATGCTTCAGCCCTTACCCAGTTATCCCTAGAGAAGCCAGAGCGGCGTTGGACGGGCGACCTGGGAGAGCCACTGACTCTCCGCCCGACCTACCTCGCAGGATTGTTGTGAAGACAGAAGGGTGAGGGGGTATTTCATAAGCCACCTTGGGTGCTTCGCAAGAGGAGGCGAGGCAATGGGGAAACTAGCTGCATTCTTAGCAAAGTGGGCCTCCTTAAGACATGGAGAAGCAGTTTTCCCAGACTATACTAAGAAAATCCAGGAGCCGCTTCCGTGGGAGGGAGCCCCTTCCTGCAGAGAACCAGCAGGTGCCGACTCCTGGCGTCAGGGGAAGAGGCAGGGGGACGGGAGGCCGTAGCCACAGGCAGCCAAGTGCCTGGGCGGTGGATCCTCGCCCTGGCAAGCAAGGAGCCCAGCCGCTTCCGTGGCCTTCCAGCATGGCGCCCGTCCACTGGCAGGAGGGGTGCGGGGGCTTCAGCAACACACCCAGTGCTTCTGGGAGGAGGTGGGGACAGGCCCCCGGCTGCCCAGGCCCAAAGCCCGCAGAGCCCTGGAAATGGTGCCCTTTGCAGCGGGACGGCAGCCGAGCTGGCTCTCCTCTTGGACTGGCAGAAGGCGGCCCTAGAGGATGCCCGTTTCTCGCAGAGCCCCTGGCCTTTCTTGGCACCTGCCTTCTGTTCATGAAGGAAGGCTTCAAGGCCAGGGGCCGAGGCTGGCATGCAAGGGGAGCGCAGCCCAGCCCAGCCCGGAGCTTCCTCGGGTATCCCTCTTGCTGTCCCACGTTCTGTTCCGTTCTCACCCAATGTGAGCCTTTGGGGAAAGCCTTCCGGGGGGTCCATCAGGCACTGAACCGCTTCATTTCGTCTCGGGAGACGGCTGCCAGACGCTCCCGGGCCGCCAGCCCAGCTCTGCCGAGGCAGCAGACGAACAGCTGACTTCTGCTCCAAAGACATACCCTGTGTAGCAGCTCACAGTGGGCTGTGGTGGACGGCCCGAGGTGAAGCGGCCCTGGAAAGCTAAATCTGGCTGGGGTATAATTAGGGCAGGAACCGAAAATAACCCAGCTGAGATCATGCTTCCTGTTTGCAAGTCTTTGGTGGGGCCACATTTAGAATCGTGTGCACAATTCTGGAGCCACACCTGAAAAAGGATATTACTGGGCTGGAAGAGAATGATCGGGGGCAACTCGCCTGCCAGATTGGCTGCAACCAGGACTGTATTTTGTTTGTTTATTAGATTTCTATCCCACCCCTTTAGCCAAAATGGCTCTCAGGGGAGGTTAATAAGGTGCACTATAAAACATGCATAATAAAATAAATAGCATTACTTTCACAAATACAGCAGTAATAAAACAAGGATCAACACAAGGGCACCTGCAATAAAACTTAATAACTTCCCTATAACTTCAGTTCTTAACCAGTAAAAACAGAGTGAAAGGTAAAAAGCACTAAAATATAACAAATACTGTACCATAATATCTTTAAAATTACCTTAACAGTTAAAATATCGGGTGAATAAAAAGGTCTTTGCCTGGCACTGGAAAGAATAAGAGAAAGTGCCAGGCAAACCTCTTTGGGGAGCAGATTCCAAAGTCGGGGTGCCAGTGCTGAGAAGGCTCCTCTCCTTGTAGCCCCCTTCCTTATTTCCTTCAGGGGGCTCCTTAAGGAGTTCCCCGAGATGACCTAAGGGCCTGGCGAGGGGGAGCATCTATGGGAACAGGTGCTTGCTTAGATCACCTGGCCCCAGGTTAAATATTAGTGTCAACAAAGATTAGCATGAACTGACTTCCACGGGTGGCCCAGGGGCGGTGCTGGAGGACTGGGGGCGGGCGCCTCATACCTGCCGGTCCTGGTCTACTCTGGGCCAAGCCCAGGGGTTGCCGAGCAGCCTTCAGAGGGGGCCCAAGGACCGAGCACGGCCGCAGTCCAGGGAGGCCCCCAGCGCCAGGACCACGGGCAGGCTCTCTGGCAGCAGGTAGCCCAGCCTCAGGCGGATGGACGGTGCTCTCTCCGGGCCACCCAGCCCCCCTGGTCACCAGCCCCCTGGTTCAGCTCAGGAAAAGCAAGGAAGGGGGCCCACGCGGGCGGTGCTCGGCGCGGTGCGTGGCGCGGGGCGAGGGGAGCCGCCCATGCGGGGCTTCCCGGCCACGACGGGCCCCCCGGGACGGGCCGACGAGCAGGCGGGGCGCGCCCGTGGAGGAGCCGGCCGCGGGTCCGCAGGGCCACGGGCAGAGGCCCCCTGCTGCCGCGCCAGCCGCTGGGGAACATGGGTCCGGCCCGCGCGGGCGCGGAGAGCCGCAGCTCAGTCCTCGAGCAGCCGGGAAGCGGCCGGGCCGCCCTCGCGCCGCCTGTCCTACCTGCCAGGGCCGTTGCGCAGCTCAGGCCCGGGCCGCCCTCCTTCCCAGACGGGGCCCGGCCCGGCCCGGCCCGGTCCCGCGAGCAGCGGCAGGCCCCCGCGCCGGGCAGCCCTCGCCGCTTCCGCTCCTCCCCTTCCCGCGCGCCGCCTTCGCTTTCGGTTTGGCGGCGGCGGCGCGGCGCGGCGCGGCGGGCTCGCAGGT
>NW_025336481.1:1751966-1811477 GCF_004798865.1 Varanus komodoensis
CCGGGGAGCGGTCCGTGGCGCGGCGCGCGATCCTGCCGCCGCCCGCCCGGGATCGGCGCAGCCTCCGGCATCAGCAGCCGCGGGGCTTCCTGCCGCGTAAACGCGCTCCGGACCGGAGCCCCCGTCTGACCTCGCCCGGGGATCGCGCTCGAAGTGCGACCCTCCGGCAGTCTGCGGCAGCCTTCGCCAACGTGCTGCTGTAGGTGTGTTGGACTCCAATTCCCAGCATTCCTTCCAGCGGAATGCTGGGAGTTGGAGTCCACCGCACTCGCAGGGCGCCCAGTTGAGGAAGGCTGTTCTTTGGAACTGAAATCCACTTAGTTTGCGCCGGATCGGTTCTTTTTCTTTTTTTTTTGGGTGGGGGGCGAGAGCAGCAGGGTGGGAATCAAGACGGCTTTTACTAGTTTCCCTAGCCCGTAATAGCCAAAACCGTCTGAAGGTTTCCAACAGTTCCTAGAACAGGACATAAGTGCCATAGACTTTTTCCCCAAAATGTTATTTTTTAAATTTAAAAATTAGCTAAGTCCAGTATGGCACTGTGGAAACACCAGGCCTGGCCGTTTTGGCCAGGGCATCTGAGGTTGCGCTCAAATGCCTTGGGGCAGGGGGTCGTCCCAGCCCAGTGCCGACGGTGCCCTCTGAGCCTTCTTTGGAAGACAGACCTGGAAGAAGGTCTCGGGGCTTGCCCAGCACGTCTGGGGGAACCGTGGCTCGGAGAAGCGCTCCGTCCAGTACCATGGTCCCGAGCCACGTCTTTGTCCCCGGTCAAAACCAGCGCCTTGAATCCGGCATGGGAGCGCACAGGCGACCGACCGGTGCTCGGGGCCAGGGCTGGCCTTGCATGCTCAGCCTGTCTGGAACCAGCGACTCTTCTGACCGCCGGGTTTTGCCCAAACTGCAGCTTCTCAGTGGTCTTCCAGGGCAGCCCACCATGGCAGGAATCTCAGTCGGGGGCCGTGCCCCCAGTGAGCATACGCCCCCGTAGCCAGCCATTTCGTGCCCCCTACTCCCTGAACTTGGGATGGCGGCAGCTGCACCCTGCACTCCCGTTCTTATCAAGATGTCCATTTACATCTGTCTAGATAAGGGGGGGATGCTGGGGTGCCTGTAGGAACTGGTGGAAGCCCCGTGCCCCCCCCACCCCCAACATGTGCCGTTCAGTTGCTCCAAGGCCCACTTGGATCAGGGGAGGCAGCCCAAGGCGATTTCCTACCATGGGCTGCCAGGGGTCAAGTCTGTGACTTGGCACTGGAGTTCGAGCCCTCTGGACTCTGAGGGATCCCACAGATAACATCCGGAGGCCCGAGGATGGTGTCCTTGTGGGATCGTAGAACTGCCATGCTCCAAGCTGTGCTCCGGGTTCAAAATCAGCCTGTGGTTATGGCTTGATTGTCCTTCCCACGGCCCCAGGCAAACTTTGCTCCGCGCTTGTTCGCCCTCCAGCTGCTCGAAGCTTAGCTGGTCTCGGGAAATATTTTTCTTCTTTGCCGCATAAAAGAGGCTCAGGAAGATCCCCACCGAATACGCTCGTGTGTTCCTTTCCCGGCTTCTTCCCCCTGTGGCTCTGCTGTGCTTTGCAAAAGAGTTTGCCTGAAGCGTGGCAGAAGTTGAACTTTAGAATGTGGCTGGAGAGCGGTGTGAAAGCACACGACACGCCTCGTCTGGTGACGTGGGGTGAGGAGTTGTCGGGATCCCTGAGCTTTGCCTAGGAGTGGTACGGCCCCCTTGGAGGCATAAATAAACCCCTTGCCGTACCAAAACCAGGGTCCATTTTTGCCTGAATGTCTCGGAGCACAAGCTTTGCTCATCATCGCGTGCAAGAAATATCACTCGGGGTTTTCCTGCCAAGTCCAAGTGCCGATATTTCTCTGCTGAGTAATTTGGAAGTGACGCTGATTTGTTTCGCTTTGATTTCCTACAAGTGGCTTTTTCTGACCGTATATAATGTGACCTTCAGTAAAGAGGCAAGAGGAATGAATGAAACACTGAAAAGTGCTTAAGGAAAAGAAGTAGCTTGTCCAATATGCAAACACTGGATGAATTTACGGGATTTTTTTATCACAAGAACAAGGAAAAACAAGAAAGAAGGCAATGGATTTAGGGGGAGGAGGTGGCAAGACTGACTCTATCTTTTTAGAAGGAAAAGTGATGCAAAACTTCCCGAGTGAGACCTTGTTTTCCATTTGCTTCCACTGGCAAAGCGGTTACTGCCAGCCCGAGTGTCCGGCAGAACTCTTCACAGGGAAGGTGATGGCCTGCTGGGGCTGCCCTGGTGTGATTAGTGCTGCGTTTTGTTTTATTTTATTCTGTTCTGTGTCCTTGCAGACTCTTGCATGAGCCTTGTGCAACTCGCTATCTTCCTCCCCCTCCTCCTCCTCCTCCCCCTCCTCCTGCAGGCAGCCAGGGCTTCCTGTTTGCAAGCAGCAGGCACGCACACACCGCAGCGATCTGTGCAGACCCGGTGGAAGCCGCGCTGCTGTCCCTGGGTCAGTCTTTGGGAGGCGTGTGGGGTGAGGCGAGGCGAGGCGAGGCGAGGCTTGGCAGGGCGGCCCTCGGGCGGCCTCTGGTGCTCGGAGTGGCCACTTTTTCCAAGCATAGGAAAATCTGCCCCATCTCTCCCGATCTTTGGCTGTTCAAAGGGGGGTAGGCCTATAAAAACGTTCGCCGGCCTCAGGGAGGTTGTGAAACTCGGTGGGGCTGTTGCATGGTGCAGCGCGATGGAAAAGGGGAAGAGAACGGGGCATCCCGCGAGGAGGCCCAGAGCACATCCCCGGATAGGGATGGAGAAAAGGGCCCAAGCGAGCTGTGCTGCGTCGGTGTCGGCAAAGCTGAGGTGCCGGGGAAGCGGGATCTGCTTCAGGACAGGCGGCTTCTGAAGTTTCGTAGATCTGTGTAGCCCGGGAGCCATGCACAATTGTCCAGAGCGAGCCCTGCATGTTCCCACGGGCCCTGGCGGTGAGGACCGGCCAAACTTGAGCCCAGACAAGTTTGTTCTTTCTGTTTTAAACAGCCTCCGAGTTCTGCGGTGCCGGATGCAGCTGGTGGGGCGGCATCTATGGAGGAGACGATCAGAAAAGGTGGGGTGTGCCGGGGGGTGTCTGCGAGGCGGGGAGGCTGTCTGCGCATGCAGAGGTGCCCGAAGTGCCCCGAGGGGCTCCGGGCCTCCTTTCGCGCTGGCATGCAAAGGCTGGGTCGGGGGGGCAAAGGCTCGGCTGCAGCCTGCCGAAACGAGCGAGGGGGGCTGGAGGAAGGCACGTTTTCCGGGGACCCGACCGGAGCCCCCTCGGCCGTTGCACGTCCCCCGTGAGGAGCCCAGAGGCTGTCTCTCCGTTTGGGCTTTAAACAGCTGCCACTGCGGGTGATTGGTCTAGATCGTATGCCTGGTCGATTGGGTGCGTATGATTTTATAGGCAGCGAAAAGCAAAACAAGGTATTTGTGAGACACAAGAAGATGACCTGAGTAGACATTTATAGGAGAGCACCATATATAAAAATAAAAACTTTGGAGCAGCTCATGAAGCAGGGCCTTTTGTGATTATGGCATGTCTTCCCCACCGTGTACCCTTTTTGCAGACCTCCTAAAAGGCTAATTGGAGCCCACAAATTAGTGGTTTTAGAATTTCTGCTGCTTGCCTGCCATTTCAGCAACTCCCTCCTACTTTTTAAGTAGTTTTTACCATATGGCGTTGATCCTGATTATTCATTTCTCTTGTTCTTGTTCACCTGCAAATGCTTGTTTTGGAAACTGTCCTCAACACACCACTTTGGTCACTAATTTCTGCGTAGATCTGTTTAGAAATAATCCGCTGAAATTTGCATCCGTGGCCCCTGCTCTGCCGGGCAGCCTTGGGGAACTAGCCGGGCCACCTGCCCCCTTTCTTGTTCGCAGCGGAGGAGCAGGCCTGGAGGCTGGCGGAGGCCATCCAGGCCGGGGACGAGACGGAGGCCCAGCTGCAGGCTGCGCGGCTGGCCAGGCAGCGGATCCCTGTCCTGGTGCAGATGAAAAAGGAATCTCACCCCATGCAAGAGATCAGGTGAGCTGCAGGGACGGACTGCACGCTATGGAGACGGAGGATCAGGGCCATGGGCCAAATATGGCCTGCCAGGGGTCCTGATCCAGCTCCATGGGATTCACCAGGTGGCCGTGCCCGTCCCCCCCCCCCCCAGCCGTGTGCTTTATTCGAAAAGGTTGAAATGCCCCTTCCAAGGCAGGGGGAGCTTTGAACTGAAGCCGCATGGTCCCGGGGGCATTTTGGCCCACCCCCTTTGCCCTTCAGCTCGTCCTAGCTTGGCATTCGCCCCACCCTCCAGTCAGATGGAGCTTCTCTGAAATGGAAATCACCCTTGGCATGAAAGGGGGACAACGACTCCCTCGCTTCCACCATCCTGGGTCTGCAAGAGGGGAACCCTTGAACCGGCTCCAAGCTGGACCCCGTGACCTGTGTCGCTGTTCACAAGAACAAAGTGCAGGTCGAAGGGGGGGCGCATCTTGTGATCTTGTGCACCCCAACAGCCGCGTTACCTCCTTTGGTGAGAACCGCAGTGGTCGAGGCAGGCCGGAGAGGCAAGGTGGGTGACCTGCTACAGGGAATGCTGGCTGGCTCAGGACAGCACCTGGCAAGGGCAGCTTCCGTCTCTGGGTTGTGCCAGCACACCTGAACCTGACAGGACCCGTAACGACACCAGCAGCCGTTCTCCGGAGAAGAGAAGCCCTCCCCGGCGGGCGGGCGGGCGGGCACGGGCCAGATGGTAATCAGACGGGCCAGTGGCCCTCAGAAGCTGGCGTCCTTTCTCCTCACAGGCTGCAGGTGAGCATAGAAGATGCTCAGATGAAGGCAGTCCCCATTTACCTGAAGGTGCAACCCTGCATGACCTTGGCATCTCTGAAAGACATGGTAGGGGCCGTCGCACGGATCTTGCGGAACCAAAGCTGCGGCTTTGCAAGTTTGCCGTTAGAGCTTTGTTACTTTATATTAGTGTGCACGTGTGTATGCGTGTGCGTGTTAAAATTTTGTTTAATTTTTGTTAACCGCCCAGAAAGTCCTCGCTGTTGGGCAGATTAAAATGAGAGAGAGAGAGAGAGAGAGAGAGAGAGAGAGGGAGAGAGGGAGAGAGGGAGAGAGGGAGGGAGAAAGGACCGATCCAGTGAGTCATTTACCTGGAGGTCAGCAAGAGGCCAATCTGTGTATAAAATCAACCTTCCTTCCTCTTCCCATAAATGCAGGTTAAGAGCAATCGCCAGGTGTGTGAGGCTGATGTTCAGAAATGCGTGAATATGAAACATGGCTTTCTTTTCATGTTTCTAGCTCTCATGGACTAAAGCATGCTTCTATCAGACCTCAGCCATGTTCAGTGATGCCAGGAAGGAATGGAACAAATGCAGTTCTTGACTGAGGCATTTATGGATTGCAGGCGCTTGTTCAATATTTCCTGATTTAAATTATACTAGAAGGTTTATTTTCAAAATCTGGACCTTATTAGAATGTAGACATTTTTTATATTTTTTCTGTCAAGAACACAATCAAATAGAATTTTGAGCTGAATTTATGGTATGGTTTCAGGGGATAGATTTAAATTCAGAACTAATTAGGTAAAGTCCATTTCAGAAAATGAGTGAAAATGAATCTAGGAGGGGAAGCTGCAATTTATATTATGCATAGATTTTAAAGAAAGGCTGTACAGAACCTCATCTAGGTAGAATTTTACTCTACTCAGGGCAAACAGATTTTATCCAGGAGTTCATGATTTGCATCGCTTTGTGGAAAGGACAGATTTGAATCTTACTCATCTATTAAATTTCTAGTTTGCCCAATAACCAACATTCCCAGGGTGGAATTTAGTATGCGTAGCCTTTACTGTTAAGTGGTGTCCACAACATTTGAATAAATACTGCATTCATGTAATCTTGAAAAAAATGTGCATCTGCCAAAAATCCAGGATAAATGAAAAGCGTTGCTTCATGATCCATCCACATATAAGACTGCGTGGAGGAGGAGAGCGATGTCAGTGGCCTTGAGTTTCTCGGTAGGAAAGAAGGATATAGAATGAATGAATGAATGAATGAATGAATGAATGAATGAATGAATGAATGAAGATCCTTAGTCATGCAGGTTTAGTGAGCAGCTGCTGCAACGTTCTGGCTATTGGGTGGCATCAGGGGGAAATGGTCCAAATAAGTAAGCCATCTAACCTCTTACGGGGCCACCAGCTTGACCTGGAAGGCTGAGCAAACGCCTGAGCGCCAGAGGAGGCCTCTGGGTGCAGCTTGCTTGGTCCTGTAGCCGGCGGAGCGCCATGGGCACCGGCTCCTTGCTGGACCCTCTTTCTCTCTCCTCCTGGGCCAGGTGTTCCTCCACTACGGTTTCCCTCCCAGCGTACAGAAATGGGTGGTGGGGCAGAGGCTGCCCCAGGACCAGGAGACGCTGCACTACCACGGCATCCAGAGAGACGGGGACGTGGCGTACCTCTACCTCCTCTCCGCGAAGGTGGCCAAGCTCAACAAAGACACCGTCGAGCAGGACTACGAACGCAGGCAGCTGGAAGGTCAGCGGGTGGGCGGCTGCGTGGCTGGGCTGGTGGTGGAGGGAGAACCTTCCAGAGGGTCGGGTGGCCGTGTGGAGCCTGCCAGAGCGGGGAACTTGCTGGAAGGTGCTGGAGCCGCTGAATCCGTGCTGTGGACACCGAGACCCCTGGTGGGCCCGATGCTGTCCAGGCTTTATGGCAATGCTTTGGTCGAAGGAGCTGGGTGTGCACTCCTCCTGCACAGCTGAGTCCCAGGAGAGGACACGGGGAGGGGGAGTTCTGGGGAAAGAGGGCCCACAGGGCTTAAAAGAGACTGGGGATCGCCAGGGCTCCGCTCCAGAACCTGTTCTCCAGGAGAGGGGCGACCCGGGCCCCAGGCTGAAGCTCGCGGGCAGCGGAGTCCACGCTTGGGCCTGCCGTGCTTCAGTGAAACCGCGTGGAACCCGCTGCACCAGTGGGGACTTTCTTTGAAAGTTTTCACTTCCTTTGAACACCGGCTTTAGAAGCAGGCCTTTTTTTAGCTTCAAAGGCCGAAGTTGAAAATACGGAAGGCGCGCTGACTTCCCTCTTCAGACGTGTGACCGCCACCCCAATACCTTCAAAGAACTGTTTGGCTCTGTGTTGTACGATCATGATGTGGGTTGCTGGAAAGGCCATGGGGGACCCCAGTCCGGAACGAACAGCTGGCCATACCCGCTGCTCAGAGCGGCCCGGAACCTGCACCTGAGCAGGCCGCGTCATCCCGGGGACGGTCCCCACCTGCATTTTGGGCCGGCTTTCGCAGCCACATCCAGTGGTGGGAGGGGCCAAGGGCAGAAGAGGCGGGGCCACGATATCAAAGGCGCGCGCTCCTCTTGCCTGACCCCAAGCTGCATGAAGGCCGTTTCGACTCCTGAGAATGGGGAAGTTTCTGCGCCAAAGCCAGGAATCCGCCAAAGGAACTGGGGGGGGGGGGGGGGGTGGGAAGGGGGCAGGGGAAAGGGGCAAGGATCCTGGCCCGTCAAGGAATGCAGGAGCCAGACTGCGACCTGGACGAGCCAGACTTTGCCCCGGCCTGAAGTTCTCAGGCTTAGTCGCAGCTCTCCCAGGAGTTCAAGCAGAGTTCTTCCCCATCCCCTGATTGCTTCAGCATGCAAAACAGAGACTTTACCGCTGAGCTGCAGCCTCTGTTTTGACCTTTAAAAGAAGTTGAGATAAATATAACTAGCAACTTTTAAAAAGGAAGAAAGAGAAGCTTGGCAGGATTGCAAGTTTTGAACTAATCAGGGACGGGGCGTATGAAGCGTGGGCAGGACCTACACCAAGATCCTTTGCGAGAGAAGCAGGCCAGGTGAGCAGAAGAGCCTCGGCTTAACCTGCTGAAGGGTCCAGGTTGGATTCCTGGCATCCCTGAGCAGGGTGGGAAGTGTCTGGATCCCAGAGACCAGTGGCCCGCAAGTAGGCAGAGCGTGGACCAGTTGCCTGAACTGGTGCAAGTGCGAGCCCTAGTGGCCCATTCTGAAGGCCAGGCCATCTCCCGGCAGGCCCCGTAGCCGCACCATGAAGCCAGCCCCAAAATTCAGGCCCTGTGATGCTCCGTCTCCGCACGCCGGTCCTGGCCCTTTTCCTCTTCAACGGGAGTCAGTCCTGCACAAGGTGCCAGGTCTTAATGACCAATTCAAGGCCAGACTGGAAGAGAATATATTCTTCGATGCCTGCAAAGATAGAAAGATCCTTGAGCATGTTAAGGCAGAAAAAGCCCCGGAAAGAGTCCTTGCGACACATTTGGAGAAGGCAGAGCAGCTCCTGAGGAAGGAAAGTCCTATCGGAAAAGTTTGGGGTATAATGCAAGTATTTTCCAGGCTCCTGAGGATATTTATCCTTCCGGCTGCAGCGAGGATGGCAGCTCAGCTCGGAAGAAGCAAGAGGCTGGGGGTCTGCAGTCGTGTCCCCAGGACTAGCAGGATTGGCCCCCTCTCCCTGCCAGCCCGGCTTCTCGGTACCGCTTGGAGTCGCTGGGAATGGAAGGGGGAGTTGTTCTTGGCACACGTTTCAGGGCCGGGGTGTCTCAGGCTCTTCGGATGGGGGGGTTGAGTGCTGGGAAATGGGCCTCCCAGATACTGAGTCAGAAGAGCTTGTCTCAGGAACGCCGTCTCCAGGTGTTCAGGTGGATCCGGAGAACTGCCAGAGCCGGACAAGCCGGGAATGGTCCTTGGCCCCACGGCGTGGCTTCAGGACAGAAGGGCTGGCCCACCAGTGGGTTCAGTGAGGCGAGGAGGCTCCAGACGGGCCCTCCCAGAGGGGTGGGGTCCAGGGGGACTCCAGAGGGGGGTCCTCAGAAAGAGTTCGAGTATGGGTTCAGCAACCACTCTGTGCATGCTCAGAGACTCTTTCTTTGCCGGCTATAGTTTGCTGGATGCATACTAGAAGTAAAGAGTGTCGGCCGAAGAACAGCCGGTTGTGTTGAAAGTGCGTCAGCTTCTAATTGTGCCGCCCCACACCTCAGCGGAGCCGGCCGGACCCTGCCTCCCTTTTTACGACCCCTCCTTTCCTAACCCCTTTAGAACTAGGCATTAAGGAGGGTGTCCTGCTCCCACGGGGGGCGACCAGCACATCACCCCTGCCGACAGCGGAGCCCTTGAACCCCACCGAGGACAGGAGGGAGGCTGCCGCCCCGCCCCCCGCCGGGCCTCCGCAGGTAAGCAGCGGCCAGCTGCCGGGGTGGGGGCGGCCCCGCGCTGCCTCGGGGCCCCCTCGCAGTCCTCTTTCCCTGCCCGCACGGGCGGCTTCTAGGTGGGCTGGGAGTGCCCGACCTGCACCTACCTGAACAGGCCCACCTGGCCCGGCTGCGAGATGTGCTGCACAGAGCGGCCCAAGAGCTACGTCATCCCCGAGACCCACCAGCTGGACAAGGAGGAGCTGGAGCGGCTGCAGCGGGAGGCGGAGGCCACGCTCCAGTATGAGCAGGTGAGCAGCGTGCCACGGCCCTGCTGCGGATGGGGCTGCTGGCCCTGCGGGGTGTCCAGCGGGTGTTCCGCGCATCCGGGGCTGGATTCGGGTGCCGATTTGGACGAGACGCGAGCCCGTGTCCTGCCCACAGCTTGGCCTTTGAGCCTGGTTGTGGTGTTGTCCGCATGGGAGACGAAACGGGGGGCTGGATCATTGCCCAGCTCGCCCTGTGCTGCTCTCTCCTCCGACTGACAGCAGCTTTCCGCCATCCTGGAAAAGCGGAAGCCTTTCCAGGCCTGCTGCTTGAGAGCCGGCAAACCCGTTCCTCTCCACTTCTCTCGACGCAGGTGAAAGAGCAGCAGAAGCAGCAGAACTACGAGCAGCTGGTGCAGCTGGACGGGCAGAGCCTGGTCCCCTCCGACGAGGCCATGGAGTGCCCGATCTGCTTCGCAGCCCTGGAACCCGGGGAGGGGGTGACGCTGCGGGAATGCCTGCACTCCTTCTGCAGGTCAGTGTCCCAGAAGAGCCTGCCTGTCCGCCTGAGGCCCGGCCAGGTGCAGCGAGAAGCCTCAGAGCAGCACCCGTAGCTCAGCTAGCTCCCCTTTTGCAAATTCTGACGTATAGGCAAGTCACTCCGGGAACTCACTCGCTCTTTTTAAAGGCATCTTGGCGAGCACACCTGCAGCTCCTTCTCCACCTGCTTCCAATCTGGCTGGGGAGAAAAGCAGGGAAAAGTTCTCAAGAGGCAGAAGATGAGGAAGCAGAGCCATTCTATCAGCCCTGCTGGAGCAGCCCTCATTTTTCCTCTGCCCTCCCTCTCGCTTTTTCCTTTTGTGTTGTGTCTCTTTAGATCACAAGCCTCCAGGTTGGCTGGTTTTTATTAACTGTATGTAAGCTGCTCCTGGAGTCTGTTTTATCTGAGGAGCAGGCTGAAAATGCTTTAAAAAGCACACAAGATGAGCAGCTGAAGACAGACGTGCAGGAGGGGGTAACCTGGCCATGCTGGTGGAGGATGATAGGCACTGTAGTCAGTGCATCAGGAAGGGGCAGGTTGCAGGACGCCTCTCGGGCCCTCCACAGCCCTCTCGTGTCTCTCCTCCAGGGACTGCTTGCGAGGGACCATCCTCAACAGCCTGGAGCCGGAAGTCTGCTGCCCCTACATCGACGAGAAGTACTCCTGCCCGGGGCAGCTGCTGGAGCGCGAGATCAAAGCGGTAGGCGTGCGGGCAGGCCTGGGTGGGGAGCGCCCTGGGCGCCTTGCAGAGCCTGGCACGGGGGCTGCGGAGCCCCGTAGACAAGCCCCCGGACGTCCCATCTCCGGAAGCATGGCCCGTCCCTCGTCGGACACGTGGGCTGCTGAGTGAGCACACTGCGATGCTGGCCAGGGGCTCTCTCGGCCTCCTTCGCCGTGGCAGCAGCTCCGGGAAGTCTGGCCCCTTCCTCCCGTTGCATCAAGGCCGGGTGATGAAGCACGTCCGGCCCAGGGAGCTGAACTCCATTCCGGGGAGGCTCTCCAGCCTGCACCCCAGCGCTGGCTGGAACCGGATGCCAGCAGCTGCTGGCGCCTTTTCCCCCAGAGCCCGTCCTGCAGCGGCTGAGAGCTTCGGCAGAGTCAGCTCCCCTTTCGGGACAGGGGAAACAACTGCGCATGGCCTGGGAACCACCGCGTGCCCCGTGATCGGGGTGCGGCTTTCTGCGGAACCCGAAATGGCCTGATGGGCTGGGGGCCGGGCGACCTGCCCCCAGCGCTTGGCTTGTGCAGAGGAGGAACTTCGGGGCGCGTCTCCTCCTGTGACCCTTCCTGCTCCCCGCTGCAGCAGCACCCCGGAGTCTTTGAGAAGACTTTCCTCCTCTCCCAGCCGCTCTCACATGGCCCCAGTGGCACCTTGGCTTCCTCCTCCCTGGCTGCACCGGGCGCTTGGTGCTCTGCACTGCAGCGGCTCTCCAGTCCTTCCTCCTGCTACAAAGCGCTTCATCTTGCAAGGGGCTTGGGGGGGGGGGTTGACCCCTTGTCTTGGCCCCAGCCACCCACCCACCCAGGGAGCTGCTCTGATGGGGAAGGCGGCCTTCGGGCAGAAAGACTTCCGATGCTTCTCTTCTAGAAGCTGCAGCCAGTGTCCAATTTATCCCGCTCATAATGCTGCGAGGAAGGTTAGGCCGAGGGAACATGCAAACTGACGGCCGGCGGAGGCTCTCAGCCAGGCCCTCCCCGATGCTGATCCAGCACCGCATCACACGGTTCTTCCAGGACTGAACTGTGCTGATGAAATCGGGACTGCAAAAGCTCGGGGTGGTGATCGGCCAGTTCCCCTTTGGAAGCTCCCTGAGAGCTCTTCTGGTAAGCCTCGGGTTGTCCTGGGCAGCCAGCCCCAACCTGGTGCCCTCCGGCAGTTTTTGACTACAATTCCCAGCATCCCTGACCATTGGCCTGCTTGCTGGGCCTGAATAGTCCACAAGTCTGGAGGACACCAGGTTACCTGGGAGCAGCGTGTCACGCAGGTGAAATGCTTCCTGTGAGAGACATAGCAGCACAGAAACAGCGCGAGTCAGAAGGGGCCTCCCAGGCCATCTAGTCTGACCCCCCGCTCCAGCCGGCTGCGCTCACGACATGCCTACCAGGGATAGATCCCCGAATTGCAGCTTCTCTGAGGTGTTCTCGGTTTGCTCCATAGCTCCTGAGCGAAGATGAATACCAGCACTTCCTGGATCTGGGCGTCTCCATCGCCGAGAACCGCAGCCGGTACAGCTACCACTGCAAAACCGCGGACTGCCGGGGCTGGTGCTTTTACGAGGACGACGTGAACATTTTCCGTTGCCCCGTCTGCCTCCAGGATAACTGCTTGCTTTGCCAGGTGAGGTGCCACCTGCCCGTGCATCTGCCACGTGGGCCCTCGCACGCGCCCAGGGAGCTCGGCTGGGGACTTGGCACGGGGAGAAGCCGCCCCCGCAGTCTGAAGGCTTCCAAGCAGGGGAAGCAGGAACTGCGAGTACCGAGGGCAGAATCAGGAAGGGCTGACGGGGAAGAGGCCGTGACCTTGTCGAAATGGCGACTGCTTCATGGCTCACTTCCCCGTGCGCTTGGCGCTCAAGGTGGCTGCAGGCATTAAGCACACCTGGCCAAACAAACACTGTTAAGCACAGAGTGGACCACAAGCACAATGAAACTCCCGTCAGTGAGAGGGGAAGCAACCGCCAGGCTTCCATACCAAGCCCCCGGGTGCTTGGATAAGCAGGCCTTGCCTGCCTGTGGAAGGGCAGCAGAGGGGGCATGAACCCCACCTCCCTGGGCCAGGTTTTCTGCAGCCAGGGAGCCACCACGGAGAAGGCCCTTTCCATGTTAAAGCAGCCCTCCCCGAGTGAACGCTCTCCAGATGTGTTGCAGCGCCTGCCTCAGGGAAAGGCTCCACATTGCAGTCCAACACACCTGGGAGTGCCAGGTTGAAGGCAATTACCCTTGTGTGCTGATGCACCGGCGCTTCAGGTGGAAGGTTGCCTGTGACACCGTCCTCGGGAAAGAGGGCTGTTTCCCGCCCCTTCACAGCATCCAGAAGCAGTGGTCTTGAGCCGACCCTCGTGGGTGCTGGGCCAGTTCTGCTAGGAGAATGCAAGTACGTGCCCCCAGGACTGGGGCCCGGAACAGACCCACTCGGTGTCTCCGTCTGCAGGCTATCCACATGAACCGGACATGCAAAGAATACCAGGACGACCTCCAGCTCCGAGCTCAGAACGACCAGGCTGCGCAGCAGACGATGCAGATGTTGCTGGTGAGGGGGCGGCCGCTAGCTCCCGCGTCTGGGTCCACGCCACGCTGCCAGCAGGGCCTCTGGGCTCACGGAGCTGCTGGGACAGAGCTAGTCCTCATCGGCTTGCAGCGTCAAAACTGAGAATGGCCTGGGGGGGTGGGCACAGAACCATTTCTGGTCCAAGGGGCGAAATTTTCCATTTTGGGGACGCTTGCAAGGCGGGGGCATGTCCCCGTGGTGGGAAGGGCCAAGAGCAAAATTCTCAAAATTAGAAAAAAGACCAGCTTGCTTTTCGCAGGACTTACTCCAGAGTAAATGTGCCTTGCTGGGGCGTCCTGGGCTACAGAGGATTTTCTTTTTCCGCCCATCTTGCCACGGTCCTTTCCGATGCAGTGAAGGCCTCCCCATGCCTCCCCTTGCCGGTCCCATTCTGAGTATGGTGGGGGCTTGTCTGCGTGAACTCTGGGGAGTCCCACTCCCCCCTCAAACTGGCTTCCTGTTTCTGTACCCCTCTGGGGAGACTTTGCATGTGCAGCCTCTTCGCCTGAGGAATCTCATAGGCGCTGGCCCGTCACAATCTGCATTGGGCCGTTTGGACGGTTGGTGTGCCTGCCACTCCCCGCCCCGCTCCCGGACCCCAAATTGGAAGATGTCGTGAGCTGGGCGTCCCCTCCCAAGCAAGGCAGTCACTGCAGTGCTTCTAGCAAGGGTCTTCATTCAATGCAGGCAATCTAAGCGCGCATGAGCCTCTGAGCATGCGCGAGGAGCAGTGTGGACCCCTCCCCGCTCCCCTTCACCTGAGCTCTGCTCACGAACCCTTTGGGGCCGGTCTCCGGAAGGAGGGCGCTGCGCCACCGGCACGCCTGCATTCTGCACTCTGAGCCCCTAGCTGGGCCGGCCTGCAGCCGTGACGATGGGCCCTCCGGCCCACGTCTTCAGGAGGCTCGCGTCCTCATCTGAGGGACTGCCCGGTCCCAAATCTCCCCCTCCCGTCCTTCGTCCACCGCATTCCCACGGGTGGAGGGAGACTGGGCCCCGTGGCCGTCCTGGAGCGCCTTTCGCCCAGAGCAGGGGAGTGAGCGGGTGCAAGAACCGGAGCCTGGTCTGGCTCAGCCTGTGCCGCATCAGTCCCCCCAAAACAGCCCCTCTCTCGGGCGCGCCTGGAAGCTGGCCAGAGGAGGCAGGACCAGCGCGTGTTCCGACCGCCCCCTTCTCCCCCCAGGGAATGGTGCGGAGCGGAGAGGCCATGCACTGCCCGACGTGCCAGATCATCGTCCAGAAGAAAGAGGGCTGCGACTGGATCCGGTGCACCGTGTGTCACACGGAGATCTGCTGGGTGACCAAAGGGCCGCGCTGGGGGCCAGGGGTACGTGTCGACCACGCGGTCCCACTCCGAACGGGAGCCCAGGCAGCACGGGTGTATGGCTCAGAAGGTTCCCTCCCCGCCTGGCGCCAAGAGCTTCAGCGGGACCCCCAGGCCTTCGCTGTTTCACTGCCCTGCGAGGTTACGCATCTTTGGGGTCTCTTCCTGGCCTCACAGGATTGTCTCAGGATTGGGCCTTCCGAGAGGAAACGGTGATGCTGCATCTGGAGTGGAGCAGTTTGATCAAACACTTCCCTTCGGTACTAATGGCGTGGGGGTGCTAGGGACTCCCATGAGCTGCGTTACTGTAACCCACTGTGTCGGTTTCTGCACGCAACCTGAATGTGTGGGTTGCTGACGCTGAGCGGGCGTTGGGTTTTGGCTTCGTAGAGCAGAACTAGCAGTAGCTTTTGGGGTGTTGGGGGGATATTGCCAAGGGTATCTGACCTCACACAGTTTAGCAATAGGAAATCAAACTGAGGTTTTTTTTGCTCTTTAATCTGTGCCATGGCTGGCCTGGGGCGGATCCCCTCTCCCTTAGCCAAAGTGCTTTGCAACTGTAAAACAGGAGTATTAATTGGTTGCCTTTGACCAGATCTTTGCAAAACTCTGCTGAACACACTCTTTTCTGTACACAGTCCTTGGTCTGTAGTAACGCAGAGGTGGATTTGCATGCGTATGGTGTGGGGTTCATGGAATGCGCCATTTAGCAGTAGCCCTGGCTACTGGATCTTGGGATCCCAGTGACAATGGAAGGAGATCCCACCGGCCCACGCAGGGACTGAGTCAGTGAATGAACATGGAGAGGCCTTGGCTGCATTTCGGGCTAGCAGAAAGTTACGGTCAGTCCTAGAGGAGATCAACCCTGGATGCTCTTTAGAAGGCCAGATGCTGACGATGAAGCTCAAATACTTTGGCCACCTCATGAGAAGGAGGGACTCCCTGGAGAAGAGCCTGATGCTGGGAACAATTGATGGCAGAAGAAGGAGGGGGCGGCAGAGGATGAGGGGGCTGGATGGGGTCACTAGGGTGGTCAGTGTGGGCTTGGGTGGACTCCAGGGATGGTGGAGGACAGGAAGGCCTGGAGGAATGCTGTCCATGGGGCTGCGATGGGTCGGACACAACTTCCCGACTAACAACAACAAAAAAGTTAGACAAAGGACATTTTGGGAGGAGAGCTGCCTCGCTGCAGCTGAGGGAGGGGAGCCCTGGTGCACAGTGGAGTTGGAGCAAGGCGACCGCTGCCCCTCCTCGGGCCCTTGCGGCACAGTGGCAAGGAAGGCGAGCTAACCAGCGAGGCGCCTCTCAGCAGCCATTGCTAACACGGAGGATAGTCTCTATGTGGCTGGCTTTTGGGGAGTGTGATCTTGCAGGTGTTTGGCCTTTTCGGACGTGAGGTGCAGGGCTTCGGGCTGAACCGGCGTTGGGGATTTGTTTCTCACTGTATCTTCCCTGCGGTTGCGACTCGCGAGGGCTGAGCCAGCAACTGAGTGGTGCAGCTGGTTAAGAGACGGTGGATGGCATTCTCAAGCACATCCAGAGAGCGCAGTCAGGGAAACTTGCAGTCACAGATTTCTACTAGCTGCGGAATGATGGTCTAGTGGGAATGTGTCTTTCCCTGTCCTCAGAAGAGGTGGGGTCTTAAGATGCATGTTACCACCTGCTGATGGCTAGTGCTGCGTCGTGTATGGTCTTATTTCCAAAAACATGAAAACATTTTGGAGCTGTGCGGATGGGAAAAACCGAAGGCCATACGGCTGGATAGTGGTGGCAAGAAAGGCGCAGCAGAGCTAACCTCTTTTTATGGAGAGGGCTATCCATGGCTACTGGCCTTACTGGCTACGGGCTATTTCCCTTATCAGAGGCAGAATGCCTGCACACACCAACTGCTGAGGCGCTTGGGCAGGAAGGGCTGCACCCATCCTGTGTGAGGATCTTGTGGATCGCTGGCTTGCCACCCTGTGAACGGAGCATTGGACTGGATGGACCTTCGGACTGGTCCTCAGGGCTTTTCTTCTGTTCGAGAGCAGCCACCGCGGCTGTTTAGCTGCCCTGCCCAAGACATGCGACCTGCAGTCTGGCCTCCATGACGCAAGGGAAAGGCCGTGCTGGCGTCCTGGAGACTCCTGGGAATGATCGTTGCGCCTGGGGCCAGCTGGGTTCCACGTGGTAGTTATGTCCACATATAAGGCACAGGCATGTAGCAAGCTACCGTATACTGAACTGGATCGTCCATTTATTATTTCGTATTATTAGCTGCATCTAGGTGCCACCCAACTTCTTGTGTGATGGCGCTCTGCACTGATCGGGGGTGGATGGCCAGGAATTCCGGCAGGACTTTCCCAGCCGTACTGGGAGGGGCCAGGACAGAATCCAGGGCATTTGGCAGACCAAGCCCGTGCGTCCACGCGGTCATCGCCCTGCCCTTTTCCCTCCCTGAACCAAATCAGAGCACTTCTCTGGAGGACTAGATAGCGGTCCACAGTGAAGTGGCAATGTATAAACAGGAAGTTGTGCTTCCTTTTAACTCTCTCTGTTTCCCACCAAGAGCTCTACATCCTTTTGCAACAATGGTTAGAAAAGTGGCAATCCCAGAACACGACTTCCGCCTCCAGTCTCTCTTCCTTCTATATACCTTCCTTTCATTTGTGGGCTAATCCTTTTCCTCTTTCCTTCCCTACACGAAGTAGCAAATACTGTGTTTTACTCCTGTCAACACCCTACACTGATTTCTCTGGTCTCTTGTTTAAACAGCCTTGATAGATAGAAACACAGAAACAACACAAGTCAGAAGGGACCTCCCGGGACATTCGGTCTGACCCCCGGCTCCAGCCGGCTCCGCTCATGTAATCCCCAACACGTGGCTGTCCAGTCTTGCCTTGAACACCCTCACTGATGGGTCCTCAACCGCATAAGATAATCAGACAATCCACGTTCCCCCAAATGCTTGCTCGCTTGCTTCTTTCCTGCTTTTCACCTGTCTTCATTTTCTGCAGGGCTCCGGCGATACCAGTGGGGGCTGCCGCTGCAAGGTGAACGGGGTCCTCTGTCACCCCAATTGCCAGAACTGCCACTAGTCGGGAGGGAAGGACCGCTGTGCCCAGCTTTTGCAAGAACGGGCTGCCTGACGTGAAGGTCGAGTGCCAGGAGCGCCATCGAGCCGGGTTCTGGACAACTGGGTGTTTCTGCCGTCACAACCAGGAAGCAGTTGCCTTGTGTGTGCCTGGCTCCACGCAGAGCGACACACGGACGTCTTTCACAGAAGGATTCCGTCCTCCTTCTGTTACTATGCATGAGCAGATGAAGGAACTAGATGGAGATACTGGCCCTTCCCACTGTGGGCGCCTTCTCTTCATCATGTGGAGAGGCTTTTCCCAGTGGCTTTGAAAATGTTCCGGCTCCCTTGCTCCACAAGCCGCACCGTTTTCCCTACCGCTCCCCCTCTGCACATGCAGCATTTCGTTTCGCAGCCTTCAGGGTTGTGGACTGGGAGCCGAGCATTCTCTGGCCGAGGTACAAGTGCTTAGCTACCCCTATCGCCGGATCAGCATTGCCCTGCAAAACACGAGTATCACGCTTGCTGGCTCTGGTGTTGTACTGGCTCAATCAGGACTTATTTTGCCCAATAAAATATTTATAATTGACCGGCTGCCACTGCTGTTTTTCTGCAGAACGGTTCCTGAGCACAGCCCTGGTATTCAGACCGAAATCTTGGCAACTGGAATCTTCGGTTGGGCAAGTTTCCTTTCTAGTTTGCCAGAGACGTCACTGTCCTGCTGCGTCTATAAAATAAGAAACTGTAAACGTAGAGGCTTGAACGGTGTGCGTCGCTATGAAGCAACTCTGCTTCTATTTTGCTGCTGAGCTTACGGGAAGAGCGGGAAGCAACTTTAAACCCAGGGTTAAAGCCGGGAGGAAAGGGTAAGAGAAGCTCCCATCAGCACCACTGCCTAAGAGAGGGCTAATTTTGAAAAGGGCTTCTTGCTGTTCGAGGGCAGAAACACAGTGCAAACCTGCCCTTATTTTCTGCACAACTTTTCGCTTCTTCCGGGCTGAAGAGGAAACTCTTGCTTGGCCGAAGTAATGCTCTGCTTTATGTCCCCTGAACAAGAAATGGATTCCCAGGCAGCACCTCACTGTCTGCTGTTACAAACAGGATCGGACCCTTCTAATGTTCTTAGGAAAGCCGTGAGGGCAAGTCCACATGGCCTGAAGCAGCCGCCATGTGGCAACCATGCTGATCGGGGCAGGTCAGTTACACAACGAGCTGCAAGCACGCTCCATCACACGCGGAAGCCATTTCCAGGGGGCACCCTAGGCAGGCCGAGCACACACCAGGCCGAAAACAGATCGAAGCCTGATGAAAGTGGCGGCGGTGGTGGCGACGGAGGAAGGACACCGCGGCCTGCTGAGCAGGAGTAGAGCTGCCACTGTCCTTAACACGGCACTGCAAACACACGCTTTTAGTAAGTGGATAGAGGATTTATTTTTTTACACAATTACAGGCCCTGTACAAATGTGCACTTTACAGACATATGTATAATCTTTATACAGAGTGGCTAAGCCACTGAGGAAGTCTTATGCAGATGGGGAGGGGAAGCTGGTTTCCCCACCGAAGATGGAAAAGGAGGGGTGGCGGTCGGCTCCTCAGCCGTTTCCACCAGAGGGTTCCCAGCGCTGTAGCCCTCTCCTCCTAAGAATGGCGGCAGCTGCTCTTTCTGCTAGAAGCCCGTTTTTCTCCTCCCTCCCGACGCTGCAAGGCTCCCTTTGCAATACAGAGCGGTGCTGCTTATCACCAGGCTGCACCCAAGCCTGCCACATTTGGCCCACCCAAAAGGCAGCTCAGGAAAGCCCCAATTACACCGTTTGTGGCGGCACAAATGGGATCATCGAGCATCAGCTTCACCAAAGGATAACTTGAGGAGCTCAGCACCCCACCATCCGCACCTGGGGGAAAGCTGCCAGGCGCCTGCTCCTCGCCATGAGCAAAGAAGGCCGTTACAGAGCTGTTGGATCCCCCAGCCCGCAAAGATGAACGGCAAGGCAAGGCAAGGGTTGCCCGGGGCTCCCCTGGTGACAGGGCCGTGAAGCTGAGCGGGCTCCCTCCCCCTCGGCACCCCGTCCACAGCCTTCCACTCAGCTCTTTCCCGGCCTTTCTGCAACCTTGCAGCCTTCCCCGAGTCAGCCGGCTGCTTTTCCCTCCGAGTCAGTAAGGGTTGCTTTATAGAGTCAGCGAAATAAAACGGATGGTGTGGCCCTCTCTGCAGTCAGTCGAGGAAAACATGGAGGAAAAGGCAATCCTTCCTCTCAAGGGCTCCTTTTCTACCTGCAGGGCTTTGCTGATTGAGACAGGAGAGCATGCAACCCTCGCGGGCCCCTCGGGTCTGCTGGTGGCAAAGCTGGCCTGAAGGACCCTGAAGGAGGGTGCTCCACGTCTCACTTCCTTCGGTCCTGCTAAGCACTGGGCTTCTTGTTTTCTCACACAGTGGCAGATGGAGAAAAGGGCGCCCCTCCCGTTTGAATGGACCAGACTGCCCCAAGAGGGAAGGGGCTCTTCCTGTCCTAACCTTCCCTTCCCAAGTGCAGAAAGGTAGGGGCTGCATCCATCTTAGTTCACTCTTTCGAAAGAGCTTCCAGGCCTCTCAAAAGGCGAGGTGCTGCAACAGCTAGGCAGCCATTTTCTTCCCAAGGCAAAGAGAAGACCCGCAAGGGGCCGGTTAGCCTCGTGCGAGATCTTCTTTCCAGCCTTGGTTTCCATAAAGTGCTTAGTAAAATATGCGTTACGTCTTTCGCCCTGCCCATCCCACCCGGCTGCAGGGGAGCTCCGGCGGCCCTTGCAGGCCCCTCTTCTGCAGGCCGGCCCAGGGAGATCTCGGCCGCCTCACTCCACCCTTCTCCCCCGCCCTCTGCTGCTCGTGGCGAGTGCTGGCGACCCGCTGCCCCCGTTTTCTTACCATTGATCCCAAGCTGCACATGGATCTGCGGCAGCTGCGACAAGGGAGCCAAGGGTCACCTCCAGCAGCAAGGGTGCCGGGGGGGGTCCTGAACAAGCAGCTTGCGGGGGGGGGGGGCGACCTGCTCCACAACCGAGTTGACACGCGTGGCTCCATCTGACTAGAAGAGCTCTGAAGAGACACCACGAGTTGAACCATTCCTTTGGAATAGCCGGCACGATCCAGCCAGAGGGGGAGCAGACGGTACTCCGAAGGGCAGCCGGATCAGAAGGGGGGTTCCAGCAAGCACGAGGGAGGGGCGCCTCCATTCCTTCATCGCCCTTTTTTCCCGTGCAGGCAGGCTTCAGCAGGGCAGGTGCTTTACGGAAACATGTGCAATCGCAAATCCTGGGCGGGGGGCACGCAGGGGGGCTTCTTCTAACACTGCTGCTTCTCAGCGGCACGGTCTCCCACCCCTGGCAGCCGGGAGGGGACGGCGGGAGCGGTGCGGATCCCAGCTGCCACTGCAGCACTGGAAGCCGGGGCCCACAGCTGCGGCTGCTGCGCCCAGCCCCAGCCCCAGCCCGGCTCCTGCCCCCGCCCCGTTGACCGAGCAGGCGGCCCTTGGCTTGGCGGCCAGGAGAGACTTTCCCGGCTCCTCCTCTGCGAAGCTCCCAGCCAGCGGAAGAGTCCGTTGTCGGTCAGATGGCTGCGAGCACGTTTGCCATGAGAGAAACGACGATCGGTGGCGTAGGCTAGGTAAGGACACTTGTGAGAGGATTTCTTAAGCGGAGGGAGGAGGTAGAGGTGTATGGCGGCTTATCTATGGAGTGCGGAGGACTTTGGGTTTGGTCAGGAGATCCTGGAGAATCCTTCATGTGGGACCATGCAAAGTCCATTCTCTGTTAGTGGGCAGAGTATTCCAAAGAGCCACTTTTCAGCAGGTTAGATTTCACAACAGGAAACTCCCCCCTGCTCCCTTTTAACCCAAGTGGCTGTTACTGATTTTTAAGGGTTGTTTGTAGGTACAAAAAACTCATACACCAGGTACAGCCTTCTCTGTCCAGTCCTGGCCAAGAGTTCCTTGGAGAGTGGCTGGGTGACAGCCACACGCTCTCCAGAACCGAAGAGAGTCATGTGCTCCGAATTTCTGCTGAACGGCCACCAGCCTGGAGAGGTGACAGCATGAGTCGAGCTGCAGCCCTCAGCAGCAGAAGCAAGCAGGAGTCCCGTCGGGTCCTGGAAACTGCCCACCCACTTCAAGATCTGGAAATGCAGGCAACCAAAGAGCTGTGCGGAGGGAAGGGCAGGAGAGCACCTCCGAGAATGCAGGCCGGGCACCTCTCCTACCCCTTGATTTCTGTCAATATTGCAGAAGTAACTACACTTTCCCTGAAAATATTCGTTTCTTCCTCTCCCATCTGACCCAGCAGCCGAGGTGAGGAGGGACCTTCATGGAGGGCCGCCTGCCGAGTCTCTCCTGAATTGGGAGCCCTCCAGCTGGGCAGGAAGCACACAAAGTTGAGGTTCTTTAGTAGCACACGGCAAGCATCTCACACTTTCCCAAAGGAAGAGACTTCTGAGGGGTCCTGCGTGCGCAGAAGGGAAGCAGAGTGGCTGCGGGCACTCAGGGCCATCAAGCCGCACCTCAGCAGGGCCAGGGCTGTGGGGCAGGAAGGAGAGCGGACGCTGGACAGCCCAGCTGGCCTCCAGCAGGCACACAGGGGCCATTCCTCCTCCACCAAGCAGGACACGACAGCGGGGAGACGAGACGTCCCGCTTGGCCGTCAGGGAAATATCTGCAGCTCGAATTTGGGCGCCCACTCGAGCGCGCTCTTCACCACTGCCAAGGCCGCGGCACCCAAGGCCACCGTGAGCCCCATCACCGCCAGCTTGACAAAGCGGTTGGTCCTCGGCTTTGTCGCCAGCAGGGACTTGGCCCGCTCCTCCACACGGAGCCGGTCCCGGAAGCGCTGCCGGAGCACCGTGTCAGGCCGCTGCTGGGCGGAAGCCAGCTCGAAGTCTTTGAAGGTCGAAGCAGCCGTTCTGCGGGAGCACAAGGAAAGGGCATGCGGCGTGTCATTTCAGCCCGCGGAGAGGACAAGGAGATGCCGCGAACGAGCTCAGGTGGGGACCCTGCCTAAGGCTGGTCTTCCGTTTGCAGATGCAACCTTGCAGGCCTAGTGGGACACCTGCAGGAAGGACTTCAAGGGGCACAGACCGGGCAGAGGTGCCATGGAGCCACCCCCACCCACGTCCGTCTTCTAGCCCTGGGACACGAGCGTTTACCATACCCTTTCCCAAGATCGGTCTGGTCTGACGCAGGTGCCTAGAGGAGCCGCCCCATGAGGATCAGCCCACCTCAGATGAGGGCACGGAGGTGTGGCCCACACCCGAACGGAGGTCCCTTGTGGCACTCCTCTGGACTCGGCAAGCTGCCCTGGCCCAGCCGGCAGGCCTGGCTCGATTCTGCCGAGGCCTCCACAGCAGGCCGGTGCTGGCTCCCCGTTCCGCGCCCTTCGGCCTGCGTGGGCGGGCAGAGCCTGTCCCGACCCGAGCCGTGCGCAGCGCGTGGGGAAAGGGAGGCACCTCTCCCAACGGAGGGGGCTCCGCTCACCTTTCTGCCTGCTGCTGAGCAGCCTCCCGGGCGAGTTCAGACGGGGGGAACTGAACGAAGAGGTCACCAGCACGGCTGATCAGTGTCTCGTAGGGAAGGTCCTGGGGGATCTGCGACAACAAGTGGTGGACGGAAGCCATGTCACACTCGCAGGCCAGGACTTCCTGTGCCCGGTGGAGCACGATCTACAGAGGGAAGGAAGAGGCGACTCAGCCTGGCGCTTGGTGCTGGCACTTGCCCTTACCCCCGGCTCCCGTAAGAAGGAACCCAAGCACCTCAGCCGAAGCAATCCACAGCGATTCTTCACAGAAGTGTGCAAAATTCTGTATTTCTTCACCCAGATTTGGCTAACGAAGATCAGTTCTCTGCCTCTGTTCTCCGCTATGAGCTCTCCAGGCTTGGCTTGGAAACAGCACGGGGCCCGCACGTCACCTTTACACAGAGGTGCCTGACCGGAGCTGCTGCCTTCAGGGAAGCAGAGGTGGCCCTGCACATACCGACTGCCATCAGAGCAGAGGAGCAGACATGCTGGGTCAGAACCTGGCTCCGACCAGCCCAGCACTCTGCGCTCACAGGGACAACCCAGCTGCCCGCAGGATCCCTCCAGCAGGATGGGGGCAAGGGCTCCTCCTGCCCAGCTCCTCAGCCACTGCTGTGTGCAGGCAGGCCGCCTCTGGCGAAGGAGGGAGCACCTGGCCAGCCAGGCTAGTAGCCACGGATAGCCTCCTCCTCCATGAATCTGTCCAGACCCCAAGCAAACTGGAGGCCATCACCACATCCTGAGGCAGGGAATTCCACGGTTTGACTATACACTGTGTGAAGAAGTACTTCCTTTTATCTGTCCTAAACCTCCCGTCAATCAGCTTCACAGGATGACCCCGGGTTCGAATATTATGGAAGGAGAAAAACATCCCCCTCTCCACTTTCTCTCCACCACACATACTTTTAAACACCTCCGCTCACCTTCTTTCTGAGCATTCCCAGTTGTTGTAGCCACTCTCCAACCCCCCGATCATTTTCATCGCCCTTCTCTGTACTTTCCCCCACTTAATAATGTCCTTTTCAGGTAAGGTGACCAGAACGGAACACAGGATTCCAAGTGAAGTCTCACCAAATATTTGTGTAAGGGAAGTAAAATTCTGGCAGTTCAATTTTCTACTTTGTTCTTAATTATGCCTAGCACAGAGTGTGCCTTTTTCATGACCGCTGTTCACTGAGCTGTCCACCAGAACCCCAAGATCCCTTTCGTGATCGGTCACTGCTAGCTCAGATCCCGTCAGTTTATTCCTAAAATCGGAATTTCTCGCCCCAACAGGCATGACTTTGCACTTGCTTCCACTGCACTGCATTGGCCATGCTGAAGCCCGTTTTCCCAACTGGAAGAGTTCCCTTGGGATCCCCAGATAGCTTGACTTCACCAGCAACATTGGCCGCCTTGCGGCTCACTCCTAATTCCAGATCATGTATGAACAGCCTGGATGCTAATACAGAGCCCTGCAGGACTCCACTGCGACACCTCTCCACTGGGAGAAAAATCACCAATCCCCACCCTCCGTCCTCTGTTCTTGAAGACCTCCACACTTTAGTTCAAGACTGCGTGGTCTGCACAGGAGGCGCTGACGAAGGACTTTGCCAAAAGCCTTTGGGAAGTCCGAGGAGACAAGGTCTCCTGGATCGCCCCATCCATGCGCTCGCTGACCCTCCCAAAGAGCTCCGGGAGGTTAGTGAGGTTACTGTCAGGAAAGGAAGGACAGCGCTGCGCTAGGCTCACAGGAGTCCTCGGCCTTCCCCTTTACAGGCAGCGCCTCAGCAGCTCACCAGCTCACTCTGACGAGGAGCAACCTGTGCCGGCAGCATGCAATTCCACCCGCCCACCCTCAGTCTGGGTCACGGACGAAAATGCTCCTTTCGCACTCGGCTGCCCTCGCCCTGCCGGGACACAGCAAAACTGCCGAGATCCCTGAGGGCGGGGGGAGAGGGCACTCCCCCCTGGCAGGACCAGCCTTGTTCTCCTGAAGCAGAGCCTGTGACCGGGGCTCCCCATGCAGGGGAGAGTCAAGCGGCTTTCCTGGTCCTTGCACCCCATTCCGTCGCTTGCCTTTCATTCGGGACTCGCTGCCCGGCTGAACTCATTTTGCAGAGAGGAGTGGAGGGCACCTACCACGGCAGCGAAGTAGATGGGCATCAGCGGGTGGCACGCAAGGAAGAAATCGTACAACCGCACCACGTGTCTGAAATCGGAGAGGACGTGTCCAAACCACGTGATCAGCCAGCTGAGAGCAAAGATGGTCCCCACTTCGGCACTGTGGAAACAGACACGAGACGTTCCAGGTAAAGAGGCCATGGAGGCCATTCCCTCCCGTAAACCACAAAATGCAGCCCTGACACACTTCCCTTTGTACCAGGACGCAGACCATGCCTGATCAAAGACATGCCACAGGTGTGCAAGCCCAGCTTCCTGTCTCCAGCCTGCATGGTTTGGGAGAAGCCAGCAGGAATCCGTGGTCCAAGATGCCAGCTGATGCGCTATCAGGAGGGGCCGGCCCACGTCTTAAGAGTAATGGAGAGTTCCTGCAAACGGGTTCCATACCACACTGCGCAGGCCACGCTCACGGCTCCTTCTATTTCTGCTCCCGGGATCACACGGAAGCATATGAACACAGACAATCTGCAAGCCACGAGCAGACTCATAACTTTCTGCAGGGTTTGCTTCTCCTACAAAACCCCTCTGGGTGCACACATGCGAAGGTTGCGGGGGTCTGAGAAAAACATCGCTCGAGACTGTTAAGGAGCGCCCCGAAGTGAGCAGCAAGGGATAATTTCTCGGGGCAACTTATCCGATGGGCGCAGAAAGAAAGGAAAGAGCAAACATTCCACGTACCTCTCCATGAAGTCGTGCAATTCTGGATTCACCTGGTCTATAATGGGCATCAGGTAGTTTAGGATGTGCTTGGTGTTGTCCATAGTTGGGTCCATGAAATCCCTGCCAGGCAACACAGGTAGGTTAGCCAAGCGACTCCTGCTTTTCAGAGAAGGCAGCTCTTCCAGACGTGAGCCGGATGATGGACCTTTTCAACTGCAGCTTTCCGCACAGAGCAGATCGACACAATTCTGACTCAGTGCAATGGCTTACGTGAAGCAAACTTTCTGCCCCAGCGAAATTCTGTTTTCAGACACTCAAGAAACCTCTACTTCCCAGCAAGCTCTGCAGAGCCAGCACACTTCTCCAGGCGTTGGTAGCTTCTAATATTTAGGAACGGCACAGAAGTGGTGTCTCCAGGAGCCTAGCCTTGCCTCGTTCAGGCCTAGAATTCTAAGCATCAAGGAACTCGGCACTGTCCCAGTGCCCTGCTCCAAGTCACGCGACTCTCACCGCCCCCTCCCAATTCTGTCCTCTTCTTTTGCCCCAGAGAGTTCGGCCTGCCGACCCACCCTCACGGCAGCTCTTCCGCAGGTCCGCTAGTCTGAGCTTTTCCAGCAGAGCAGCAAAGGCGGGGGAGCAGGGGCCCCTTTTTTTTTAATCATAAAGGAAAGGAGGCCTGGGAGAGAGGAAGGAGAGGTGCGGTGCCCACTTTAAAAAGGCCACTGTCTTTTCCCTCACTGGACACAGAGGAAAGCCAGAGGGTGCAAGCTCTGTCGCGAGGCCACACACCAAAAGAAAGGGAAGCAGGAAGGGGTTCTGGCAGCTTCGTACAAGTTTCACCAGCCCTGGACACCCAAACGCGAGACGACTCGGGGTGAGGAGAGGGGAGCGCTCGGAAGGTGAAACCCGAGAGCACGCCTCTTCCTTGCCTGCCACGCCTGGTTCTGGCTCGCCCTGCATCAAAGGCAGACGCACCACACGCTGCCTGAAAGAGGCCCGTGACTCCGGCCCTGGACCTGGGAAGGCCCGCACAGCAACAGAAGGGCCTGCTTTGAGGCGCTTCGGGAGGAGTCCTGGGCGCGCTCCCACACGGGGAGCAGTACCTGAGGTGATGGGTCGAAAGCTTTTCCACGAGGGCGGTTGCCAGCCTCTCCCCAACTACGAGCAGAAATGTGACCACGATGTCGTGGTAGCCTTGGTAGTAGTGCAGCTGCGGGTTGCGGTGCAGGACTTGCAAGATGCTGTCGATCAGCTCCTCCTGCAGCCCCTCTCTCTGCTCGTCCGGCATCCCTGCGGAGAGAGCAGCACGAGGGGCTTGCTGAGTGGAGGGCAGCCGCCTCAGGGCACCTGCATCTTGAGGCTCGGGGAGTCCAGGGTCCCTCTGACAGCTAATCCTGAAGGGAGGGTGAAGGAGAGGCTCCTGGGCTTAACTTCCGCCTGGCTCCCTGCTACCTTCTTATGAAAACAGCGCACCGTCTTGCAAGCGGAGCTGTGGATGCTCAGGAACTGCACGGGACGAGCCCAAATCCCCTTCACTGCCTTCACCTCCCCGGCAAGAACGCCAGCCTACGCTATGAGCCAGACATCCGCCTTTCCTACAGAATGGGACTCCTACTGAATCAACAGTCCGCCTCTGCTTCGTTAAGGATGAGGAAGCGATGGGTGCTGCTGCGGAAGGGGCTGTAGCTCAGTGGCGTGCCAGGATCCCAGGTTCGGGCTCTGGCAGCCCTCACTGGAGCAGCAGGGCTGGGAGAGACCCAACAGACTTCTGCGAGCCCGAGTAAGCAGTAGCGTAACTGGGCTAGGGAGGCCTCTACTCTGGCCTGGCAAAAGTCAGTCCATGCATTCAGCTGACCTGGGTCTCTCTTAAAAATGGGGCATGTTTTAACCAGTTTTACTGCTTAGGGATTTTATTGTATTTAAGCGGTATATAAATATCAATCAACAACTGCTTTGGAAAGATTAGGTAAGACAGCATTCCAGCAGCCAAGTTCCAAACCTTCTGGCTACCAATATTCAGTAAAAACGGACCCTCTGGCAGCGTGCAAGGCCAGCTCCTACAAGGTGAGTCACGGCAGCAATGCCAGGGCAAACGAAAGCCACACCTTCCTGCGCACAGAGAGCTTCCCTCTGTGAGACCCACTAGCAAAGTGGCTCACAGGCACCGGGCCGGTGTAAAAAATGCCTCCTGTTTCGCGTGAGGCCGAACTGCAGCAGGTGATCAAGCAACCGTCAGGGGAAGCTGGCAGCAGCCTCCCTGTGGACCATCGCACTGCTGGCACGCAGAGCAGTGCAAAAGAGGAGAAGAGGCCCTCCCTAAAGACCCACTTGTTCTGGCCACATTACTGCATCCGGCACCTCCACGTTATGAACTAAAACTGTTCAGCTGCCTCAGCGTTCTGTCGTCGTAGTTCTGCAAGAGGGGCCAATCTCCAGAGTACTTTGCAGAAAGCTGCTGCAAGGAAGCAAGCTTCAATCCAAGCTAAGTTTGCAGTGCAGTCCAAGCGCTTCACACGACAAACAAAATAGGAGCGATCCCTCGTACCTGGAGGAAACCGACGGAGGGAACGCCTCACGTCCAACAACACCTGCTGGTAATCTTTACTGTTCTGCCGAAGTTCCTCCCCTAGCAAAGACAAAAGAGCGCTACAAATCCACGGCAGGCACAAAGCAGGGCAAGATACAGCCCACATAAAATAAGGAGTGTGTCTGTACAGTACAGTCATAAAGACTTTAATTGCACCTATTAACGAGTATTCATCGGTGCTTGTGGTTTACTCCAACGACTGAGATGCCGATAACACTGTCAGTGACGAGAGGGCAGGCCTGGGACCCGGAGTTCCTGCTCACCCATGAAACTCACCTCGTGACCCTGGGCCGGCCATGACCTCCCAGCTTGACCTACCTCTCAGGGTTGTTGTGAGGATGAAAATGGAGGGGAGGAGAACCCTGTAAGCCACACTGAGTTCCTTCCAAGAGGAAGAAAAGTGGGGCATGGATATAATGCAGCAAGTGTCAACTTCTAAACAACGCCAGTGTTGCTCAACGGCAAATTATAGTGTAACTCTGTGTTCATCCGTCATACAGCCGCCTCCTTTCGCAAGCAGCGTCAGACCTGATGACGGACGGGTGCAACCTGGATAAGCCTGACCGCTGGCTGTAGCGATGAGTCTTTCAGAGCTCTGCTCCCAATTCTGCACAGATTTTCATGAGAAGAAACACTGCTGCCCCAGGGGCAGGCACTGAAATCATCCATATGGCCCAACTCGGTAGTTGCCAAGGTAGGCTGTATAGAAGCCTATAGAAGCTTTTGGGCTTTTCTGGAGGCAGAAATACCTGCCTGGGTGCTGCTTGCTGGTTTCTCCCAGCACCAGTTAACTGGATACAGTCGCAAACAGACAATGATAAAGAAAGAAACTGGGGGCCAAAACTAAACACTGATCTGTCTCCTCGGCTTGTCTGCATATCATGTGAGCTTGCGGTTGAGGAGGCTGAAAGCGAAAGAAAAGCAAGCACTGAAGACAGGAAGCCCTGCCCTCATCAGACCCCTCATGTGACGTCTTGTTCTATTTTCTGAAAAAAGAGTGGGGGGGGGATTTCATGGCAGCAGCCACAGGGCGCGGACCATTTCTGCTCTCCTACTCAGTCGGGTGTGGAAGGGAGCAGCTCTGCCCCATCGAGGCATTTAGGGAAGAGAGGGGAAGAGAGAAGGGCAAGCGGAAGGGAGAGCAAAACAAAGGAGAAGGGATGCCCTCTGCATTCTTTCAAGGCCAAGAAATTGACCGCGATTAAAAAGTGGAGCTAACGGGAATGTCCCAGGGCCAGGAAAGGCCTGTGCATTTATTTATTTATTTATTAAAACATTTTTATGCCTCCCCATTCGCCGAAGCCTCAGGGCGGCTTACAACATAGATAAAACAAGTTAAAATCCATATAAAATAATCTTAATTAAAACACACATTATAAAATAAGCCGCCCTGGCCAGATAAAATTCAATTGTATTTAGCATTTAAAATGTTGCTTAAATAAAAAGGTCTTAGCCTGGCGCCGAAAAACAAATAACGACGGCGCCAGGCGGACCTCTCTGGGGAGTGCATTCCATAACTTAGGCGCCACCGCTGAGAAAGCCCTTCTCCGAGTAGCCACCCTCCTAATTTCTCTCACGGAGGGCTCCCGGAGAAGGGCCTCTCCCGCCGATCTCAGGGGGCGACTGGGCAAATATGGATGTAAGCGCTCCTTCAGGTAACCAGGACCCAAGCCGTTTAGGGCTTTATAGGTCATTACCAACACCTTGAATTGGGCCCGGACTTCAATGGGGAGCCAGTGAAGCTGACGGAGAACTGGCGTCATGTGAACATAACGTCCAGTCCCCGTCAGCAGCCTGGCAGCTCTATTCTGAACCAATTGAAGTATCCGGACCGTCTTCAAGGGTAGCCCCACGTAGAGCGCGTTACAGAAGTCAAGACGGGAAGTCACCAGCGCATGAGTCACTGTTGCAAGGCACTGTTGCATCCCTTCCTTAAATGGAGGGAACGTGCCTTCCCAAGTTCAGGAGCCCTGTAAACCCAACTTTGGCACTGGGCACTTCCTTCGGGGCTTTAGCAGAGCTCAGGGACACCAGAAGCATGGTGCTTCCTGTCAAAAACGCCTTCCAATGCACTTGGCCGTATCCTTGCGGAGTGCCTTGCCCTTCAGCTGCATCTCCAAATAGATTTACTGCCATTTGTGGGACCACAAGACTTTCTGGACCCTTGATTTTTTCCCCAAGTCCAAACAATGGCTGGGTCTGCCTTTGCTACCACTAAATATGTAACAAGGGGGAGCCAAGGGACAGCTCTGTCTGATTGCTAAAAGCAAGAGAGCACTCCACTAAAACTTTGAAAATACATTAAAAATCCCAAACTGTGTGTTTGCTTGTACTCCCTTGGGCCTCCTGCCCTGCCCCACCCCACAGCTTCCCCCGAGGATCAAGAGCCTTCACCTGGTGGAGGTGGCAGGTCCTCCGTGTTCACATTAAGCAGCTTTGGCCAGACTCTGCAGCGAATCTCATCCATCAGGAGCCCCCCTTCACTGATGGCCATGCGCCTGAGGGCAGCAACATCCACAGGATCGCTGTTCAGGGCCTGATAGATCTCGGCTTCTTTCCTTTTCTTCTTCGAATCGCAGTCTGTGAAGGAAACCAAGGACACATCAGACTTGGGAGCAGTTTTCTCCAGTAATGGGAACAGCCTCCGCTCGCAGCCGGAAACAAGCTAAGAAAGTTACCGGAACTAAGCTGGGACAAAACAGCAGTCCCACAAGATCAGCCTTGCCTAGTGGGGGACTGGTTCGCCGAGTGACTGGGCTCCCTAGAGAACAGTGATGCGCGGATCTAGGGCCTCGTCCGCAAATTAGGCAACGCTTGTGGCAGTCGTGCTTGGGACGGCAGCACTGCTAGGGCTCAGCCGATTTGTTCTCGTAACCTTTGCATGCCAAGGTTCAGCAGCATTATTAAAGCATATCACCCCTGCATATCTTTAAGAAGATTTGACCAACACGTTCAAGCAGCAAATAAGTGATAATAGCCTAAACACAACAGGCTCCCAAAGGGCCCAAAGCTTTCACATTTGCACTGAGACTGCTGCTACAGATAAGTGCAAAGCCAAAAAGCAGATGATAATAATTGGCTTATTTCCATTTGCTTCGGCATTATCTGCTGGAAAACCTCAAGAGCGAGCCAAGCACGAGGAAGCATCACCCGCTGGCATTTAAAGGCCTCTTTCAATCGCCCTGCTTGCCATACTTTCAGCCTAAATCAGTCTTAGAATGCTGACCGGAATAATTCTGAACTGAAGGCCTTTACTATGGCAACGCTGTTTGTCATTCTGCTTGAAGCCTTGGAAAACACAAACTAAGGGGAGGGAGACCAAAAAGCTTCATCCCCTAAATTATCCGAATCCCTCCTGTTGGCAACAGCATCTTTACCATTTTCATACATCATGTATGTTCTCCTGAACTTCCAGCTGTATGTAGTAGGATTGTTTTGGTATGGAATGCCACAAGCACTCCATTTAAACTGAGTATAGCCTACAGCTTGGAAAGTGATCAGATTGCTCCTAGACACAAAATACATCCAAAAATGTATCTTTGGTCGAGCAAAGAGGGAGATTGCTAGCTCCAAATTCTAAAAGTAAGGGCAGTGAAGCTGTGGAGGCTGTTCTATTTGGTCACACAAACAACTGCTTTCTAATTTGAGGGTTGTCTGAGAAAGACCAAGAGAGCTGCCTCCGGGGCAACTCTCTACTGAACCCAACCCTGTCATATTGCCAGGGTGGAGGGCTGCACTTCCCCCCACTGCAAAGGCTCCTGAAATTCTTGATCCTAAGACTAGAAGGGAAGGGCAGGGATTTCCCTGCAGTATGGGGGGGGGGGGCACAGGGAGAGAGATGGTGAGGAAAGAAGGGGTTTGTTTCAAGCCATCCAACAATCTCTGAGTTGAGCCAAGATTTGAGCAGGGGAATTCCTGGTCTAAACATTACCACACCTGAGACTTGCTTAACTTTGCCAGTGCAATCACACACACCCATACCTGTAACTTTTCATCCACTGAAAAAAAATACGAGCAAAGGAGGGCTTTCAAGCCAAGTTACGCTGCTCTTAACCAACTTCAGCCATCAGTTCTTCCCGGGCAAAACCCGCAGCAAGGGCACTACCATAAATTCCTCCTGTCTTTACAGTCCCTTCTAGAGCAAGGCTGGGGGTGGGGGGGAGTTATGTTTGTTTCCAGCACTGGTTCTCTCACCAGTACTTAGATGATTGCTAATGGCCTCCAGAACTCGGCCAAAGCCAACACATATTCAGTTCCAGGATTTTTGTGGTTATGTGGATCCTCCCATCCCAGCAGCAGGAGGAAGTGGAAAGAAGCGCTGTGAGGCCGATTGTACTTGGTGGCAAACACTCAGGTTGAGCTGCATCAGGAAACTGCTGCCAAGTATTTCAGACGAAGGAACCGAAATCTCAACACTTGCTTAGTGCCAAAGGGAGACGGGACTTCTTGGTAGCCATTGCTCCATCTTGTGGAAGAGAATTCTACAGTGTAACTCTGCACTGTGTGAAGTCCCTCTTCTTATCCGTCCTGGATTGCCCACCAATCAGATTCATGAGGCGACCCTGCTGATTCTAGTATTATGGGAGAGAGAAATGCCTCCCTTTCCACTTTTTCTACCCTTTGCATAGTTTTAAACTTTGCCCCATGTCTCTCCTTAGCTGCCCTTTTCCCGAAGCTAGTCAGTCCAGGATGTTGTACCCCTTTCTCCTACGAGTCGCTCCAGCCCCTTGATCATCTTAGGAGCCTGTTTAGATACAAAAAAGCCCCACTTGGCTGACTGGGAAATGCTAGGAGCTGTACATTTTCCTTCTGTACAGGACCGTGCCTTAAGCCGTCTTTTCGGCACTTTCCCCAATTCTACAATATCCTTTTTAGGTGTGGCAATCAGAACAGTGCACAGTATTTCACAAGTGGGTGCACTGCAGATTGCGCAAGTAGGGTTTACTTTCGATTCCTTTCCCAGCTATGCCTAATATTTATTTATACGCCAGTTCATCTGAAGCGGTACCACTTAATACATGTTATTATGGTTTCCTTCTCTCTTTGTCATGTTTTTTAGTGCTAAATTGTACGGGTGTCAATGGAGTGCTTGGATGATAGAAGCTGCTGTGCGTGTGGGCTTCTCTCTCACACACACACCCTCAGTAGTTAAGTCTGTGTGAAATAATAATTTATTTCTCCCCTACAAGGAGAACAGAAGCATAGGCGTGAATAGGCACATGTATGAGGATGGCTGATAAGTTCTCAACTTAAACAGAATAGTTTGTTTACATCCTGCACTAAGCTATTTTCAACCCCTCCCCCTCCGTATGCGTGTGCAAGAGTACACACATTCTCTGCAGCGGCACAGCTGATGGGAATGTCCTTGCACAAGTGTCCACTTTACTTTTTCACTTGCATTTTAGGGTAATGGTGCAAATGCTTCCTGTTTCAGCTGGCTGTGAGAGCGGACTAAGTAAGATTTTTACTGGTACTGTATCCAATCTGTTATTAGATTTCTAATATCAGGGCTGGAAAATCTTCATTAGATTTTAATGTATATTTTTGCCTATCACTATCACTCCATTGCAGAATGGCAGGTTGTTATGGTTTTTAGAAAGGTGCCAATAAGGAAAAAGCCCTGCCCAATTCTGTTCATGTTTTCTCGTAGGTAAGTCACGGAGTTCATAAAAGCCTGCAGAACAGCACAGTTCTGCATCTCTAAAATCCCTGTTATATACAGTGGGGGGATGAGATACAAATGCGCATTCATACACCCCAGGTGTCAGGCTGCAGCACACAACCCACTCGGCCAAGAATGCAAAGGGCCAGGTAAGGGGCAACTGTCTGCGTCCTCCCCCATTCCTTTTACTTTCCTTCCACAGCACCGCTTGGAAACGTACCAGCCTCCAAAAGCGTGCAGAAAAAGCCACGCTGCGCTTCCACGCGATACCCCACTCGGGGCAAGGAAGGGGTCGTGGCTGAGCGGCACAACGCCCGCTCTGCCCACCGGAGGCTCAGCCCTCGACAGCCCCGGGTGGCATGCAGCCACGTTCCGGCGGCTTCCAACGCCCCGTGACTCGCGAGGCGGCGCTTGCCAGCAAAAACAAAGGCCCACACACGTGTTCGTCTCCGCGGTCCCACGAGACACTCTGCGCTGTTGCCTTTCCCGCGACAAGCGGAAATTAACAGACGGAAGGCGCGACGAAAGCGAGGAGGAAGAGGCGTCACCTGTTGAATTTCTGCCTGTCCCCCCAGGCCAGAGTGGCAGCCCCGCACATTCCGGAGAAGGGGTTGGCCACACCCCCACTGCCCGCCCCCCTGGAAGCGGCACTTGCGATTGGCCGCTGCGGGGCGAGGGGGCGGGCACGTCGCGCACGGCCACGCCCCTCCGCTGTCCCTTCAGGGCCTCCGAGTCGCCTCAGCGAAGGCCTCCCTGCCCCGGCTCGGACCCCGCGAGCCCGCCGGCCGACGCCTGCGCCCCTCCGCGAGCCCGGGCCTCCCCCGTACCTCGCCCGCCGTTCTCCTGCGCCGGCCTCCGCAAGGCCATGGTCTCCGGGCGCCGCCCAGGAGCATCCCGGCCGGGCCGCCTCCACTTCGTGCCTTTTCCCCTCGCTTGGCTCCGCCCCTCGCTCTGTGGCCCGCTTCGCCTCGCGCCGCCCCGCACGTCAGCGCCGACGTCACCGCCCGTTGAGGAGCAAGCAACCGCTCGCGGGCGCATGCGTCGAGTCCCTCGTCCGACGATCAGTTACCATAGAGATGAAGGGACAGGCTAGAGCGTCGCAGAGGCTGAAGTTTCAGCATGGGAAGGAAACACAGAGATAGAAACGTTAGAGTGATGCGCGCGGCCTAGTTTTGGTTTGGTTCGTGGGGGCTCTCGCTTTCGTACGGGCGGCGGGACTCGCCACGCGTGGCAGCGGGTGCGGCCGCCAGAGCGCTGGACGGGGCCTGGGGAGACCCGCGTGTTCGCGCCCAGGCGACCTGAACGCTCAGCGGCCCACTTGCGTTCAGTCGCTGATGCTCAGCCCAACCTACCTCTTAGGGTTGTTGTGAGGACAGATGGGGAGAAGAAGGTTTCCGTACGCCAGGTGCCTCAGCTACCTTGCAAGAAAGGAGGTGAGACAGAAGTATTATTATTAATAATAATAACAACAACAATAATTCCTAAGCAGCATTACTTAACAGAAAAAAAGCGTTGCTGGTCAGAGCAAGAGTTCTGTGCACATGGTGGTCAATCAGCCGCCCAAGCAAAATCCACAAGCACGACAAAAGTATAACCCTGCCCATGTTCCCCGGCATCTGGTTTACACAGGAATGTTGTTACGTGCTGTTATCTCGGACTGACAGTGACGCTATCAGTAAGAGCCTTCCAAAAAGCCCCATCCATGGTCGTCTGGCTCAGCGGTTCTAAAACCAAGGCTGTGCTTCCTTTATGGATCCAGTGCGTCCGTCGTCGGTCTTCCTCCTCTTCTCCCGCCTCCAGCTTCCCCTAGCAGGACGGTTTTCCCGTGTTGTGCCCACACAGTGTGACAGCCTCAGATTCGTCACGTTTGCTTCCAGGCTGGTTCGGACTTGATTTGATCCAGGACCCGCCTTGGTCTGTCTGGGGGTGCAGGTGCTTGCAAAGCTCTCTTCCAGCACCTTGCTTAGATGCCCAGGGCCGTCTGAACAGCATGATGGGCCTCGGGCAGAGCAGCGTACTGGGGCCCCTGTGACAACTACTCACAGGAATAAAAATGTAAAAATGAAGGGTTAACATGCACAGATTAGTTTGGGGCCCACGGGCAAGTGCCCATCCGGCCCATGCGTGAAGACGGCCCTGTCAATGCCTCCATTTTCCTTCTGTCGGCTTTCTTCCCTGACCAGCTTTCACCCCTACACAAAATGATGGAGAATAAAACAGTGTTGATGATCTTAGCCTGTAAAGCCTTTGTGTGGAGCACAAGAAGCTACTGGGTGCTCCTGGAAGAAAAGGGAGTTGATTGTCCTGGTGCGTAACCTGCACAAGAAGCTACTGTTAAGGGCAGGAGATGGAAAGGCTGAATGGCTTCTTGTAAGCAAGGCATTGGACAAAGGCTTATTTTATTTGTCTGTTCAGTCGGTGCATAGAAGATAAGGAAAGCTGGATCTGAAAGAGAGGAAGGAGTGAGAACTGGCACGCGACATAACACAGCAAGGACTTGAAATGACTCCTGCTGAAAGAAAAAGCGCAAAAGCAGGACTGCAGCTGGATATTAAGGACATAAAAATGATAGAATCATAGAATAGTAGAACTGGAAGGGGCCAAGGAGCCCTGCGAGTCCGATGCCCCGCTCAGTGCAGTCCAAGCATCCCTGACAGGTGGCTGTCTGGCTGCCTCTTGAATGCCTCCGGCATGGGAGAGCTCACCAGCCTCCAAGGCCTTTGGTTCCACGGCTGCACCACGCTAACATGCAAGAATTTTGTCTCATGTCCTGCGAGAATCTGCCTCCGTGCAGCATGATCCCATTATTCCGCCTCTGCACTCTGGGATGATTGGGTAGCAATCCAGGCCCTCTTCTTTGTGGCAGCCTTTCAAGTACAGTGGTGCTTCGGCTCACGGACGCCTTGGTTCACGACCAAATCGGGTCGCAAATTCGGTTGGGTCAACGGCCGATTCCAGAAGGTGGTGCTGGGGGATTTTGGCTCTGCGCCATGACAGTTTGCCATGGAGTTCCGCAGGGGTCCATTTTGTCCCCCTTGCTCTTCAACATCTACATGAAACTGCTGGGAGAGGTCATTAGGAGGTGTGGGCTGCGGAATCATCAGTACACTGATGACACCCAGCTCTCCCTCTCTTTTTCAACCAATCCAGGTGAGGCAGTGGCTGTACTGAACCGGTGCCTGGCCGAGGCAATGGGCTGGATGAGGGCCAATAAACTGAAGCTCAATCCAGACAAGACGGAGGTCCTGTTGGTGGGTGGTTCGAACTCCTGGGTAGGTGACTTAGACCTTGCCCTGAATGGGATTGCACTCCCTCTAAAGGACAGGGTCCGCAGCTTGGGAGTGCTCCTCGACCCTGAGCTGTCGTTAGAAGCTCAGGTGACGGCGGTGGCGAAGAGCACCTTCCTTCAGCTGCATCCCTACCTGGAGGATGACTGCCTAGTGGCAGTGACACATGCATTGGTTACTTCCCGGTTGGGTTTCTGCAACGCGCTCTACGTGGGGCTGCCCTTGAAGACAGTCCGGATACTTCAGATGGTGCAAAACACAGCAGCCAGGTTGCTGACGGGGACTGGGCGTTATTCTCATATAACCCCAGTCCTCTACCAGCTTCACTGGCTTCCCATTGAAGTCCGGGCTCAGTTCAAGGTGCTGGTTATTACCTATAAAGCCCTTAATGGCTTGGGACCTGGATACCTAAAGGAACGCCTTCTTCCCTATTTGCCCTCCCGCCCCTTGAGATCAGCAGCAGAGGCCCTCCTCCAGGGGCCCTCCATGAAAGATACTAGGCGGGTGAGTACCTGGAGGAGGGCCTTCTCTGCAGTGGCACCCCGACTATGGAATGCGCTCCCCAGAGAGGTCCGCCTGGCGCCGTCGTTATTTGTTTTTCGGCACCAGGCTAAGACCTTTTTATTTCAACAATATTTTAATAACTTAATAATAGCTATACATGTTTTAATCTGCAGCCAGGGTGGATCTGGAATTTATTTGTATTATGTTTTTTACTACTCTTCTTTTTTATTTATGTAAGCCCTCCTGAACTCTGCGAAAGGATGGCATAGAAGTATTCTAAATAAATAAATAAATCTAGGTCATGCTGCGGGGGTGGTGGCGGGAAGATGGCCACGATCTTTGTTGTTCTTTGTCACTTTGCTTCACATTTTTCTGATTAAAAAAAAATAGTTCCAGAACAGATTAACCTTTTTACATTGACCCTTATGGGGAAATGTAACTTGGCTCACGACCAGTTTGGCTCACGACCACAGTCCTGGAACAGATTAAGTTTGTGAGCCAAGATACCCCTGTATTTGAAAAGTGCTATCATGGAAGGGGAGGGATGAAGGAACTAGATCCTGGAGGTAGTATGCGGCTTCAGAACTAGTTGCCACGTCTCCTCCGTGAATTTCCGCAGTCCCCTCTGAAAGCCTCCCACATTCATGGCCATCATTGCATCTCATGGAAGTGAATTCCTTTTTTTTTAAATAAGTTTTATTCTTAATATACCTAACAAAAAGAAACTAAATAACATCAGTCATTGAAAACATCAGACCTACTGGTTCAGCCCCCCACATTTTTTCTTTTTATGTTAAACTATAAACATGTTTAAGGCAATGCATAGTCCCGTTTCTCTAGCCAATAATAAAAAGAATCCCAGGTTTGATAGAAGTCTGTAGCTCCTTTCTCCCTCAGAGACAAAGTCAGTCTATCCATTTCTGCACAGTCCAGAATCTTTTTTAGAATCAGTTCATCGGGAGGTGGTTCTTCACTCTTCCAGTGTTGGGCAAATGTTAGGCAAAACCCATCTTGGTAATTTAGTATACAGTTTTGTCTTTAACTTTTCCCACACTGACATTAGTGATTTCCTAATATAATAATTTAATAAACAACCATGTACCTTACACTTTTCATACCGCATATAAGCATGCCAACCCATTTGCAAGTCATACCCTTCAAGATACAAGATTCTCTTATTTCTTAAAGTTATCCATTCTTTTAGCCACATTAAAACAGAGGCTTGGTAATACAACATCCAATTAGGAAGACCAAACCCCCCATTCCCCTTAGCCTTCTCGAGCATTTTTAATCAAATCCTTGGTTTCTTCTTTTATGGAAGTGAATTCCATCGTTCATCCACACTGAAGTATTTCCTTGAATCTGTCCCAGTAGCTTCATGGCATGACTCCATTCGGTTCTGTCATGAAAGAGAGGGTAAAATGCTTCCTATCCACCCGAGAGCGTAAGAACATAAGGAAAGCTCTACTGGATCAGACCAAAGGCCTATCCAGAGCAGCACTCTGTACACAGGGGCATCCCAGCTGCCCCCAGGATCCCCCCAGCAGGATGGGGGCAAGACCTCCTCCTGCCCAAGCTCTCCAGCAACTGGTGTGTGCAGGCAAGTGGCCTCTGGAAAATTCATTTATTCATTCATTTTTATACTGCTCAGTAGCCAAGGCTCTCTGGGCGGTTAACAAAATTAAAAACACCGAAGCAAGAGAGAGAGAAAACAATCAGACAATAAAACCACATTTGCAGCTTAATTAGCACGGAGATATAGCAGCAGTATAGGATAAAATGCTGCTAAAACTAAAGGTCAAAAGATAAAATGCTAAAGTTAAAAGTTAACTGTTAAAATGCTAGGAAAATAAAAACACTATCTGAGCCCGAGGACTAATTTGTCAATTAGGGTTAAGAATTTCACCTTCTCTCCTGCATCTTCTGCAGTGAAGACAGATGAAAAGAGTTTCTCTGCAATTCCTGATCCTTCTGTAGCGTTCCTTCACCTCCATTGTTTTATTTATTTATTTTTCGATTTATACCCTGCCTTTTTCCTACAAAGGGCTCAAGGCAGCTGACATCGTTCTCCTCCTCCATCTTATCCCCACAACAACAACCCTGTGAGGTCGGTTGGGCTGAGAGCCTGTGACTGTTCCAAAGTCACCCAGTGGGCTCCATGGCCGAGCAGGGACTCGAACCTGGATCGCCTTGTTGTACCTGACTCCCCAGGATCCTGACATAATAGAGATACCTATCAGCTTTCTCAGGGCATTCAGGATAGGCATGACTCCTCTAGGCTCCAGATAGGCATGACACGGCCAAACACTAGAATAATCAGCTGTCTCAGGGTATGCATGATAGGCTTAGCTCTCCTAAGCTCTAGCCCATTCAAATGTCTAGTGACTGCCTCAGAGAATTCCGTCAGAAAATGGAAAAAGCTTACCAAAGAACTGTAATGGGCAAAGATTGCTTAGAAGGTGTAAATTAAAAGATAAAACTTACTGCTAAAATCTGCTTCTGTATATCTGCTTCTTGCTTAACTGCTTATGTGATTCTGTAACTCCCCATTGTCACCATTGTTCTCATTCTTGTCAAAAACTGATTGTATTGTTTCCCATTTGCCAAAAACTCACTGTGAAGCTATAAAAACCTCATTCAAACTCCACCCGGTACCGCATTCTAACCATGAATGTTGGTCCCTGCAAGAAATCTTGCAGGTAATAAATCTCCTCTTTACTTTACCATCCGGTCTCTGGTCTTGTCTGTAACACCGCGGGTACAACAGCCCGAGTCCCAGCCCCACGCTCTTCCCCACGACACCACACGGGCTCTCACTGTTGTTAAGTGGCCCAACTAGACTTCTCTAGCTGGTTTCTTTCTTCTGGTGCATTTAAGGAAATCTTCGTTGCTGGCCTTGATGTTGGTAACAAGAGGCTCCTCAAAGCATTTCTTCGCTTCTCTTATCGTCTGCCTGCATCTCCCTTCCGCAGGCTGGTGCTCCCTTTGGCCTCCTCATCTGGGAGAGGCCGGCATTTTCAGAAGGAAGCCTTCTCCCATCTAACAGCCTCCTCGACTCTGCTTGCTGACTCTGCCAGTCCTCTCCTGGTGCTGCTTTTCCGAGCGTGTGGCACAGACGCTAATCTATCTGTGCCGCTTCCACTGTGCTTCTACTGTGTAACCCTCTTGACTCACACCGGCAGCTTCTTTTACCAGTTAAATCATTTCAAAGACATTTCCTCTTTTGCAGTCAAATCTTTTCAGCAGTCTTCCCCCTAAATATGTATTGAATTTGATCGTGACAGGCTCAGAGAACACTCAGAAGGCCAATCTCTCTTCACCTTCCTGCAATTCGTAACAATATTTAACCGCTCCAAGACATATCTCAAGCGAGAGAGAATGTTTCAATGGTGGCTTTCCTTACTGAAAGCACTTACAATAAAATATTTGAAGTAAGACGTTCAGCAAATAAGTCTTGATGGAAATAATTCACCCTAAAGGCAGGGTAGAATGTGTTAAATACCTATTTCATTAATGAACAAAAATGCATAAAGCACTGGGACACAGTATCATATGTTTCGGGAAGCCTTGATAGCAGCAGCAAGACAGGACAACTGGGTTCAGTAAGGAAGGGCCTCTCAGCTGGTTATTGAAAGATCACTCAGGCTCTCACAGCCAACTACAAGGTTTAGTTGTATTTGGTTATTATTAGTTAAAATATTATTATTAAAATATTAGTCATTATTTGTTTTTCGGCGCCAGGCTAAGACCTTTTTATTTAAAACTTATTTTGTTAAATTATTTGCAGTTATAGGATTTTAAATTTTTAGCCAAGATGCACCGGGGGTTTTTAAATATTTTTTTATTTTTATATTGTTATTATTTATGTATTTATGATGTATTTTGTTTCTGTTGTGAGCCGCCCCGAGGCTTCGTTGCGATGGGGGCGGCATAAAAATGTTTTAAATAAATAAATAAGTAGAGCATACACAGAGTGTTTTATTGATTCTGAGTCACTTGAAATAGCAGTTGATCAGGCAAAATAAGGGGAACACAGTTGTACTCAGAAAAACAAGACTTATCATCCCGCCTCACTGCCTTGCCATAAACAGATCAAGAAGGATGCCTCGTGTCTGGTGGGGAAGACCAAATGACCCCACTGCATTCGTGGGTAACTGTCGAAGTGCAATCTCTGTGTTTTATAGGCTTGCTAAAGCGCCTCCCTAACCCTGTATGTTCACCCATGTAACCTTTCTGTTTACTTAACTTGGCCAGCCTGTTCAAGGCAACTTTAGTTCAGAAGGCTTGTCACAGGCATCTAATTAGAGTGAAATGTCACTTTTCTTCATGGTGTTGTGAAGTGTATCCAGTCACTTTCCATATCAAAGTATCCAATCACCTTCCTGTGTATTGTATTCACTCCCCTTTTGTGTATTCTATATAACCCTAAGGAAATTTACAAGGGATGTTCCTACTTGGGCACCCAGGGATCCATGCATCCAATTGTAAATAAACCTGTTTGCCCTGACAAGAAGCTGGTTTCCGAGCCTTTGTATTGCGGATCGGATCAGTGTGACACAGTGAAAAAGAATGTGAGAGGTCAGCAGAGGAGACTTAATACAATAGCCTTGATGACAGGAGATTAACATTAATGATCATGGAGGCACAGGTATTATTGGGGGGTCTTGGCATGTAAATGAAGGTGATTACAATACTGCTAGAAAAACCCATCTGGCCACCTTATGAGTTTTGTTTGCTGTCAGCATAAGAATAGCCAGGGGTTAACTTTCCTTGGGAGCCCCATTCTGCAAAGGCTTTTTCCAACCAAAGGGAGTAGCCCTCTCTTAAAGGAACAGGTTAAAAATAAGCAGAACTAAGCAGAAGCCTGCCTTGGAATTCTGGTGCTTTCTGAGAAAGAGGTGCAGAGATGTTGCAGGTTTGATTTTACAACATACAGGCACATATAAGCAACCCTTTTCTACCAGGATTTATCTGGATTTCCCCAACACAGGCAACTACATACACATTTTCACTTTTGTATATATTCATACACTTTAAGGCAATAATGTGTGTTTATGGTTTTAAATAGTCTGCTTTAAAAATGCTGCACATGGCTACTCAGAAGTAATCCATGGGATGTAAAGATTAGCCCCCAGCGTTTAATGTCTGTCTCTTTTATGTTACAAATAATGTGTGAGCTTTGTTCCATTCCTAAATAAAAGAAGCCAAACTATAATCCAGAGACAGGAGCGCAGTAGGTGTAAATAACAAATTATTTCCAGGGATTTGTTAAAAGCGATCTCCATTTGGTAAATCCAGTGTCTGCAGGGAATAAGTTCCTCATGACAAAAGGCCCGCTGGCCTTTTTTTCTACCTAAACATGCATTGGATTGTGCTGCATACTGCTTAGGCCCATGGAAAGAAATTTTTCAGGAATACAAATGTCATCAATTTATTCACTGTATTAAGACATTTATATCCCATTTTTGTCTGAAAAAGCCTGCAAGGCAGCTTCATGCGGAGTAATGTTCAATCAATAAAAGCCTGTATTTAAAAAAACCCTTAAAACGCAGCAGGAACAGACACAATAGAAGCAGCAAAACAGTAGAGCACAACAGCTAAACATTTAAACGTTGTTATTTTTAAGACACAAATACAAAAATCATATAATTAAGAAACAAGCTAAGCGAGGCATTAAAGAGATCCTGAATATTATCAAAGAAGGAATGAACAGGATTGACTTTGTCCAGTGCCTGATTATACAAAGGCTTCGGGGCACGTCCTTTTCCAGGCGATTCTTCCGGCCGGCCGGCAGGTGGCGCTGCGCCGCTTGTTTCCGTCCGGAGCACTTTCCCCGAAGCACGGCGCGCGGGTAGGCGCCAGGAGCGGAAGCTCTGCCCTTGAGGCGGGCGGAAGCTGCGTTTCGCGGCCGGAGCAGTTTGGCGGTGCACCGGGCAAGATGGCGGACCGCGAGGAGGCGTTGAGGGAGTTCGTGGCCGTGACCGGCGCCGAGGAGGAGCGAGCGCGGTTCTTCCTGGAGTCGGCGGGCGGGGACCTGCAGGTACCCTCGGCCGCGGGGGAGCAGCCCCTCTCCCGGCAGCCCCCTCCCTCCGTGGCGAAGGGGAAACCGCCTGACGCGCGGTCTCCCCCCGCCGCCGCGCGAGGGGCCGCCCGCCCGCCCGCGCGCGCCACGAGCTGCCCCCAGCGCTCCCGTGGACCCCGGGAAGAGGCCCTTCCCACGTGCAAGCCGCCTAGATCCTCCCCCTGACGACGCTTTCCCCGGCTGCCGCCCTTCCTCCCTCTGCAGAACTGCCTCTTTGTTTCTCCTCCCCGGGTCATGAGGGGCCTTCCCCAGGGCCTCCTTCCTCTCCAGCTGCCCCCTCCTCGGGCTTCCATCGCCCCCCCGCTTCACATGAAAGAAAGCAGGGCCCCCCTTCCCGCACACGCGCACAGCATGGGCCATTTTCTTCCTGTCCTTGCAGCTCCCATCCCAGGTCGTCCTCCTCATTTCCCTTCCGCGCCCATCTCCTTATGTCCTTCCCGCGCCCTGGAATCATAAAGGGGTGCCTGGATCCCTTTCCTCAGAGCGTCTTCCTGGGCAGCTCCCTTTCCTCAGGTTCCTATCACGCTCCCCCCCCCCCCCCGTTGCTCATGGAACCAGAGAAGGAGCCTGCCACCCACAGCACGGAGTGTTGTTTTCCCTCCCTTAAAGCTCTTCTCTCAGTCCCTCTTCCGTATTCCCCCTCCAAGGTGGTGGGAGGGAATTTGTTCTTCCTATTTTTCTCTCTCCTCACCTTTCCTCTTCCCCCCACAACTTGGGGGAAGCCAACGTCCAGCCAAGATGGTTGTGAACCTGGCGTGGGATAGGTGGGTGGAAGAGTTTTGCCTGGGAACCTTTTTTCTGCCTTTTCTTACTGTGGAAAGCACCCCCACCCTAGCACTTTCATCCTTGTTATGTCAGACTTTGCTCCCCGGCACTGGAGGGATTCAGCTTTTTATGGTGAGCTGGTGGTAACAGGCTGTCTTCAATCCCATTTGCTCAGCTATTCATCTTTCTCCCGCCCCCACCACTTGAAGGACAGCCGGGCCTTCTGGCTGATTTTGCTCTAGAATGAAAGAGCATGTCTTCTGTGCTGCCTTGTTATTTAGGCCTTCGTGTGCCTGTCGCCACTGCCTTTCTTCTGATGAGGTCCTAAACTTTGGGACTTCATCAGGGAATTGCAAGTGAATTTCCAGCCCTCCAAATATGAGCTTATTTCTCCAAATTCTGATATATCCCAAATAGTGGATCAGGATGTATAGGAAAAAATTACACAAATGGGTGTTTGGAGAGGTTAAGTGGGTCTTCATCTAAGTTTGGGCTGCTGGAGTGGGGCCTGATTTTTAATTGTTTGGGCATTTCCCCTTCTAAATTTTCAGGTAATCTGGCATAGGCTGCAGCTAGAGATGGGGCTTGAATCAATATGTTACTAATTGCAGTTAGTTGCAATTTGATGGCTTGTGTTTCAGGAAGAACTGGTTTTTATGCATGGAGCCTGCTTCCAAGGAGATCAGGGCTGTTCCACTTATGTAGGCACCTCAGGCTGAGAGAGTCATCAGGCAAGCTGCTTGCATATTGCAGCTGCATTTTGATAAAGTCCACAGAGCTGCCTTGGATCTTCCATCTATTATGCTGATGACAGACTCGCCTTAAATACTGCTGTGCCATGTTCTGGTCCTCCACACACCCATAAGCTTGCTGGTTGCCCTGCCAGCCTGCCCTCATGTCTCCAGATGTAGCTTTGAAATGCCAGACTGGCACAGAATAAAGCCTCTCTGATCCACAATTGAACTACACGAGGGCCAGGAAGGTTGGGGTTGCTGTCTTTTGTAAGAACTCAGCTTCCTGCTCCAGGCGTGCTGTCCATCCAGTGACTAGTCTGGAGTGTTTGCACCTTGTGTGGGCGAGTGGGACAGATTGGGGGTTCTGCTGGTGTCCTCTGCAACCCATCCGTCTTCATACCTGAGCTGACAGAGGTGGTCTTGGATGTGATATTGGAGTCCCCCAGGACTCACGGACTTCACCATTCATGCTGAAGGCATCCCCTCTGAAGCGGCTCAGGGTTTCGTGGCCACCATCACAACCGTGGCTCTGTCCCAGCATGGCATTTGCCCTGCCACGTGCCTCAGGGCATATGCTAGACCTGATCTTCTTGGCTGGATATGAGGATGGTGCTCTGAGCATAGGGGATTCCAAGCCAGTCCCTTTGTCAGATCATTGCCTGTGGCTTTTCCCCTCTGCAAGGGTAGGGGGCCTGTTAAGGAACACCCCCCCCCCCCGCAGGCTAATGGAACTGCATGGTTTCCAGAGGACTTTGGGGGATTTTCTGGCCGATGTGGCTGACAGGGCCTGTCGAAGCCCTTTTTGCACTGTGGAATGTATAAGTGACCCTGGTGAGTGACATGCTCGGGCCCGAGTGCCCTCACTGTTGCAGAGCTCATAGTACACCTCAGAGCAGTGAGCAATGAAACAACTTGGGAGACAGCTTGGGTTCAGATGGGGGAAAATGCCAGTGAATGCAGCAGACACCTGGTATGTGCCCACAAGCGAGTGGGGGTGGCAAGGAGACATGCCTCAGTGCCTCTGTCCGAATTTCTCTTTGCCACCCAGTGGAGCTTTTCACGGTTGTCTGCAGCTTGGCACATTCTGACCCCAGGAACATCTCTGGACCATCTCAGGCCCGCTGCAATTTACTTGCTGGGCATTTCCAGGAAAAAGCCTCTTGCATCCACCGGGTTCCAGAGCCATAGCAGCTGAATATGTGGAGGTATCCAGAGCACAGCCTGCTCTGGTTTTACTGGATGAGTTTCAGCTGGGACTGAGATGCTGATTTTCTGATTTTTTGGCATTTTTATTGTACTTTATCATCTGTTTGTATGGACTGTGTAAATTGCCCAGAGTGCTTTGGCTGTGAGGAGGTATAGAAATGATGAAAAGAAAGAAAGAAAGAAAGAAAGAAAGAAAGAAAGAAAGAAAGAAGGTTCCAGAGGAGTATATGGACTTGCGTATTCCTGCCTGCACACACATACCTCAAAACACTCAGGGGCCAATCCATGGGATTAGCAAGGTGTAATATTTTCCTGAAAGGAGCTCTTGGTTTTGGGGCATAACTGGCATAGTTTAGAACAGGAGTGAGCAATTAATTTTCCTATGGGGCCACATGAGAAACTTTGACAGTTGTTAAGGGCCGGACCAATACACTTACAGCTCTGCTCAGTATATATCTCTATAAAAACAGTAAATGAACCTCATGCGGGCCAGTCAGGGTCAGCCATCGGGCCGGATGTGGCCTGCGGGCCGTACAATGCCCAGGTCTGGTTTAGAACTTTGTGCTTCCTCCATGGAAGGAACTTTGCTTTCTTTTTAACACCTTAAGGTTCTATCACTTGTCCCAGTAGTCACACATTTCCCCACAGTTGGGAATTCCATGTGGTATGTAGCCTTACATAAGGTTTAAAATGTGTGTCCTGGGACAAAAGCATTAATCTGATTGCATTTGCATGCCATCTTTCTGGGAAATCATGGCAAGGTGGTGATTTCCCTGTGCTATCTTTGCAACAACCTTTGGGGGATGCTTAGACAGAGACAGGGAGAATTGCCAGTGCCAGTCCATGAGTTCCAAACACACCAGGGATTTAAACGTAGACTCTCCTGGCCAGATGTGTCATTTGATCCCGTTTCACAACAGCTCAATTGTTCTTAGCATAAAGCATATTTAGCAGTGCTAAAATGCAATCTGTGTAACATATAAAGCATTTTGTTTCACACACCTCTCTTTAGCATATGAGCTTTGAGATCCTCTGTCTCTGTTGAGAAATTGCTGATTCCTTTTTTTCTGGTAGGGAAGCTGCAGTGCCATAACAAGAGTGACCATGCATGGTTGTCAGTGAAAAACAACCACAGAGTTTGTGGTACTTGGAGGTCATAATTGACTTGGGTTGGATAGGTATGGAATCTAAGATGATTGAGAAATAAGCCTATAATATACAGAACAATGAGAAGCTGCCAGTTGAGGTCAAAGTGAAATTAGCACTGAAATGCTGTGTACGTTTTTGTGGAAGTAAATCTCAGGGGAGCTTGTCAGTAGATATCTCTTAAAATGGCACTGTTAGGCTCTTAATTAGCCTTTGCCATAATTTTGATGCATTCAGCCACTAATCTGAGTTCCCCCCTTAAGGCCCACAGTAGGGGAAACCTTTGAAAAATTTGTTTTTCAAGGTGTGAGAATCCTGAATTTGTTCATGTAGGGGAGCATGTACAGGTTTGGCCCTTCATACAGGAGTTTCCATCAGAATGCCAAACTGTGACTTCTCCATTGACAAACAGTAGTGGAAAATTGCCTCAAGGGCTGCCTTGCTTTTCCCCTCCATTCTCTCTCTAGCAGGTGCCCCCACTGAATAACCACAGAGACGTGTGCCAATGAATAGCGAAGCCATGAAGCAGGCTAACGGCTTTTCCTTTGGCTTTAATTCTGTTTTCAGCAGCCTGCATTTTGGACCCCTGCTGCTTGGGAGAGTTGTACCCTCAGCTAGATTTTTGTTCCTCTCTTTCTTAGTAGGTGGTATCAAATTCTGATCAGCCTTCCAAATGTGCCTGGATTTGCCTTGCCCTCATCAGCAAATGACGCAGAGCAAGCAGGGCGGTTGTGACAATCCCCACCCATGAGCAAAAAACTCCGGCTTCAGCTGTCCTATATTAAACAGTTGGGCTTTTAAAAAAAACTTTTAGCCTTTCTTCTATTAACTTCCTCTCATTGTTAGTTTTATTCTCTGCCTCTCCACCAGAAATGGGCTGCAAGGGGCCATCTATAATGAAACTGATATTGTAATTGAAACTTAGAACATAAAATAAGGACACAATTAAAACCGTAGTGGAAGTGAGTCTCATTGCATTTAATGTATCCTGCGCCAGATCATGGACAGGAAAGCGACCAGCGTTGGTTGTTCTCTAGTTTCCTCCCTTTGCTTATCAAACACAGACCTTAGCAAAGCTCCACTCCCTTGTTTATTTGCCTCTTTCTGCATGAACTCTCTTGTACTTTTCATGTCACTTTTGGCCTTGCTGCTTTCCCCTCCTACTCTATCCATCGATTGTGTGTTTAGGTTTTCTGACTGAGCTTCCTTTTTCTCCAGTACTTTCCCATATTCCTTTCAGCGTCACTTGGCAATTGCAAAAATTTATTTTACATTCAGGCCCCCTTAGTTTCATGTATTTATTCAAGTAGCAGGCAGAGACCTGTTTAGCTCCGCCAGTGTCTTGTATGAACAATTTAACAAAGATTAAATGATGTTGATGCCGATGAGAGCTGGTACTTCATGGGCTGGGCTGGTCCATTTTACAGTGTGAATGAAGATTGTTGCCATATTTATGTATTTATTTGGATTTTTCTAACCTGTCCAATACAAAATGTCTCTGGGCGGCTTACAGGGTAATAAATATCCAATAAATACAATAGCTTATAGTAAGGGTGAGATATAATGGGACTTCTTGAACAATGGGAAGACTTCTGCCATTGAACCCGAAATTTACCGAGCACTCATTGCTGCTGATTGACAACACCAAGAGTGCCTTGTTGAGTAAATGCCACCTCCCTCCGTTTTGGCTCTGGATGCTCCTTTCTGGCATGCTGAGTGTTACCAAAGCAACAGTGAGAACGTTGGCGGTGGCCGAACCCCCCCCCCCCCCCGCGGACGCCTAGTGCAGGAGCTGCCCTCAGGCAGCAGGCAGCTGTGTTCTCGCTTGGCCGCAAGCGTTCAGCCTGGGCATCCCTCCTTCGCAGATCGCCCTGGCCAGTTTCTACGAAGATGGCGGCGACGAGGACATCATCACCCTCCCGCAGCCAGCCCCCAGCTCTGTCACCAGAGGCACTGCACCCAGGTGAGCTCGAACTGGCCCGGCCCTAGGAAGACCTGTGTGCAAGCTGGTGCGTGACCCCCAGGGGAAACTCGGGGGTCTGCACAGGGAAACTCGGGGGTTGTCGCTGGGGAAGGTGCCGAGAACGCTTCGGCACAGATCCCAAGCCTTCGCAGAACCACACCCCCCCAGATTGTGGGTTTGTGGGACACCGCGGGCCTGTCAAGCCGTTGTTGTGCTTGGGAATGTGTTCGTTTGAGGTGAGTACGAGGAGTCGAAGGGTTTACCGGTGGTGGCACAGGGCCTTTTGTGCTGCAGTGAAGTGCGAAGCAGCAGCATCAAGCTGCCCTGCTTTTGTGTTTGTGTTTCCTGGAGGTTGTCATGCATAACCGGCAGGTGTCCTGGGCCTGCCTGGTTGCCCATCCTTGTATTTCATCAGGCTTGGCGGAAGGATCAAGTCAGGCTTCTGTTTGGCAGATGCTGGGGTTACCAGCCAGGGCTAGTCTGTCTTGGCTGGACTGCTGCCTTTTGAGCATCGGAGGCTAGCAAAGGGCTTTGAAAGCATGGAGTGGCAGAGCGGGCAGCCTGCAAAATGCCAAGCTTGGGAGAGTGCTGAGGTCGGTCGCACTTGCAGAGCGGGGGAGGGCAACGTGTGGCCTGGAGGGCTGCAGATGGGCCCCCCGGTCAAGCCTGTCGCTTCCTCTGCACTGCTGAGAGTCATTGGTACAGTGGCAGAAAGACTGCAGAAGTTGGCCGATGGAATTCAGCCGTAAACCACTACGAAGACTCAGGAGTGCCAAATTTAGCTGCCTGTCAAGCCAAAAGCAACCGTCTCATGTCTGTATAGTGGCTTGCCAGCAATTCCCCCCCCCCCCCCGCAACTGCAGTGCAACTCCTGGGGGAATCTGGGGACTGAAATTTGGCACTTGCCGTGCCCGAAGCTGCCCGCTCCTGGGCACGGGCATCCTTGCTGCAGTGATTTTGGCAAGCACGTGGTCACTCATCGCCTGTTTGCCTGAGCCACTTTCTGGCCTTCTGCTCTTACACATCAAGGAACAGGCCGGCTTTGTTCTCAGTGGCTGCGGTCCCAGAAGCCCCAAGCACAAGGAGCTGGTTCGGCCTGCACCAAGGTGGAATCCTTCCATGCACTGCTGTACTCCGCCCAGGCAAAGTGCCAGCCCATGAACCCCTGGCGTGAGAGCAAGGCTAGCCCGTGAGGCTGCCTTTCCTTTCCTCTCAGGAGTCCACTGAATGCACCTCAGGCCACGCAGGGGTGCATGTGCTGGTCTCCCGTGCAGAGCAGAGGACCCTCCCCTGCGGATACCCTGGCCACTCTAAGGGCAGGCATTTTGGTAGTGGGTTGCCAAGCTGCATCCTGGCTGGTGTGCCTGTGTCACAGCCCGGTCCTTTGAATGCCCCCTCAGTGTTCTGGTTCTTGTCCTTCGGCGCTCTGTTCGAGTCAATGCTCAGCCGCGTTGCTGCAGTCGTGCCAGCACAAGAGGACTGGGGTGGTCCAGGGAGCGGATCCGCTGACTGTCCCTGCGCTTCCCTTAGCAGACCTGTTGATGGGCTGGTCGTGCAGCCGACTGCAGGTCCAGGCTGGGAGAAGGAGAAAAAGCCCACGAAGAGGGGCTGCTCTCATCCGTTTCTCTGCGCTCTCTCTAGTGACCACAGGGTGACGTCATTCCGAGACCTTGTCCATGCTCAGGAAGAGGAGGAGGAAGAGGAAGAAGGACAGAGGTTTGTCCTGCGGAATGCCTGGCTGCCTGCCTGCCTCACGTACGGGGAGGGGGGTGGACAGAAAGGTCAGCAGGAGTGGCCCCAGAAGCGACTTCATTCGGAGGCTGCTGCAGGCGTGTCTCTACCATGGGGCCCTCGGCTGGGGCAGCGGCTGGAGCTGAGCTCTGCAAGGGCCGGACCTTCCCTGCCCTCGCTCAGAGCTCATTCACTCCAGGCCACACCCAGTGTGGGACCATACGCTTCCCAGGCTGAGCTGGCAATTCTGGCAAGCATCCGCTCATGCGGGACCACATTTCCTCTGCGCTGACAGTTGTGGAACTGCAGGAAAACAGGAAAAGACCCAGAAAGCACAAGCAATGATTACAGCAAAACAGAATATTAACAGCAGCAATTATGGGTTGAACCCCGCTTTCCGCACTTCGGTGCCCCTCAGATGGGATACACTGCAGTTCCTGTTCCATTACATGCCGGCTGGAAACGAGCGGGACTTTAGTTTGTCTGGAAGCACAAGGTTTAGGGAAAGCAAGTCTAACTTTGTCGTACTGCTGAGAAAGTAGAAAATTGGTTTAAACTTCGGAAGTGGAGAACATGAAGCCCACCATTGCTAATAAGATCACCCTCTTACAAGAAGGTGGTAGAAGCAAACTTTTTGCTCTTCAGACCACTTGGCTTTCCCCTCCAGAGCTGAATCTAAAAGCTTAGCACAAACCACAGAAGAACTGGGACAGCATACGCTGGCATGATCCCCACTGAACCATTGGCATGAGAAAGAAATAGACGTTATGCAGAAAGAAAAGTTCCGTTCTCCAACTGGTGCTGAATTGCACCAATTTGGTTTGTGTTCTTTAAAATCAAGAGTAGCTTGTTCTTCCCTCTTTACAGTTTGCATTGCTTAGTCTGGCTTTGCTAGTCGGGGGATTGGATTCCCCCTGCCCCTGGGAATAATCATCCATCCCCTCCTCCGGCTGCAGATAGTTCACCATGCCTCGCCCACCCACTGTTAGCCTTGCTCCTTAAACAGAGAAAATCTGGGTAGTACCTAATACCACATTTTCTGGTTTGTCTGTGGAATTGTGGCATATTCACAGCAGTGGACTTGACTTGGAATATTTAGACACAGGAAAGGGGGAATTGTGGCCTCTGTTCCTGTAATGTGTCCACTAAGGAATGCTGAGAAAATTCCTCCCTTTACCTGCTCCTCGAAATTTTCACCACCGGTAGGAACAACTGCAACAGAAAACGTTAAATGGTGGATTTGTGTGCAGACTCCCACAGTGAAAGGTGGAACACCCAGAAACTAGCTGCCCAGAACATCACAGAATTCCTTTAATGATCAAAGCCCCAAGTCAGCTAAAATATTATATTCCCAATCCACATAGCGTGAAGTGCCTTTATGTTCTTGTGGACATTAATCCAGTTCAAAATTTGCAGGATAGACTTGTTGAAGAACAACATTATGATAAGCTCTTATGCAGTTCATTAGGGTGTTCAAAGATTTAAGCATACCTTCCCTTCTTATCTTTACAATAGCTCCATATCCTGTTGCAGAAAAATGAGGGATATAAATACACTGTAATAATTTTTAAAAAGACGTTTTAAAAGTATCACAACATCATAATGATAAAGCAGGGTAGGAACATTCACAGGGGAAGCTTGTGTGAATAGATGTTTAAAACAGCACCAACTCTGTCACTTAGACAACATGTGGGAGAATATTTGAAAGGGTGGGTGCCACCACTGAGAAGGCCTGCTGGACAATCAGTAGGGGCTTCTCAGAAGGTTTCAAGTTGACTGAGTTATAAGGAAAGACAGTCCGTTTGCAGGTGTATCTGTCTTTCCTTATTTTGTACAGCCTGTTTCTTGGTCCAGAATTTGTGGGTGTGATGGAAGAGACGGGGCATGAGAACAGGGCCTTTTCACTGCTGCCCCGAGAGCTGCACTCACAAATGGTCTCCCTTCCCCAGGCGGGACCGTGGGGGATGTGCATGCATGTGGGCCTGCTGGATGTCTTTCAGATTTTATGCTGGGGGATCCGAGCGAAGTGGACAGCAGATTGTTGGTCCTCCGAGAAAGAAGAGCCCCAACGAGCTTGTGGAAGATTTGTTCCGGGGTGCCAAAGAACACGGGGCAGTGGCTGTCGACCGAACAGCGAAAAGTCCCAGCGAAGGCAGCAGACCAAAAGTGAGTACCGGGAGGGAGGTCACAGCTGGTCAGGTATTGGTGAATTTGGAGGCCGTTCCCCCCACCCCAAACCTTCCACTGGGCACCAAAACCAAGAGGAACATAAAAAGGCTTCGCTGTAGCCCTTTGTCAGAGCTGCAGTCCCTGGTGGATCCGCAGTTTTATTATTTTTTTGTGCCATAACGGTGCTAGGTGCCACTTTCTTTGCAGTATATAAGATTAGTGGGAAGCCCCCCTGAATTTTGGGGTGGGAGTGGAAATGGAGGCCACACTGAGCGAGCATGCAGTCTGCACATTGACCTTTCCTTAGCAGAAAACAGGACTGGTTGGCCAAGAAGGGAGCTTAAGGGAGGGACTAAAAGGAAAAAGCAAAATGCTATTTCATAGCAGCCGAAGGCATGGAAACGGGGACTTTAATGCACCAGTAAGAGAGTTTGGGCATGAGGAAGCAGACCAAGAGGGCTCTAAGTAGGGAGATGGCAACTGGCAGAACTTTTGAAAAAAGACGAGAGGCTTGGGATGGGTGGCCAAAGGGCTCAGTCCTGGAGAGGGGCGTTGCATAAGCTCCAGCGCTAAAAAAAAAGAGACGATTCTACCTGTAGCATTCAGTGGGGGGCCTTTTGTACAAGGGCTGGCCATGTTCCGTCCCCTGTAACTCAGGCCCTGTGTGTGGGATTCCGACGGCCTTCTCTCCTCAGAACAGGCGTGTCAAAACAAGCCTCTCTAACAAACCCTGAACCCTAACCCTGGATGACAACCTCCCAGGCAATGACACTGTTGGATTTGCCGTTTCTGAGAGCTGCAGACCTGAAACGGTTTTTCCTTCCCTCCCTCGAAAGGCTGTTGGAGTGATGATGCGGTGCAGTGGGTTTGATTAAAAGCAGATTATTCTGAACGCAGTTGCTGGCAAGAGAAAAAGACCCCTCGATTCAGCTGTTGTCTGTCCTTGCCATTTTTTGAGAAAGACGCCCTCAGGGCCACCAGCCAGGAGCCGGGATCAGACACAGCCTGTGTGGCCTCTCCCAGCCCTTTCCAAGACTGACCGTGTGTCTTTCCCTGGCAGCCCTTCGCTGGCGGCGGGTACCGCCTGGGAGCTGCCCCTGAGGAGGAGTCTGCCTACGTCGCTGGAGAGGCGAGGCAGAATGCTGCCCAGGATGTGAGTATGCCCGGCATGGGCGTCCGTTCGCATGGCCCAGGTGTAACTCCTAGGTGCAGGGGGTGCCCGAACAGTGGTCAGGCAGGACACAAACTAGCTTCATATGTTCACTTGCAAGTTATGTGCAAGCGGGTCTTTTAAGCCGTCCTGAGCGCTTGGCGATAGGACGGGGTATAAATGTGTGTAATCAATCACCACCCACCCACCCGCCTGCCCTGGCAGTGGCTACTGCTTGGGGAAAGCCTCTTTCAGCAGGGAGTGAGTTGGATCTCCCCACATGCCACCCAAATTGCCCCGTAAGGTTGATTCCCTCCTTGCAGAGGACCAAACATGCTGAACCTCACAGAGGGAAAGCAGGAGAACTTGCGGCAGAAAAGCTCAGGGGTGCGAAGGGCGAAGCATCTTGGCTTCAGGGCTTGTCTCCTTTCTCCAAGAGGAAGCGCCTGCACTTTCTGGGAACTGTTCTGCTTTCTGCCAGGTGCATGTTGTCCTGAAGCTGTGGAAGAGCGGCTTCAGCCTGGACAGCGGGGAGCTGCGGAGCTATCAAGATCCGTCCAATTCCCAGTTCCTGGAATCCATCCGCAGAGGGTAAGGCTAGTTCCCTGGGACACGGGGCAGTACCTGGTCACAGGCCTCTCTGGCAGGCGCCTGTGGAGGGGAGGTGCAGAGGAGGCCCTGCTCGGTGCTGTAGGCCAGAAAGGAGACTTGGCCAGGCCTCTCCCTCGAGCCGCCTGCCCTCACTTCATTCCGCCAGGGAAGTTCCCGCAGAGCTCCGGCGGTTGGCTCGTGGCGGGCAGGTGAACCTGGATCTTGAGGACCACCGTGATGAGGATTTTGTGAAACCCAGAGGTGCCTTCAGGGCTTTCACCGGAGAAGGGCAGAAGCTGGGCAGGTGAGTATCCAGCAGGCAGAGGCCGCTCCCGTGTCTCTCGGTGTTGCAGAGAGAAGCATCCGCTCACGCGTGGGGGGGGGGGCGCCTGTGAAGGCCAGGTGACAGTGTCCTTCAGATAGATCGCTGCTGCTGTGGCTGCTGCGACTTTTGTTTTCTAAGCCCTTCTATAGTGCTTTTTACATAATGCGGAAAGAGGCGGGCGTTTGTCTCACTCTCATGGAGCAGAACTGGGTCAGCCAGTGCAGCGGACTGGCAGAAAGTTCAGGGCAGTCGGAAAAGTCTGTTACACAATGCCTGACGATCGTGTGGACTTTGCTGCCGCAAGATGTGGTGGCGATGGCTGGTTCACACGGCTTTCAGGAGGGATTAAAGATATTCACCAAGAAGGATGGGGGCAAGCTGGCACATCCCCACCCAAAAGCGGGAGGCGGAGAGTGGCAGCGAGGGGGCTCTGCCTTCCTGGCCTGCTTCGGCAGCTTTCCAGAGGAATCTGCGTGGCCCCTCTGGGAAACCGGTGGCCGGCTGGGCGGACTCTGGGCCCGATCCAGCTGGGCTTCTGTTCTCTCCTCAGGCTTCGCTTCCGTCTGCTTCTGCTGCCCCGGCTTTAATCCCTACCCTACAGTGGGACTTATATGGGACTGAGCCCGTCAATTTCCGCCTCTTTTCCCAATATGTGTATCCTGATCCAGAATCGTGTTGCTTGCTGGGAAGCAGCCGGGGTCTTGCCCTGGCCGGCTGGGTGTCTGCTGTGACAGCCGATGCCAGAAATATGCCAGGTCGGGCAGGGGGCGAGGCACTCGCGCCGTGCCCTTGCTCTGTCCATCTGGCAGGCTTGGCCCCCTCGGGCTCTCGCAGTCTTTCTGGAGAGCTTGTGTTGTCGCCTCGGCCAGCCAGGCTCCTGGCAGCTGCTTGCACGACGGGAATTTTGCAGTCAGAAAGAACATGAGAATGCCTGACGCAGCTTGCCTCTCCTCAGCTGCTGTTTCATGCAAGCAGAATGGGCAACCTAACCTGCCGTTTCTTTTACTTGGAATCCTGTTTCACTTCCTCCCGAGGCAGGTGGAGGTTGTGAAGTGATCCAGACGGGAGTAAGCCTACTGGAATAAATAGGCCGATTTCCAGGTTAAACATACAGAGGCACTTGGCTGACATTTCTGCCCTAGGACCATGTTCTGTTTGTGAATCTTCATTTATTTATTTGAAGTTTTTCTGTACGGCCCGAATTAGCAGTGTGCTCTCAGAATGGTTCACCGCAGGAATGTTTTCTGGACGCGGCAATAGCCTGGCCTAATGCAGCAGGGAGAGTCAGTTTTGAACTTACATAATCCGTGACATCCTGCGTGGTGTCACAGATGTTGTGGATTCAAAGCAGAGTTAGGCAAGGGATTGCGACTAGGGGTGGGAGATCAGGCTGGGATCAGCCTTGTGCACTCCAGACTTCGCCCAAGAAGCGGGTCAAGCGGAGACCCAGTTCAGGAACACTGGTGGATTCTTTGCACAAAGTACGCAAAACCCACAAGTTGCTTCCTGCTGAACGCCCACACAAACACTTGACTGGGGCAGGCTTGTGGAAGAGAGAGAGGAAGCCGTGATCCCAGCGGAGGAAATCCGACGGATTCCCACCCCCAAACCAGATGCCTCGCACATCCCTAAGCGTGAGCCTGACAGAGGAGCCAGTGCCTCCTGCACCTGTTCCCAGATGCCAGCAGCCTGCCAGAAAGCCCCTGCAAGCCCTCCCATGCGCCGCTGCCCCCTCCTGTCCCTCTGGCGCATCGTGAAGCGAGGCGGAAACACGACCCAGGCCGGTCCAGGCCTGTGGCCTGCTCCCGAGCACAAAACGCTCCTCCCGTCTTCCTCCCAGCACTGCTCCTCAGGTGACCGGCCCGAGCTCTGCATCGCAGCAGGCAGAAAACGAAGCCAAGGCCAGCTCCTCCGTTGCCGTCGATGAGTCGGAGCCCACCACCAACATCCAGATCCGGCTCGCGGATGGCGGGCGGCTGGTCCAGAAGTTCAACCACAGCCACAGGTACGCGGAGGTGGGCGGGCGGGGCGGAGCGGGGCCTGCGGACTGGAATCCGCCCCGAGTTCTTTGGCCATCACGATGTCCATGAAGAGGGTGGTGGTGGGAGTGAGAATGAGGGACAGCTGGGGTGGAGGGCTGCGGGAGCACTGCAGAGCATTTGACTGCTGCGTTTCTGCATGGCGAGGTGGGCAGCCTCAGGCCCGGGGGCCAGCGTGGCCCTCCAGGGCTCCCCGGGAAGCGTGTCCCCTTCCCCGCAAGCAGCAGCTGCTCCGCGGTTCCCTGGCCGCTTGGCGTGTCCCCCACTCCCATTCCAGGCGGGCGAGCTGCCTCCCCAAAGGGGTCACTGTCAGGAAGGGCTTTAGCTGGCACGCGCTGGTGGTGTCGGCCTGCTGGAACCCGCCCCTTTCTTCCGTGGGGCCCCCCTTCCGGCCCCGAGAGCATCTCCAACGTGGAGTTCTGCCCTTGAGCAGAACGGGGTCCCCTGCCCCCGCTTGGCGGGGCTCCCAGTGGGCCAGATGTGCCGTCTCCTTTCTTCTGGACAGGATCCGTGACGTTCGGCTCTTCATAGCGGATGCCAGGCCCGCCATGGCTGCCACCAGCTTCATCCTCATGACCACCTTCCCGAACAAAGAGCTTTCGGATGAGGACCAGACCCTGAAGGAAGCCAATCTACTCAACGCTGTCATCGTCCAGCGGTTAATATAAGGGGACCTGCCCACCAGCTGCCCGCCCCGTCGTATAGCCCCTGCGTGTGGCCCTTCACACAGTGCGGTGCCGCAGCCCCGTCGTAGCACTGGGTTCCAGGCTCTTGGGTTGGACTCTTTAGTTGCGTTTCCCACATTATTTGTGTTGTGTGCGTGCGTGCGTGCGTGGGTGAGTGAGCCAGCGTCCACTGATTCACGGACTTAAAGAAATTAAACCAAACGCAAACTTTTGGAAGGAACACCATCTCTGCTCCCTCTTGTGCCGCCTCTGCCCCACCCCGCTGGATGGCAGGGCAGAGCTGCGTGCGGCCCGACAGGGAGGGGTGGTGGTCGGAAGGGGCGCGCGGTGTCCTTCCCACGCCCTGCCCCGCCTCCTGTTCGGTGTGTTAAATAAAACGAGCCCCTGCGGCCAGACCGCTCTCGCCAGTCACGTCCTGTGCCGTGCCTCTGTGTTCTGTGGGGAGGCTGGAAGGAGGATCCCGTGATCCAGCAGCAGGGGCGGGGAGATCCCTTGACCATTCCTGGCGGCTTAGAGTGTCCCCAGTGCCGAGGGTGTGGCGGCCGCTGTTTCTTAAAGCTAGTGGGTCGGCTCGCAAGGAAAGGAGGGGGTCCTCCGGCAAAGCAGACAGTTCTGTTCGCTGGGCATCAACTCCTGTGGTGGACGGCGTGGCTTGACTTGCTGCATCGTTTCCGAAGGACAGCACCACTGGACGCGGCGCCTGGGGTTTCGGGTCCAGGTGCCCAGTGCCTGTCCCCACTCGAAACACCCACTTTTTGAAAAGGATTCCTCTGCCCCCAGCCCCCTGGTCTCTTGGTTTTCCTCAGATAATACAAGAGGGATCTTCGTCTTCCTCTTCCTTACAGCACAGAATGCCCTGGGTAAGCATCAGTGAGTGAGTGAGTGAGTGAGTGAGTGAGTGAGTGAGTGAGTGAG
>NW_025336481.1:1811577-1959364 GCF_004798865.1 Varanus komodoensis
GGTGTGCGCTGCCTCAGTCCACCCTGCTGGGGCAGAAGCCCCTCGCACAAAGAAGTGGGTGCCCCGGAGAGCGGGGAGTCCAGCCCAACTGATCGGCCCGCCTCGAGCGATTGACCAGACCCCGTGGAAGCTCAGGAGGGGCTTTTTTCCATGGCTCCATGAATCCACACCAAATGTTGCTAGTGAGTTCTGTAAATTATTGTGATGTGCATTAAAATCCAACTGGACCTAGGACATTATTGTTTTCCCCTTTATAATGCAGCATGACTGATCCAGGTGTCATCTGAGGCCATGATACGAGGCGTTCGTAGGTGGCTGCTGGTGTCTTGTCCCTCGGGGCCGAGGGTGAAAGATGTGGCAGAGTGAGGTGGTGGAGCTTGTGGGATCTCATGGGAAGCAGCAGGGGTACCAAAATCCTTCAAGCAGGACAACAAGCGAGTTCAGCCAGAGCTGTCCTCGTTGGGCTCTCTGTCTCTAGGGATTTTATGTACCAGGCAAGGCCATGCGTCAGTGTCCTTGCCCCCATTAAGCGGTACAGTCCTTTCTCTCCCGGCGTCAACCAGGCCTGAACCGCAGCCAGTGCTTCACTGTGGACAGGCCGGGCCCTGCCGTTTTGTGTTCCTGGTCTGCAGACTTCCCCGTTTGCTTTGGAAAGAAATGTGCACCAGTCTCTTCTGGCGGAAGGATCAGGGAGCAGCACCAGGGCAGCTGCTGGTCCCCCCCCCGAGCAGGAGGGGTGTTTGTACCGGTGTAGTAAGCCAGGAGTCGCCACCCTTCTCTTTAGCACCACAAAGTGCTTTGCCAGACTCGCTTGTCTGCAGAATGAGACAGTTGTGAGGAAGGATGTTCCCGGTTAAGTTTTCATCTTTTCTCTGAGTTCATTTGCTGGGTTTCAATAAACTGCTTTTTGGAACCAAAGTCTCAGGGTGGCTTATACATGGGGAAGATGATAATTGCAGTGCGGGTATCAAGGCCAGGCCATTCCTCCCGCCACCCTCCAGTGCGTTCCGCAGCTGTCTGGATTGTGTCTGCTCAAGATAAAGGAACGGTGGTCAGGTATACGGGGTTTTCTGCCCATATTCCTCCCTCCCTCCCTCCCTCCCTCTGCAAGTTGAAGGTCATCTCCATGACTCACTACTTGTATCCTGCATTCTCTTTTGAGGGGCTTCCTGCTCAGTGAAGAAATAAAGCAGGACCTTAGTTAGAATATTTCGGGCTGCAGCTGAGAGGCCCAGATGGTGGAAACAATTCGCGTCCGTGCATTCAGACCACTAATATGTCAGCCAGGGAGAAGGCTGGCTTTGCTTTCTAATATTTAATTATTTTTAGAGCCACCTTTCACCTTTTTTCAAAGCACCTTTCAGAATCACCCACTCCCAGGGCTGTTGGCAATAAAAAAAACAGCTCTCCTGTATAAAAATATTAAAAACATCTCGTGCAAAGCATAAAAGTAGCGCGTACATCACTGGGTAAGATTGTAAAAATCAGATAAGAATACCAGCACCTGAAGTTGTTCAAAACGTGCCAGTGCTCACAAATTGCGAGCTCCCAGCCCTTGATGACGACATGTGAAGCTTGCTTCCTTGCTGGGGCTGGGTGAGCGTTGTAGGGGGGAAGGGGCTCTCAGGCCTGGGTTTTCTGCACCGGGATGCTGTGGCCACCGGTGATGTGAAATGCACCTGGAGGTGCATGAGCAGGGAGCAGGCCCGAGGAGATGTGCTGCTCCAAAACGGAGCCCCTGAGGTGCGCCGTGCGCCACCTGCCCGCATGCCAAGATCCGCGGCCGCCAGAGGGTGCCGCTACTGCCGCACCAAGGCAGCACCGCGGCAGAGGCGAGCTTCAGATCCGCTTATCCCTCTGGAAATAAATCGGCAGCATTTTGGCATCTGCTGCTTCCTCCCTCGCAAATTAGACTGGCGCACTCGCCCTCCTATGCCTAAGGGGTCTCCAGCGTGTTGCCACACTGACTCCTTTCTCCCAGCGCCGTGGCAGTGCAGCGAATATTCCACGAGGGTGGAAGATGCAGGTGGGTGTAGAATAGAAAGAAACCTTAGAAAGCGGCCCTGGGTGGAGAGGAGGGCGGGAAACCCCGACAGACTCCTTTTGGGTTGATTAATCTGCAAAAAGGCTGGTGCTTAAGCTGCACCAGCACTTCCTGGCCGGGAGTGGTTAAAGGCACGACACAATACCAATTTTCAGTTATTGGTAGAATTGCAGAACGCCCAACCGTGGCCGCTGATGCAGCTCACGGTGTCGGCAGCTTGAACGGGGTCCTGGCATGGTGCTCTGTATGGATCTGTAAGACTGCTGAGAGCTGTGCTGGACCGGCTCCGTGGCCTCTCGTCCAGGGGTCTGGTCACTCTGGCCAACCCACTTCCTCCACGGGAAGCCTGCCAGCTGGAGCCCGCCTGCCTGTAGTCCCCAGCACGTGGTTGGGCTGCAGCACGTTCCCTCTGACAGCAGAGGCAGCAGAGCCATGGCCGCCCCCATCATCGGGTGGAGTGAAGCAGCCCCCTCAGGCAGCCGGTGCTGGGAGACGGCTTGCAGGCCTCCAGCAAAACTGACGCTCCTCGTCTCTCCCTGGTGTGATGCTGCCAGTCCATCTGGCTCCTGGACGCACAGTGAGGCGCCATCTTTTCTCTGCCCAAAAATGTCCTGGTCCAGCCCTGCGCAGAACCATGAGGACTAGTAGCACGTGATGCTGTTAGGAATCCTAACAGGCTCTGAACCCCATAGCAGAATTTCTTCTAGTCTGAGGGAAGAGGCAACCCAGAGACCAAGCTGCACTTGTATTTCAAGGGGTTTTGTATTGGGTTATTCATCGTTTCTGAATGCAGCACAGCCGTACCAAAAGATAAGTGTAACGAAGGTGCTTCATTAGTCTTCAGGGTGCCGCAAAAGCTTCCAGCTGGTGCTTGGATTTGCTTTTGTCTCCCACCGCATCCCGTTTCCATTTGTGTTGTGATTCTAGATTGAACCCCTAATTTCTTTGTAAGCTGCTCCCAGCAGCCTTTTTGTCTGACTGGCAGATAAAATGCTTAAAATAGATACAGAATAATTAGGTCTCTTTGTGGTTAGTACCTGTCCGATAGGCAAGCCCCCCCTCCGCCCCCCGCAGTTGGCTGGAATACCAGAAAGGCTGAGAGCACTGGAAGAGCCTCGGCCCCAGGGACACCGCTGAGGCCTCAGCCAGAGGGATACCTGTTTACCTGAGCTTTACCTGGCAGTGGATGTTTGCCTCTGCGCAATGCAGAAATGGCCAGAAAGGACCGCCTCTCAAGGGCTACAGCGAGGCAATTAATTGCCCCCCCCCCCCGAGCACTTCCAGCATCACATTCTTGAGAGTGCAGCTACCTTGGAGCCTGTGAAAACAGTTCAGGGCCAATTTGCTTCAATAATGGGGAACATGGGGAGGTCAGCCGCTGGGAGAGATGGCGGGGCCACTGCCCCCCCCCACCAACCTGGCACCTCTGCTTATGGGACCAGAGCCCCCATCACCCGCAGCCATCGGGACCTCGGACAACGGAGGCAGGCAGGTGCCAGCCTGGGCCAACCTGCGCTGCTGAGATCGCAGTCGGTGCGCGGATGCGGCAGCCACTGAACCTGGTGCAGCGCACTCCGGCGTAACGCCGCATGGCAAGACGGTGGGAACAGGTTGTGAGCCAGGAGGCCTTGTTCTAACCTTGTCTGCACCTCAAAACCATTGGGGGCCTTCGGTAAGCCTCAGCGCCCCCCCGCCCCCCACATCTGCGTGAGGGGGGTTGCGAGTAGCCCGCCTTACAAGGAGGCTGTAAGGATCACAGGAGCCACGGGCGGGGAGGGCTCCGGGAGGGGTTCTCTGCGCACTCCAGATCAGCGATGCGCACCACCCCGAGGCCTGGTCTCTCAGCCCCACCCCCCAACCGCAGGCCCTGTGAGCCGGGGCACCCCATATTGTCCTCCGGGGTTCACCACTGGACACTGTTCCTTTCCTCTGGCCATCTGCTGCTGGTGCCTTCCAGGATGTGGGGCGCTCCCGCATCCCCCATTCTTAAATGTCTCCCTCGAGGCTTGGCTCCAATCGTAAGGACGTTGTGTAGGACAGGCAGGGCTGGAGTCGGGGGCAGCGGGAAAGGAGCGGACGTGGTCGTGAAAGCACAGCACTGCTGATCCTGGTCTCCGTTGCCAGTCCATTCCAGCGCAGCGCTTTCCCTTCCCCACGGTGGACTTCACATTACCTCAGCCTTCCCCAGCCAGATGTGCCAGGATGGCACCATCCCCACAATTCTGTTGCACTCCCCACACATCTGGAGGGGACCCGGCTGGGGAAGGTGGCATGGGATGGGGAAGGATAAATCCTTTCCGGCACGTGGGTGGGTGTCATTTTGGATGAGGACATGAGATGGTGGGAGAGCTATTACTCATCGAGAAAAGAGCTTGGCTTGGAAGACAAAAGCTCTCTGACAACCCTGTGCACTCTAATTATTAATGAGTGTTTCTGACTCACCTTGCAAAATAGTTGAGGAAGAAGCTGTCAAATTAGCCCACAGCGGAGCAGAGCGAGAGAGGGAGGCAAGCGGCAAGTCCTCCCAAGCCGCATGGGGATCTTTCAGTCCATCCGAAGAGCTGTAGGGAGGAAAAGTAGGACAACCAGCTCGTTATATTCCTACAAGTCCTGTGGGGTGTTTTCAGATTTAAAGAGCAAGAATGCAGGCTCAGGATCCCTTTGCAACTATCGAAAGGAACCGTGTGTGGAAAAAATAACGGGACATAAAATCGGTTAAGAGGCAGCAAAAATACTGTGCCTCATCTCATCCCACCCTCCACCAGGGCATCTTCTTAAAAGAAACGCGAAATCCCACAGAAGATGCAGCGCAGCTCTCAGCCAGGAACTTGACTGCAAACACCCCGGGAGGAAGCTGCCCAGAATGGACCCTTGGCCCTTCCGTACGCAAAGCACGGGCTGGAAGGGCGCTGCACTTCCACAGGATGGGGTGACGGCCACCACCCTCGGTGGCTTTAGAATGGACAGGACAGGTTCCTGGAGGAGGAGGATGATTTCTGTGGCTACTAGTCCTCATGGCCACATGCTGCCTCCACTGTGCATGCAGGAGGGGGCCGTTTCCCTCGGGTCCTGCGTGTGGGACCCTGTGGGCCACTGGCTGGCCACTGGGAACAGATGCTGGACTCAGTGGACCTCACATCTCTCTTGGGAGGGCAGTTTGCCAGCCGTGGTGGGTCAGCACCACATCCCTGGAAAAGTGCCTGCAGGACACTTTCTCTCTCGCTTCCCTCGGAGAGCCTCTCCCCATCTCTCCCCCTCCTGACCCACCCAGCAGGCTGGGGAGGAACGATGAGGCCTAAAGCACTTCTCCTCCTTGGATGCACACCCAGGGGGGGGCGAGGGGACTTAGGAATGTTGGGGAGGCCATGAGCAATGCCCCCGGGAGGCCAGGCTGGTCTCCTAGCAGGTCCCCCGAGGTGGATGGGCCAAAGCAGAGACACCAGACTAAGAGGCATCGCTCCTCTTCTGGTTACAGCATAAGATGAGAATGGATCTGTCTAATGGTGATGGGGCGGAAAAGCTATGGGGCAGCAGCGGTAGCCGAAGGCAACGTTGGCAGAATGAGGCTTTTTCAGTGAGACAAACACAAAAAGTTTCACTTCAAATATTTCAAATTCAGAAGAAGTGGAGTGAAGATACTGAAGCAAGATGTAGCGCAAGAAGTTAAGTTTTGGTTCGGGCCAAGCAGAACCAAAGAATATAAATTTGAATTTGCAGAAAACCCATCAACATATCATCCTCACAGCCTGTGACACAGTAACAAATGCTGAAGAAGAAATTAATAAGTTTTCCCCGTTGGACAGGAGGATTATGTTCTGATTGTCATGTTATTTAGGCTCCCTAAGAGCATTTCTTGGCACACATTGAAACTTTTGCCACAATTCAGGAGGGGAAGCTCTTATCTCCAGTCAGCAGCAGATTGGAGATAAGAGTATTTCCTGGCAGGCCCGAGCAGGTGGGACCCGAAGAGGAAGCTGCTGAGTTTCAGTCCTGATGACTTCTGATGCTTGCCATACTTAGTTGTGAGTAGACACGCAGAGGCTTCCAGTGTTTGCTTGTGAGTAGACGGACCGGCCCTCGCAGTAGGCAGAGTGGAGCAGTCCTGCGAGGCAGCGCAAATGGGTGGAGGAAAGACTGTGGGCCACGTTGCCTGCCCTGTTGCCTGCCGAAGCTAAGCCACTGCCTTCAGGTGGAGTGCAGGATGCTGCCCCTCCGCCAGTGTGGAAGGGAGACGCAGTGGCCCATCAGGTGGCTTGAGGACGTGGAAACGGCAGGGATGCCATCTTGCCATCTCGCCCCTGGCTGCAGGTGGTGACATGTCCTGGCTACTCACAGCGAACTGACTTGCTGCATGTGAACTCACAAAGGAGCCACGTCCACACCCAACAGAGACGCGCAGCAGGTTTGGGGGACGGCAGTCTTGCCCTGGTACCTCAAATCTTTGGGGAGAACAAGGGACCCTGTGAGGACAGAGCAAAGGCTGGAAAAGTACTGCAGGCCGTGCATTCCACATTGCAGAGCCCTTCCCTCTCTTGCCCTAGGGTGTCCTCTTTTACAGAGAACAGTCCTCTGTTTGCAGGGCTGCCTAGTCCAGGACCAGTTTAAAGATAAGGCTCCCTCAGAATTGCTGTCTGCCAGGCTTAGCGGCATCTGGGCAGCAAACTGAATGGCAGGTGCCGTGATCACACTGTGCACCAGGCATGAGGGATTGCAGCTCTGCCGAAATGATAACAAGGGTGCCAAAATTTGCATCTATGCATATACGCGGGCAGATGCAAGCACCTTCCCCTTTGTCCTCTTTTCTGGGGATTCATAACTGGCCACCCCGCTTTTTGCCCCTGAAGTCTCTCGGAGGGTAAAGGCTCCCTGTTTCCTGGGGATGACGCAAAGGTGCGATAAGAAAAATATGGATGCAGAGAGGTCGCACGGGGATGCTTGAACCTACTGCCACACATCCAGACGGAAGCCGGGCAAGCACAATTCCGGGCAAGGCTGGGCAGAAACACGCCTTATTCCCGCAGGCGTTTCCGGGGTGTGTGGTAGAGCTCACTTCTGCCCGCGTGGGAGTGTGTCCGATCCAGTCTTCCTTCAGCCTGGTGCTTTCCATGGTGCTGAGCACAACTCCCACCCCCTGCAGGGATGGAGGGTTATGGGAGCTGTGGTCCAGTGTATCTGGAGGACACCAGGAAGAGTGGCCCAGGAAATCTGACGCGTTTGGGGGAAGGGGGGTTCGGTCTTTCCTCTGAGGGCGACAAGGCAGAGGGTCGGGCTGTGTGGTCAGCTGGGCTGTTCAGGCTGGGCCGCTCCATTTTCTGGGGTACAACTACATTTCGCCTGCCCGCCCAGTCATTCGGAGCACCTGGTCGGTGGGAAAGCAGGCCCCGCAGTGGGATGCAGCCCGTGCGGGGTGGGCTTCCAGTCCTGCTGAAGACCTAGACCCACGGGTCAGGGGTACTTCTGGGCTCATCCCGCAAGCCGGAGGCCCAGGTTTCCGTAGTGGCCAAGTGGGCACTTGCCCAGCTGAGGCTAACACAGCCAACGGCTCAGCTCGCCAGTCATGCCAGGTCCATCCGTGGTGCTTTCGTCGCACCCCATCTGTGTGGGGCTGCCTTTGACAGCGGGCCAGAAAGTTCAGCCGGCCAAGAACACCTGCGGCCAGGCAGTCGTCTGGGGCCGGCTGCGGGGAGCAGGCGCTTGCGGCAGCTTTGCTGGCTCCGGGCCGCTTTCCAGGCCGAGTCTGGGTTCCTCCTGCGGGACGCCACACAGGTGATGCGGGAGTTCAGCTCAGGTCACACCCAGGGTCTTTGCTCAGTGTGCACACGCATGTGGACGCGACGTCCTGGGCCCATTCGGCCAGTTCCTCGGCGCCTCTGCGGCCGGAACCCTTTCTGCTTTGCTGACCCTCTTCCCGGTGTGATGCGGCCGCGGGTCCCACAGCTGCGTTCCTGGCCAGCGGCTGGCTGCTCCCGGGTGCGTGGGACGGTCCCGGGGCACGCTGCAGGGAGAGGAGGGCCTGATTCTGAGCAGATCTCTCTCTGCTCGGCTCCGTAGCCCCGATGCCAGGGGCAGCAGAGGCTGGGCGCCCCATGGGGATGCCGGATGGCGGGGGAGAGACGGGAAGAGGCAGCACCGCAGTGGGCAAGGCTTGGGGGAGGGGGCGCTGCGGTAGAGCCGCACCCTTGGCTCCCCCCTCCCACTGCCTGGCAGTGGCTCGGAGGGCGGACGGGCCGCTGGTCCTGCTCCCGCAACCGCTGCCCGCTGCCTCCTCCTCCACTGGGCACCTGGCCAGGAGACAGACGGGCGGAAGCATCTCTGGGAAGCTTTAGGCGCCGTTAGGAGCCACCGCCTGCAAAGGGGACGGGGCCGCGCTACCTGGTGCCCTGCCAGGGCGGGCATGGGTGAGCATTGCTGGGGGCCCACACCCCCGCAGGGACCCCCGTGGGGAGAAGAGCCCGCCGGGCCTGCCCCTCCTTCCTGTGCACACGTCCTGCTTGCTCACCTGCCTTCTGCTCCAGCCTGGATGATGATGGCTGCGGGGCCCCTTCTCCCCTCTCTGACCGGCCAACAAGCCGAGGGCAGCCAGGAGGGGAGGCTTGTACTGGGCATGTGGCCTGCATATGACCCAGTCCAAACCATCGCTCTGTCACAACCCCCTTTACAAGGATCCCAGACTTTTGAAACCAGTCAGCTGTCAAAACTCCCTTTCCCCATTTTCCCAAGCAGCTAGTGTCTCTTGGAAAAAGTGCCAAACACACATCACCCCGAGGAAAATCAGGGAAAAAGGGAAAAAAGAAAAGAAAGGATCTTGCTGTGAAGAGGGGGCAAAGCTCACTGCCCGCTTTTTGTGAGCAAAGATCACTTGGACCTTTGTTTTCTCTTGACAGATTGCCCTTTGACAGTTGTCAAGAAAGAGCCAGGGGAATAGGAACCTGCCGGGACTCTCTTTGGGTCAGTGTTGAGAGCTGGTACCTGCTGTACTCAGACGCTGCCCAGCGGAGCATCCTCCGTTCCAGGATCCTCATTCCAGGTGCTCCTCCGAGATGTGGCTGGGGACTTGCAGGGACTTGAACAGTGGCTGTCACAAGGGAAAGAGCAAAATCCAGCTATCAAGGCGGACTTCACTCTCTGAAAAGCGAAGGTAGCAAAAAGCTGCAAAATTGGCTTGCGGTCGTGGCAGGGAGGGGAAGACCGGATAGACCCCTCCCCAGGATACCTGCAGGAGGACTGAGGGGAGGGAGGCATCCAGTGAGTCAGAGGCAAAGGAGTCTTCCAAACTTCTGTCTGCTAAACGACTTGGAACGGCACCGACTGGAGTTCACCGCTGCGCCTGCAGGGCAGCAATGTTTTGAAAAGCTCGGCCAAGCCCCAGAAGTGGCAAAGGCACGTCCACGGTTCAGGCTGCCGAACTGCACGACCAAGCCGGTTCTGCCACAGCCTCCTGTGAGTTACAGTCACCGGGAAAAGTCCCCTCGCCTGGATGGCAGCCATTGTGTGGGCTGGCAGAGACCGTGGGCAGGTTGGAGCAGAACAGGCGTGGGGGCAGGAGAAGCGAGCGCCTGCCAGCCGAGATCACTGGTGCTGCTCCCGGCAGATGGAGGCAGACAGTTCACCAGATCTGTCTGTTCCCACCACGGGGTGGAAGCTTCCCAGGCAAGCTGTCGAGGAGGGGGCGCGGATCCACCTGGCCCCCTGCCTCGAGCAAGGAAAGAGGCTGTGAGGACTGGGGGCAGGGGCCGAGAGGGGAGAGGGTGGGGGTCTTGGAGAACCCCACAGCCGTGAGCCCAGCCCCTGGGCAGCCTGTGCGGGAGCGGGCATCTTTCTCCTGTGCGAGAATGATTAAAATGGCTACGCCGTGGGTGCCCCGATCGCCCGAGTCTGCACCCCGTCCTGCCGCTTGTGGGCATTACGCAAATTTTGCGCACAGGTGGGAGCTGTTTGGGATCACCTCTGCTGGACATTGGGAGATGCAGCCCAGCACACCTGGCTGGCACCTGGCTGGGAGAGGCTGGTCTGAAGAATGGCCTTGGGGAGAGCGGCTTGTGCCTGCAGGGGTGTGCTGCGCCACCGAGCCACGACCCCATTCCCTGAAGGGTGTGGCTTGCTTGGGACCTGAACCCAGGACCACTGGCATCCAAACTGGGCATTGTGCCCCCTAATGGGCACTGGAAATCTCGGCTTTGCTGCTTGTGCACTGCTGTATGAGGCATTGCTCTAAACAGCCTCGCAGAAGCCGGCCCTCGCAGCCATAAGGACTAGAAACCTGTGTCCTTGAAAGCAAGCAAGCAAGCAAGCAAGCAAGCAAGCAAGCAAGCAAGCAAGCAAGCTTGCTTCCTTGGTAGTTCCATGCTATACTATCCACCCAAGCCATTGGAATGGTTTCCAACTGATCATTCTGAGAATGCGAAGGCTGCGGGTTTTTACAGCATGCTTTTAAACCTCAAAGCTGCTCAGATGGTAGGGGCGCAGTTTGCTGTCACAAACTGTCAAAGGAAAGGGGTCTGAGCGGGATTTCTGGTGACTGGGTTCGGGTGGCCTGAACTGGTCCTGTGGGAGCAGCGGTTGTCATCTGTCAACTTTCGATCCCATCTTTTTGCCTTTTGCAAGGAACCCGGAGTGGATCTCAACATGTTCTTCCTCCCCATGTCATCCACACGGCAGCCCTGCGAGGAAGGCTAGACAGAGAGTCTGCGGCTGCCCCGCAGTCACCCAGTGAGTTTTGTGGCTGAGGCGGGATGAGAGCTGGATCTCCCGGTCCTGGTGCAATGCTCCAGCCCCTGCGCCACGCTTGCTTGGGGCCGGCCTGGCAAGAGGAAGCCGCACTGCGCCTCCTCTGCTAACGGAAGAGGGCTCTGGCTGCAGGTGGGGTGGGAGTGAAACCGCCAGCACGCAGGGACTGGGGGCGGGGGGGAAGCGCTCCAGCAGCTTCTTTCCTGCCCCCGCACTCGTCTGCTGCCGCTCAGCATCCCGGTCCTCATTGTTATCGCTGCTGCGGCCCACGGCTTCCTGGCACTCGCCCGCACGGTCGCCATGGCAGGAAGAACCTGGCCGTCCTGGGCTTGTTGCCATGGAGAGTGGAAGGGAAGTCCCGAACAATAGCGGGCTCACGTGGAGAGCGTGTTCTGCAGAGGAAGCCCCCTGCGATCCGGTTGCGCCACTGGTGGCGGCCTCGGGTTCACGGAGGACAAACCCACAGGAATGCGGGAGTTGGAACCGGGAGGAGTGGGGCGGCTTCACAGTGGCTTGCTCTCCTTTGAACAGAAGGATTATTTTCCTGAGAAGGGAATCGTGTCAGATGCAAAGAGCGGTGACGGGTTCTGCCACCAGCACGTTCCCTCCAGCTTTGTGCTGGGGCTTTGCTGGCTGCTGGGTCGGCGCTTGGTCCAAACCCCAGGCCGGCAGCCTGCGCGCAGGGTGGCAAGCCAGTGGCCCGCAGGGTCCCCCCAGCAGGAGGGGTGTGCGGCCTGCTCTGTCCCCGCAGCTCCCTCAGATCACGGGCAGGTGCTGGTGCAGAGAGGGTAAAGCATCGGACACAGCAGAGCCGCCGTCAGTCTGAGGGCCAAATTCCATTCTGGGGCCATTTTCGGGGGCCGCGTTCTCTGCTTAAAGCTCTTGCTGCCGGTACCAGGGACCCTTACAGGGAGTCAAGGCAGCCTCTAGAACGGAGACAAAAGCACAAAACACAGGAAACCAGCAGCGGGCTGGGGCTCAGAGGGAGGAAGACGCGGCCTGGAAAGGGAGCGTGATCTCCAGGAGAACCTCGGAGCGCCTGCCAGGACCTCCGCAGGGCCAGATCTGGCGGCCGGTTTAGGATCTGCTCGTCCCAGACTTGGGAGGACAGAAGGCTTTCCCTCAGATGCATCTGAGCCGGGAGGCACCTTGCACCCCTCGAGAGGCCTCATACTCTTTCTCGGGGGCCTTTCTGCACACAGCCAGGGTGGGCAACCTGGCTTGCAGACGGTCCCAGGAGCCCCTCCAGCATGGAAGCTCTCGGATTGTGAGTGAGGCACCCACTGGGCTGGGACAGCGAGGGCAGCTGGAGGCGCTCCCGGGAAAGGCAAGGCGCCCCTCTGGGTCAGGGCCAGCGTACCCCTCAGGCAGTGCACCAGCCGGGCGTCGGTGAGGCTCCGTCTGCAGCATCCTCCACCCACATGGCTGCAGCGCACCATCCGCATAAGAGAGCCCCCCTCCCAGGCTGTGATCCGTTTCTCAAACCGCAAGAACCCCCATCTGGCTTGTCCGGTCCTTTCTGTCCTACAGGTTCTTGCAGCTGGGAGGTATCCTTTATAGCTGCTTTGTTTCATGCAGGCAGCTTGCAGCAGAGATAAAACGATCGAGGGGGGGGGGCACCCTGCTAAGACCCAGGAGCTCTTTCCTACTACCTTGCATTAGTCAGATGGAGATTATTTAAATAAGGGCAGGCCCAAAACTGTTGTTAATTGATTGCAATTTTATTCCACCCAACAGCCAAAGCTCTCAGGGAGGTTCAGAACAGTTACAGCCATAAAATGTAGAATAAAATTTAGACATTTAAATCCACAGTATCAAATGGAAGTAAATGCCAAAGTAAAATGTAGCAGCAGTACAATGATACAGTCAAAGATTTAAAACCACCAAAGGAAGAATATTGCTGGGAAAATAAGAGGGTCTTCACCAGGCTCCAGAAAGAGCACAGCATAGGTTCCAGGTGAGCCGCTCAGGGAAGCTTGTTCTACAACTGGGGTGCCACAGCAGAAAAGCCCCTGCTCTTGGCATCTATCTCCCTCCCTCCCTCTGAGGAGTATCCCATTCTAGGCCTGATTCTCTACCCAGTCTTCCTCTCCTTGGCACCCTCCAGATGTCTTGGACAACAACTGAGTGTTGGTTGTCTTCGAGCTGTGATGGCTGTTGTAATGTGGGTTTTTGTGTGGTCTTAACCTAGGTGAGCTATCAAACATACGGAACACATAGAACCATAGAAACAGAGTGAGTCAGAAAGGTCATCCTGGGCCATCTAGTCTGACCCCCGGCTCCAGCTGGCTCCATTCATGTCATGCCCACCATGTGCATGTCCAGCCTATCCTTGGACACCCGCACCGATGGGGCCTCAACCACCTCCTGGGGAAGCCCATTCCACCCCCTCGGGGTCCTGACTGTCAGGAAGCGCTTCCTGGCATCCGAACTGAACCTCAGTTTCCTGAGCTTCGCTCCATTGGAATGCATCTTGCCCTCCTCTGCAGGGCAAAACATCTGGAACCAGGTCAAAACATCTGGAGGCTATCAGTTGCCCACTGACTGTCCTCTGCCGTACCCTTTTTATAGAAAGGAGTTCGAAAGGAAGCCAGAGATTGGCACGCAGGAGCACAAACTGGTCGAATCCTCACCTACGTTCTGGATTGTACTTTTCAGACAATGGGCGAGGGGCGGGCGCCACTTTGGAATACTCCCCCGTGTCAGAGCAGACACAGCACTTCAAATGAGTCAATTCTAGAAGGATTCTGACTCAGCCTTCTCACTGCTGTGCTGGTTTCCTGCTTGTGAGGGGGACGTTTTGCCGAGTTTATTTAGTTCGGGCACCTCAACCTCAGCCAAGCAGGAGTTTGCGAGTGACTTGCCAAGATCCCTAAGGTGAAGGCCTGGGTGTTTCCGAGCGATTGCTGCTAGATCCTCCTGCTCCATATCGGATTCCGTGTAGGAGAGCCAGTAGTTGCATAATAAAGCTCTTCTCTGGAAACATCCTGTTTGCATAGGAACCCATTCAGACAGGTAACTCCCCTGCCCACCGCCTGGAGTAACAGAGTCCAGGCCCAGCCTGAAAGATCGCACCCTCTCTCTTCCACTTCCTCCGCCTGCTGCATGCAGGAAGCCAGGCAGCAGGGAGGAGCCGCAACCAGCAGTGGCACTCGTCATTTGGGATCATTGCCAGGTCCCGTTTTCCAGGATGCCTCCACTCCTCCCTGCCCCATTTTTATCATCCCCACTCCATGCCCCCTGGCGGTGCCCATGGCTCCCTGGAGAGTATTTCTGGAGAGTATTTCTGGCTCCCTTCAGATTTTTTCTGAACTGGGTTTTTTTTTTTTTTTGGTACTTCTATGAATCTTGGGGTTTCCCAACATCGCTGATACTTCCTCTTAGCGCATGAATGGTGCTATTCTGGCCAAGCAATGATTGGCCCCCGGAGAATGAATTTATTCTTCGTATGCTGGATTTTAAAAATTGTGCCCAAGTCTCCTTTTTCACTGTCATGTCTTGAGCAATACAGCTGAGAGCAATTTCACAATGATCTCTCTCGTTTGCCCTTTCCAGTGGAGCTCAATATGTCCCCCGGCCCGGTCCACCTTTATTGCTTCACACAACCTCCTAGACTCTGAACTTTTCTGATTTCATATCTGTCTTTGCTCTTTTTAAGCCGACAGCAAGGTCAGGCAGAACACTCAGGAGCAGAGCTCGGAAGAGAACAAGGAATTCTTTCACTCCCGTCTTGGGAACATGAAATCGTGACTGTGCATGGATGTCTCTTGCCTCCCGTGTTGACCCCACAAAGGACAGATCCCCATGGTCAGTTTTTGCATTTGCAATGGCTTGGAAGAATTCTCTTGCGTGGGGCAGAGAGCACTGGTGCTTGACCGGAGGAGAGCTCCCTTTCTCAAAATAGGAGGTCACCAGTGGGTATAAGCTGGGGATCGTGGCCTATCCATAATCCCTGTTGCAACTCCTATTATCCCCAGCCAGCATGGGGAATGGTGGCAGTTTTATTAGACCTCTCTGGAGGGCACAAGCTTGGGAAAGGCTGGCTTCATGTATAGGACATTATTCTGTGCTGGAAAAAGGATCAGATTGTTCCCTGTAATTCAGTGACTTGGCCTTCCTTAGTTTGACGGCTTACTTAGTACGTCACATGCCGTGACTAAAGGAATCTGACACGTGTGTAATTTCAGGACATGTGAATGAGTTGGGGACCTGGTGACAACATCAAAGAGGAAGGGAACTGAGCTTCCCTGGAAGCAACCATGCAAGAACTGAGGCCGTCCTATTTCTGGCATGATCGGAGAAAACAAAACGCCCCAGAGAAGACAATCATGCGAGGGAAAGTCGAAGGCAGAAGAAAAGAAGACCAAATACGAGTTGAATTGTCCGCATGAAGGAAGCTGCAGTCTTGAACTTAGAAGAGCAGAGTAGGTCCCTCATTGTGGGGGGCTGTCATTCATAGAGTCACCACAAGCTGGAGGAGACTTGAAGGCAGGTGACAACAATACTTGGCTGAGGAGTAGAGTCTTGACCCGGTGCTGAAATCATGGAAACTTTGGTGCCTCATGTTCCCCATTCTGGGCGCCTCCACTGGAAGGGCCTCTCTTGTTGTAACATGTTGGCGACACACAGGTATGTGAGGGGGTGTCACACGGAGGTGGGTTGAGACCTGTTTTCCCCTGCAGAGGAAGGCAGGACGCGCTCCAACGGAACAAAGCTCAGGGAGCCAAGGTTTCATTTGGATGCCAGGAAGCACTTGCTGACGGTCAGGACCCCGAGGGTGTGGAATGGGCTTCCATGAGAGGTGGTTGAGGCCCCATCGGTGTGGGTGTTCAAGGATAGGCTGGACGTCCACATGGTGGGCATGTCGTGAGCGGAGCCGGCTGGAGCCGGGGGTCAGACTAGATGGCCTGGGAGGCCCCTTCGGATTCGCTCTGTTTCTATGTTTCCTCCACACCTGTCTTGCAGAAGTCATTCTGAAGAAGGCCTCAGATGTTGATACGGGTGGGTTCATACCAGAAGAGGTGTTCGTCAGACACTGCGATCCTCCACGAGGAATGTTTTCCATACCTGCTCTTGGCTGGGGATGTAGAGGGTGGGTGCCCAGCATCTGCCTTCCCAGGAATTCTGCTCCATGAATCTGGCCTTCCTGCAGAAAGACCTTGGAACTGACACCGTCATGGAGTTGCTGTACTAAGAAATGTCTTGCAGCCTCCCTAGCTGATACCCTCTAGACAGCCCACAACCCTTCTCATCCCCACACTTCATGAGGTGATTCTGCTGTTGGGGAAAATGGGAATTGTAGTCTAGCCCATTTGGAAGGGCCCCAGGTTGTTGGAGGTCTGCGGATGCTGCTGACCTTCCCTTTGCACCCTGAACCCAGAGGTATATGTCCCAAGAGGGTTGCTGGAGGGCAGCTTCTACTTTCCCGCTTCCTGACGCTTCCTTCTCATTATTTCCACACAACCCCACCCCCAAAGGAAATCGCCTTTTGCAGCCAGGAAATCAAAAGTGGTTGTTATCCCACCCTGCTAAAAGCTTGCAGTTGGTGTGATTTGTATTCAGGTATTCTTGTAACTTGTACATTACACCGTGTGGGTTGGGAGTGGGACGAACGTCAAGCTGTGCTTTATGCCTCAGAGCTTGAGTGAACATTTGCGTCGTGTGTGCGCATGCTTTTTTTAAAAATGCGGACGTCTGTGGGCTTGTTTTCTTTCAGCTGACAAAAAGTGCCTTTTATTCTGTACGATCGAAACCCCAGTACAGATGTTTAACATTTCCCTTGCCTGTGTGGTGCCCGTTGTTCTACAGCAGGGAGGCACACAGAACACTCCTAGTTCTCCTTTTTGGGGTTTGCATGGGCGTGCCCAGCGCGGGTTAAATCCACTTGTCCCTCACCCCACTGGCCTGGCTCTACATTTCTTCCTAGGCGAGGATCCTGAAGTGTGCAAGGTCCTTGGCACCATGGAATTGGAGCTGGGCTCTGATGAGATGGAGCTGACCGGATCAGGTGCAAACAGCACCAGGTGGGTGTTTTTTGACGACTGAAATATGTTGGCGAGAAAGTCAAGTTGAGGAGGTGAGATTTTTATGTATAACATCTAATCCCTAAGCTACGGCACTCCCCCTTCCCACTCTGTTCCCTTTCTCTGGAATAAACACCCCAACGAGGCATGGGACACCAGTAAACCTATCATTTATTCTTTCTTTGGCACCAAAGGAAACCTCACGGCAGCTTCCAAACGGCAGCGATAGCACATTGATGAAAAACAAATCATCAGATGAAACCGGAGGAATGCAGGTGCTCAAGGAGAAGACTTTCAAATGCCTTCTGAAATAAATAGCATTTAGTCAACGTTCATCAACAGCAAGTGAATGTTTCTTGCTGGGTCCTTTGGGCAGGGAGTCCTGCAATGAGGGGGCTGCCATCAAGAAGGCCCTGGCTGAGGCATGCTGGGAGTTGTAGGCACCTTTCCTGTCTACACTTGCCTAGGGTTGCATCTTGAGTTGCAAAACATTGTTGGCGGATGCCTTTTCCTTAGGCTATGTTAGGAATTGTCTTTGCCTTGTTGTATAGCATACACTTTCAAGGTGGAAGATCCCAGCCACAGTTCCTGGAAGCATATCTGAAGAACCGCTGAGACTTGGACTGATCTAGGCCAGTCCGTCTGTTATTCTTAACTATTACTGCAAAGCAAGGCTGACAAGGGTTTTTGTTTCATTGGGTCTGTACTTTGAAAACTGTAATGCAGAGACATTGGACATACCTTTTAGACATTTTGTGTCAGGATTTCTCCTTCACACACCATCCACATCAAGTTGGAAATTGGCTATTATGTTTTCAAATGTTCTAAAAACTGGACATTTCTCTCCCTTTAAACACCCAGCTGCATGCCTCTGGAGAGGCTTTCCATCTTGAAGGAGAACAGCTGCTTCCGTTTCAGAAAGAACATTCTCTTGGAATATGGGCACTGTTCAAAATCTGGCCTAGCAGAAAATCATCGTTTGTATGATCTCATGCATTATGACCCTGGTAATGTGTGGGACATTAACTTGGATTGGGATGGTTATACCTTGCCTCTCATTCTTCTCATTTGTGAGTTGGGGAGGTTCTGCTGCCAAATTAATTTACCAGAACGAATTTCTTTGCATGCGTGAGTGGATTCTGCTGAACTTTCAGGTGCTGCTCTGGATTCCAGGGCACAGTCTTGGTGCTCGAACCAAGATGCGATGTGTGAATGGGTTTGGCATTACCAACCTGCTACGGCCCAGAAGGCTTTATGCCTGCCACAAGAAAATGACTCGATCCAGATGAGACCCTGGTCTGCGCAAGAGAAAGTTTGAGAAGAATTTAGGGGTCTCTCTGGATTTGTGGCATGATCTCCAGATAGGCAGACTCAGAGAATCCTGTGCAAGGACAGCAGGCGCCATCTTGTCCTGGTCCGCAGACTGAGACTCGCAAAGGCCATGAAGGCTGGAACACAGGAAGTTGCCTTCCAGTGACTCAGATGATGCGTCCATTTAACCCAGTAATGTTGGCACTGACTGGCAGCAGCAGCTTTGTATGGTTTCGGGCAGGATCCCTTCCTAGCCCTACCCTCAGATGTCGAGACAAAGCCATGCAACGTGGCTGGGTTTGCCCGAAGCTTCGGCGAAAGGTGGCGGTGATCGTTGTTGCTTCTAGCCGGAGACCACAGCCACAGTGCATCGCCTTGGCACCGCCTTGGGAATGTTGCCCTCTGCCAACACCTCCATTCGCCACAGGCAGAATTCCTGCATGCAGGAATTCCTCGACATTTCAAGGAGCAACTACAGCATGGTGTTCTGTATCCAGGGAATTCTGTGTTTGATTCCACTCTTTAGCTGGAAATGGCAGTATCCCGGAGCATGTTCAGAATGCTTCTCTTGCACCCCTGAGAATCCCACTCCTTTCTTTAAAATCTTGGTAGGCTTTCATGTAAACTCCCAATGTCTTCTTTTAGGAAAGGAGTTAGATTTAAAACTAAATATTCTGCTTATTCCAAGTCTATTCTAAGGACCCGGTTTTGCCCAGTGTTGCCTTCATTGAATGCTTCGGAACCACGAAGGGAAACGGTTAGCTCACTACATGGGTAAACAAATTAAGGTTAGAATTCTGGCTGCTCCATTTTGTAAGGTACCCTGAAAATCCACGTGGACAGCAAGTGCTTGACCTATTTATCACATGCAGCCATTCATAGGCATCGTTCCACCCAAACTCTCCGAGAAACACATGCTTCAGTGGAAGAAGGCTGGATTTATTTCAGCTCCGATGTATTTGAAGAGAAGAGCTGTGCTATGGCATTCCAAGATCTATTATAGTCTGGACGTAGACTTGACTCTGGTTTAAAATTCCTGCTCAGCTGGGCAGTATGTGCTCAGCATCGCATTCATACGTAAGAACACTGCTGGATCAGATCAAGGACTTATTGACCTGGTTTGCACGTCGTGTCTATGCGTGGGTTCTTAAACCATGGGACCACGAGGGAGGGAGCATGTTGCCTCCCGCCCATCCCATTCTTGGGTTTTGCCTCACGACATCCAAATCTAGCGCTCTGGGTTGTTGAGGGAGAACAATCTAGAGTTTAAACCCAGCTACATTCCTGGGTTCTTTTCCAAACCAGAAACAAAAGTGGTCAGGGTAACATGTGTTTGCTCCCTCCAGGTCCCAACTAGCCATGGTTTAAACAACCTCTGGGCAGTTGTTATGGTGCAGTGCCCAGCATCCTGCTTCCTACCATGGGCAACCAGGTGCTCCTGGGAGGCTTGCAAAGACCGCAATAGCCCTTCCCTGCTATCATTGCTCAGCATGGCTTTTCTTATCTTCTCATGTCCTAACTGTAACTCAGAGGCATCTCAGTGGTAGATATATGCGCTTATTTATTAGATTTGTATCCTGCTTTTTTCTTACAAAAAACGCAAAGCAGCTGACATCATTTTCTTCCTGCTGCTCTCAATCTTATCCCCACAACAACAGCCCTGTGAGGTAGGTTGGACTGAGAGCCTGTGACTGGCCAAAGTCCAGTTGGCTCCATAGCCAAGGGGGTCTAGAACCCAGATTGCCTGACTCCTAGTCCCACGCTCTTAACCACTACACCACCCTGGCTCTCAATAACCCTTCCTAATTTGTAACCATTGATAGTCTTCTCCATTCATTTGCTTCATCCCCTTTTAAAGCCATCCAAGTTTATTTATTTATTATATTTTATGCCACTGCGTAGCCCGAGGACTCTCTGGATGGCTCACCAAAACAGCACAACTGAAAAAATAACAAGAAAGTGGTGATCATCACATTGTAGTATGAAATCCATAGTATAGTTACTCCTGTTGTATACCATCGTTTGCCAGGAGACTTAAACATTGCTTTGCTTTTTGCTCATGGCCACTCATGGATTAGAATCCATGTTTTGCTCGTGAGTATACACTGGATGTATGTGCGAGTTGACCCAGAGGCAACAGTTATGAGCGTAATAGAGACGCTGTGATAAGGTGTAAGGAATCCACATTCAGTATTCTTCTGTATGTACCTATAAACATACTCTCACCCTATAGAAGAACAGCAGGGACAAAGCATTAGATGAAGTATTTACGGGAAAGGGAGATACTTGATAGTACACAAGTATGACCCAAGATGGAGACCTCCTTTCTCAGCAGCTTTTCTGGCATCCTCTATGGAGGGGAAAGCGTGGCCATGCCGTCAGTCCTCCTGAAATACTCGATTTGTCCCTTCTTCTGCCCACTGCACCATTCCCCGTTCCTTGTATGTTGTGTCTTTTGTAAGCCTGTAGGCAAGGACTGTTTTGTTTCATTGATTCTGTGTAAGAGGTGCTGGGAGCTTTTCTGGCTGAGGACTGGTATAAAATATGGCAAATAAATATGCAGTAAGATATGCAAGCCGCACCAAGCAGATGCATCGTGCAACACACGAGATGGGCTGGGGGAACGGCTGTAGGGTCACAGAGGTGTACTCGCATTACTGCTACCAAAGAGAAAGCTGCCGATAAAATCAATCGATCAGTCGCATGTTGTAGGGCAGCTGAGTGCAGGAAAGGGCCTTGTGGGGTGATTGAGGAAAGAGGCTTGAGAAGGGCAAATGGAAGGGAAGCTATTGGGTGCTAAATGTGCCTACAGAATAACCTCAGGTCCAGTTTAGTGTTGTTGAGTGATTACACAGTGCTCAGAAAGGGGAAATGCACATGCAAAAGGAGCCACCATTTTGCATGTGCTCATTTATACATATGCAAGCTAAGGTAGAAATATTTCCTAACATTTAAATAGACGTGCAATGTGGCCATCACAACATCCTGTGCAAGAGTATTCCCTATTCCCTTTTAGCCAACGTTCCTTGTGCCATCAAGCCGCAGCCCCTTCCTCTTCAGTACATGAGGAGGGCTGCTCCGGGAGGTTTGGGGCAGCATGATAGCTCAATGGCTGTGTAATACTGCAGTCCCCAAAAAGATGGATTTCAGGCCCAGAAAGCCATGCAGGTTCGGGGGACGATGGCGCCCCCTAGGCAGGACGGCCCAGTTCTGCAGGACACCATTCTGTGCATGGCTAGGCAGAAAAAGGCCTTTAACTCCCAGAATGCCCCAGGCAGCCATCTTGGCCAGGGCATCCTGAGAGCCAAAGGCATTTTTTCCCGGCTCAACTCACACGGGATTACTCCTTCAGGAGCCAGAATGGCGAAACTGAGCTCTGCTTTTAGTCCGTGCCTTAAAATTTATGTCAAAATCACGGGCCTTGAGCCCCCTTTCCCTGACCCCCGGTTTTCACCGGGCAGGGGCTGGTTTGTGTCTTTGACGTGGGTCAGGCACGGCCCTCTCCTGAGGGAAAGTCGGCCCGCGAACTCCCGTGCTCGATGAGGGACGCGACCCGCCACGGGCGGGAAAACGGCGCGAGGGAAACGCGCCAGGCGGCCGCGGGGGGAGGGGCCACCGCCGCCCTCGCGGCCGCGGGGGGGCCGCCAAGATGGCGGCGGCCCGGCTGGCACGCGCGCGCTCTCCCCCGCCCTCGCTCCCCGCGAGCCGCCACGCGCGCAGCCCGCCGAGCGAGGAGCGCGCAGGCGGGGCGTGGCCCCGGGGTGGGGGAGGGCGAGTGAGGCGAGGATTGGGCGGGGCCGCGCGGGCTCGCCGGGCCAGGCCGCTGCGCACGCGCGGCCCCGCCCCTTCCCTCGCCTTCTCCGGGCTGCAGGCGTTGGTGGTGCCTTCGCCGCTTCGCCGTCGACTGCCTCGCTTGCTCCTCCCGGTGCGGATCGGGGACTGGCATCGCCGCGGGCCGGGCGACATGGGCGTGCGCGTGGAGACGATCGCCCCCGGGGATGGTGAGCCGCCCGCCGGTCGGGGGCGGGTGGGGGCACGAGCAGCCGGCAGCCCCAGCCTCCCATCCTCCGTGGGGTCTCGAGCCCTTCCCTTCTCCCCCCCTTAACGGCCTTTCTCTTTCTGCCCCCCCCCGCAGGGAGGACCTTTCCTAAGCGCGGGCAGACCTGCGTGGTGCATTACACGGGTGAGTCCCGGGGGGGGGGGTGGTCGGAGCCGCACGCACGCACTCTTCGCGGGGGCTGATGGGGGGCTCCTGCTGAGGGAGGGGGATTAAAAGAGGGGTGCGTGGGCGGGGGGGCCCGACCTGTGTTCCGTGGGCACGCGCGTGATGTGGCCCCAGGATGGGCAGGCGTGTAAAGCCGGCGCGAGTGTCTGGCGGCTGGCACGAGGATCCTTGGGGGGGGGGGGGCGGGCCGTGGAGTGGGGTTCTGCCTCGCTGGCCCTCCTTCCCTGAGAAGCCCGAGGAGGTGGCTGGGCTTATCCCCCCACAGGTGGAATGCAGCCTCCCCCCGACTTGGGCCTCTTTGGAATATAACTGCTAGCATCCCCCAGAGACGGTGGCAGGTACGGTCGGACACATCTGGAGGCCGCCGGCTCGGCGAACACTGGTGTCATGAGAAAGGAGCCATCTTGCTCTTGAAAAAACCTGTTTGCGATAGGGAGGGGGCTGCCTCCTCCCTCCCCCAGCTTCTAGGCTGCCCCCCTTTGGGCACAGTTACAAGTCCGCCTTCCACTCAAATGAAGTAGCTGTGATTTTTTTTTTTTTTTAATTTGGAGTGATGGAGCATAACTACTTGACAGTTGGTGCTACTTAGGAGAGAAGGGACTGAGTGCACGTGCCCCCAGCTAAGGAGCTTTGTGGCATGGGTCATCCCTGTGCAAACCGGTTGTACAATTTCCTTTCCCCAAGCCACCCTCTGCCACTGGGGCTGCTGAAGCAGTGGCAGATTCCCAAACAGCTGTGCTTTCAGTCTGGGCAGAAATCATCCTGTTAAGAGGAAGATATAGCTTAGATAAGCAGTTGTTGCCTTTTAATACCTTAATTTTGTCATAAATCTTGTAGCTTCTGGCAAGCACCTTTGGCTGAGGTTGGTGTCTTTTGCAGGATGTATTTCTCCTCCCTTTGCTGCAGTTACACCATTTCTTTTCCAGCCGCCTTTTCATTTCACGTAAAGCTACAAAAGGCGGCTCAGTTTTCTCCTTGTTTGGCATACTTTGGTTCCCAAGTAGTCTTATCCTGATATTTCTGGACCCAAATTATTTTTTCCAGTCAACTTACTTTCTTGTTGCTCTTACTAGGATTGTTGGGATACTTAAAGGATTCCCATCCAACGTGAGAAAAGAAACGGCCATTTCTGATTTTTAGGCACTAAACAGCAATTAATTAGGAGCTGCTTCCTTTTCATCCAGGAAAGGGCTGGACTGCACCCCTCCACGTTATTGGGGAGCAGAAGATACTTCTGCAAGTCTCTTCCAGTTATGTTGGGTAGCTTTACAGTTATATGATGCCATCTGCACTGTCAGATGATTATGAATAACATAGGCAGGTTTATCTATTAAAAATCCATCAAGGTGGTGTAGAACAATTTAAGATAATAAAACAACAGTAAAATCTTAAAATCACACATTTTGGAAAGCCAGCTTGAAAAGATGAAGTCCATCTTGTCTAATACAGACTACTCTGCTTGGCAGTGGCTTGGTCTTCAGGTAAGAGGTATTTTCCATCACCTAGTGCGCAAAAACCTCAGATGGTTCTGATCGTGATGACAGAACTTTGGAGTGGTTACTAATTAATTCTGGATGAGTTCGAACACAGTCCTTTGCTACTTCAGACAGAAAAGGGCCTGCAGTGCCCTCACGCCCCATAGCTTGCATTGAATTGCACTTCAGTGGTCTTGGTGGATGTGCTCCTAATGTGGAGCCTGTCAGCAGAAATGGTACCTGCTCTGGCTAGATCTGAGGATCCTGGTAGAGCTTCTCACTCTGCAGATGCAGGCGTGCGCACAGCCGACCCCACAGTTCACTGTCTTGTGCCTCCATGTGTGTTGGAACTTGTTATGGCAATGCATCACTGCCTCTGCACCAGGCCGTTCCTTTGGTGCAGTTCAAGGAATCTAATATTGGCAAGGCATGGGAACGTTTTTTAAAAAAAGAATACCATTCTTAATTGCTACACCTGAGGCACCTGAAGAGAACATTTGTGTAGCAGAATTAAAGGAGCTTTGCCTTGCCTCATGTTAATCTGTTTTAGCAAATTTTGGATCTGTACTGTGGCTGTGGGTGTTGCTTCAAAGGGTCCTGAGACTGAAGCTGATGGAAGGCTTACCTTCTTTGCTGTGCACTCGGGGGAGTGATGCTTTGCGGTGCCTCAGTGTGTGCGGAGTAATTATTTGTAAGGGTTAGACTTCTCTTGTGTGTGTGCCTTTTCCCTCTAGTGGCAACAGCCTCCCTGATTTTGAGGGTGGTGCTGGATCCCCTCAAGTGTGGACTCTCACCTTCTTAGCTGATTATTTTTGCTTCAAAATCTGATAAGGGGCTGTGTGGACCTGGAAGCAGGTTATCCTGCCTGTCAAGGGTGCGCATTTCTAGATGGGGCTTCATCGTTAGGAAAAAGTGAAGACGATTCTCCAGAAGGGCTTGTTTCAAAAATGAAAGTGAGCACATAACGCACGTACCTGCCTGCTTCTGTCTCTCAGAGCTGCTAAGAATTGCGAGTGGCAGGCTAAATTCTTAGTTCTGACCATGATGTATTTGTGGGTGGCCTGGGGTTGCAACACTGGATTGGAGGTCTCCTTACACCTCCTTGCACCAGGCACGAAGAGCACCCCCTCCGCATCATTGGCTGGACACAGAGACGGTGAAGGGGATGTAGAAGAGACCGTATGTGACACGGCTGTAATTTAGGGGCAAAGTTGCAAGCTCCTGTGCTGGGTAATAAGCTATGCAGCTCTTCTCGTATGGCAGTTTTACACCAGTAGCTGAAGCTCTTCACAGCAATTTAGTGGTTTAGGGCAGCTCTCTTCCATGTAGCATGCTCCTGGTGTGTTGGGCTATGGGTTCCATCATCCCCAGCAGTGGCAATAGTTGTGCGTATCGTCCACTTGCACACCTGGCTTCCAGCAGGTAGCATGGGGCTTTCAGAGCAGTAAAGGTACCTGATTTTTCCTTGTAGGGCTTGCAGCTGATGGCAGGGCGAATGTAAAGTGTGGAAGTCTGGTATGCTTTGACCACGTTGCGCAGTAACAACAAAACTGTGTTCATGGCCAGTGCTCTGCAGAAATAGGTGGGATAGCCTGATGCTTAGCAGAGCAGTTGCTCACATGTTTCCTGTTCTTAGAGGTTGTGATTTAATTTCTGTACTGTCCAGTAGCCAACGCTGTCACAGGGAATTGTGCTTAGAGAACAAAGCGATTTGAATATCTCATCTCCCTCCTACCTGAGGACTGCTAGCATCCAGAAAAATTCTTCCGCCATCCCATCTCATAGGTTTACACTTCAGGGATGAAGGAGGCAGTTGACAGGTGCGGCAGCTGCGCTTTCAGTCTAGGGAGAGAAATCTTCTCGAAACCCTCAAGGTAACATGGAGGGGCAGCTTCTAGGGATTGTAGATAAGGGATAATCATGTTGCCTTTTCTAGCTCCATTGTAGCGATGGAATTAGAATCATAGAAGAGCAGAGTTGGAAGGGGCCGTGAAGGCCATCGAGTCCAACCCCCTGCTCTTGCAGGACACCACCTTGCACCATCCCACTCAGAGGGCTGTCCAGTCAATTTTGGGTCCCTAGGCTGAATGGTCCATGGTGACTGGGGATGGTACCCCTTGCATGTTTGCGGGTGAGGAGAATCCCTGTATGAGCAGTGGACAGAATACTTAACTCTAATTCAGATTGCCACCAAAAGTTGGCTTTTACCTTTGAAGAGCTGTCCTTGTGTCTCTGCTTTCCCCATGGAGCAAAGTAGCCCCTGGCCTGGCATTACCCCTGGCCATTTCCCTTCTTCCTCTCTGCTTTACGTAGCTGTGGTGCAACATTGGTGTCGATGTGAAAGGGGAGAAAAGGGTTTGTGCATAAACAAAGCCCCTCCCTCCCCCCCCCCCCCGCAAAGCCAAGCAGCCACCCATCTGCGGCTCTTCCCTTTCCTGCCGTCATTGGGTGGGGAGAGGAAGTGAGGATGGGCTCCCCTTGGCTGCCGCTTGTGCTGACAGGAAGAACAAAGGCCTGGCTGGCTGGCTGGGGATCAGGAGGCAGTTGGTTGGGGCAGTGGAGTGGCCAGTCCTCTGCATCCGTTGGGCTGGGTGTATCGGGGGGGTGGGGTGGGGGGGGACGCGGGAAATGCCTTTCTGGCATCTCCCTTGCATTTTGCATTTGAACCTGCTTTCTTTTAGCCAACATTGCTGTGCACAGCTCAGCTGCTCTTCCCCCAGGATGGATTTCTTGCCCTTTCTCAGGTATTTTTGTACTCATTTGCTTTCCTGGCAAGAAACAGTGACACGAAAGGCTAACTTGTCTTGAATTAGTGAGTGGCATTAAATGTGAACTGGGTAAGGATTGCTTCATAATGTACTTCTAGAATGCCAGATGTCAGTGTTCAGTTTTTGAGAACAAATTCTTCAAAAAAGGAAAAAGAAAAGAGACTCAGTGGGAAAGGCTCTGCGTGCTGTTTTTTCCATTTTCGTCTCTGCAATCTCAGGAGTTATCTTCATAGCATTCATTTTCTACGAGGAATGCTAGATTTGCAGAGTGATTAAACAGCAGCAGAAAAACAGTAAGTGAAGTCTGCTCATGGCTTTTAGTTAGGATGGCCCCATACTACTCCAATATCAGAAGTAGCTTTCTTTTTCATGCCAGTTGCCAGGAAACATGAGTGGGAGGCAGATACCGTGGCGCTCGTGTACTTCGTGTACACCTGATTGGCTACTGAAAGAAAGGATGCTGGACCATACAGGCCTGTGGCCTGACCCAGCCGAACCGCTTCTGGTTCTTTTCCTGGTTGCTGTCTTTCACTGGTATCTCTCCGGTTCACCATATGATCATCTCCTCCTCTTATGTTTGGCTTCTCTGTTGCATTGGGGCATGTCACTTACATTACATTAAACAGAAAAATATGTTTTAATTCAAATCTTTCCTCCAAGTTCTACTTAATTTCCCTTTTCCTGCTTGCTTCCTCTCTGTCTTCCCTCAGCCCCTTCTTTTTCCTCATGTGGCTTTGCCTCTGCCTTCCTTGCCCTCCACTGAAAGTGGATTTTGACTGGTGTCTTTGACCTTTCTGCTGCCTGTGATCCCACTGATCCCTGGTTCCTGGTGGATTTCCTTGTTCCCTTAGTCTCAGTGATTCCCTCATCTGGTGGTGTGACCTGCCTGAATCAGTTTTTAACACCACTCTAGCAGGAAACTCCCTCCTTCCACTCTTGTTCCCCCTCTGTCCTTTTGAATTAAATACGAGTGAGTGAGTGAACCGACTGGCTCCCCATTTCCTCTTCTTTCTGACCATGTTGCCTCTCCTGTGTCAGATTTTTCCTTGCAAGCTGCTCATGCTAGGGACCTGGAAAATGATACATGGCTTGTGTTCTGTGAAGGTGATTACTTAATATGTGGCTTGCCAAAAAGTAGCACTGGCAGTGTACGTTGGTGGTACATGCATCAGGAGGGCCTGTGTTGATACCTGTGTCCAGCTTTGCTGCTCTGCTGCTTGTTCTCAGCTGAGCGGAGGCTTGCGTGAAAACTCGTGCGAGGCACCTGCCCCACAGGATGCAGCTGAGCGGCACATTCGTCTTCTCTGGGGGTCTGTGGGATAGCAGCCGGCAAGGTGGGCCCCCTCTGTGTGCGTGACCCTTGAGCAGCCTCGCTCTGCATCGTGGGAGCTCAAGGGCTTGCAGAGTTTGCGTGGCGTGTTGCGGGTGGTGGGCGTTCCAGCAGCAGCTCCAGCCACCGCCTCGTGGTGCTCGGGCTGGGCGAGGCGAGGCATCAGCAATACCTTCCATGCTGCCAGTGTGGAGGCGGCTGCAGGGGGGCAGGTTTGGTGTCTGCAGTGTTTGGCGTAGAGGCAAGCTTTCCTGTGGGAGCTGTTCTCCTTCTGAACGTGTGAGCTGAAGCCATTCCAAAGTTCTGTCAGAGATGTTTATAAGCAGCAGTGTGAGATTAACAGTGGCAGCATTTCAGGAGAAGACGCTTCTGGCCATGATAGGTGACGTGTTTGTCTCCCAAGCTGGTATACTTGGAAAGCACCTGAAAGGGAATCTGCAAAGGTCTGATTTTGCGTTAATTGCACTTCTGCAGACAGCTTGTCCAACTGGCCCACTGGGGAGAGGAAGTCCTTTGCTTTTTCATAACGTAAGTGGAGGTAGTGTGTTAGATAAGAGTGCTGCTAAAAGTACAGCTGCACCAGAGTCTCCAGTTTCGACCTTCAGGTAGAAACCATTCATCTTGCTGGGGCAGACGTTGTGCAAATACTCGTGCAGTATTCTCTGATAACAGTCGCCATTCTCCCACTGCTTCCTCCTTGGACTAATCCCATGAGTGACTTCAGCCAGTTGGGGAGTGTGGTGGTGCTGACGTCGCAGTGCTGTGCAGCCAGTGGGCTATGGCCACATGGTGGCAATGAAGGCAGAACGCGTGCATGTGCAAACCTTTTTTCCAGTGGGTGCCAACATTTTGGAAGGGATCGTTCCAGGGCAGGCTGCCTGGGCTCTGCCAAGGGACACGCACGTGCCGGCATCTTGACTCACCTGCAGCAGCACATGTGCAGGTGCCGGAGCATTCTCTCCTCCCGCATAGATTTTGGTGCCAGCACGGGAATATTCAAAGGCTGTCTGTGCCATTGAGAATATTGCTGAGGGGAAAGGAAGGCTTGCAGCTTTTTGCACAGCTTATGCAAGTGGACTTTCCACTAAAGTGCAGGGTGGATTTGATTTAGAAACATAGCAACAGAATGAGTCAGAAGGGGCCTCCTAGGCCATCTAGTCTGACCCCTGGCTCCAACTGGCTCCACTCATGACATGTGCATGTCCAGCCTGTCCTTGAACCCCCTCGCTGGTGGGGCTTCAACCACCTCCAGTGGAAGCCCATTCCATACCCTCTGGATTCGGTCAGGAAGTACTTCCTGGCATCCACCCTAAATCTTGGTTCCCTGAGCTTTGCTCCATTGGAATGTGTCCTGCCCTCCATTGCAGGGGGGGAAAGGTCAAATGATTTAAATCCCTGGTCAGTAAGCCTAGATTTAAATCATGATTTTCTACAAAATTTGCGGGCATGCCTTCCTTATTGTAGGTAGAAGAACTTTATTAAAATATTCCCAAACTGGGTCTCTTTTATGGCCTGCTGCCATTACAAATTTTTTCCTCCAGGGGAAGATAAACCTCTGGGCTATTATTAAAAAGATCCGAAGATCTGAACCTCCACTCAAAAGGTTTCACTTTGATTTTTACTCCCTGGCCCTTCCTCCTCACACTTGGTTTCTTGTGCAGATCTTTTCTGCTGCCAACAATCTTCTATTCATCGATTTTTTTTGGAATTTAGCACGTAAGAGGTAAGGGCCTGATTCTGTGTACATAGATTTGCAAAGGAGCAATGGGATTAAGTTTTCCCCTCAACTCTGTATGTTTATTTTATAACATTTTTGCTGTGAAGAAGAGGCATGTGATCTTTGTAGGCACAAATTCACCGTTTCTAGAACTGTGAAACCAAGCATCTGTGACAGTATCTCCTAGATAGAAAAATTGCCCAATAATCTTACAGTACCTCTGGAAGAGCATGATACTATGACTGGATTAATGGAATTCATTTACCAAAAATTTTAAACATTGCATGAATATACAGCCTCATGCTACATAATTAAAAACTAGTCCTTATTTCATGATAAGTAACCTTTGGACTATAATGTATGTTAAACAGAAAACTATCTTTAGATAGATTTTTCCTCAAAAAGCATTTTATCAAAATCCAATTTAAATATAAAAATTTAAATAGAAAATATATAAAATTTTAATTTTTAAAATATAACAATTAAATAGAAAAATTTAAATAGAAAAATCCTTTTCTATTTTTTTTAAAAAAATCACTGATTTTTATCTACCCTGTGCTGGGTTTTAGTTAAAATAGATAATTTCCTCCTACCCTCTTATACTCGGATTTGTGAGGTCGCTCAGATTTTCATGAGTGGTACCTCAATGGTCCAGTTTGTTCCTAACTGCTAATCACCAGCTTGAGAACAAAGAAGAGAAAAGGCATGCTGGATCAGGCCAGTGGTTCCTCCAGTCCAGCACCTGCTCGCAAACAAGCTGTGCACAGGGATTGTTCAAGCAGGAGGGATGCAAGGGCTCCAAAGTCTCCCAAAGTTCTTCAACATGCTACCTCTGGGAATGGAGGGACTCCGGGCCTCACTGGAGCAAGTGCCTCTTGGCTTTTTACTACTCGTTCCTAATTTAGAAAACAACCCAGGAGTTCCTTGATTGTGTTTTTTGACATGCAAACCTGGACCTCTGGGGTTTTGAGGCAGAAATATCCCAAACCTTAACAAACCTGGATTGTTTTCTAACAAAGTAGAACTGAGGAACAGTTGGGAAGCACTGTGCTTTCTTGCTCTTGTCCAGTTTCAGCTACCTATGGCTTAAAGACCCTGTGGTTGTGCATTATGTGTGAACCAGGCCACCCAGTCTTTTCTGGGGTGTTGCCTGGTTATTTGCTGCTTGTACTAGCCACCGGTACTGCACTCCCCTTTCAGCTGTTTGAGCCCTTAAAACATTTTTATCCCAGCTAATCAAAGCTTGAGATGCCTTTCCTGAATGTCAATTTTCTACCTGAAACATTTCACCACTGTTAAAACCACTGTTAAAACCAGCGTAGGATCAGAGCACCTGATACCAAGCTTGGTCTGTGGGTCAGAAAAGAGAGACTTAGTTCAATAACTAGGATGGTGCCTTTACTCTGTTTTGTATACATGTGTGAGGGTCAGGCAGAAAAGAAGTGCCCACCTGAGGCCACTGCAAGGCTCGATTCCAGCTGCACAGCCCACCTAGACCAGATGCGCTGGAGGTGTGTGGGCTCCCATTGGCAGCCTCTGAGACCTGGGCTCCTGGCATGGCATCCGGCTACCTTGCGTTCTGTGGCTTTTTCATGCTGGTGGAGGTGTGGGCAGGCCCTTGTCTGGGGTCACCCATGCGGACTCTCCCTTGTTCTTTTTTCTGTGCTGTGATCTTCCAATGCTTTGTTGCAGGGGAACGTTTTTCAAGCAAGGTTTTGGCTTGTTGCAACATTTTTATTTTAATTGCAACTGCACGCTGCCTTGACGGTCCATTGGAGAAATGAACAATGGGACATAAATGGATTTATAAAGAAGAAGAAAAAACCATTCTGGATAAGTGGTTTTGACTGATAGGCACCGTGTATTCATTTTTATGTAATCATTGTTTAACATTATTATTTCTTGCCTTGCTCTGGTCAGTGATACTCAGTGGATCTTCCAAATAAAACTTTTAAAATTAAAAACACTCTGAAATAATAAAACTGCAGTTTAAAAAGATTGGCAAAACTGTGTCAGTGAGATGAATGTTTCTGAAGTGGTTGGAAAGAGTGATCGCATTGCTTTCAAATTTAATTTACATGTAGTTGGAACATTTCTCCAGAAGACTATCAAAGATAGATTTTATTTCAAAAGAAGGAACTTTTTTTCAAAAATGAAGCTATGGGTGTGTGGAGGAAGTTATAAGGGGAAGTCAAAGGAAGGTCAATTTCACTAATGAGAGAGTTACTCAAATCACAATAACAGAAGTTCAGCTTGAATGAGTATTGCAGGTCAAGAGAGGTGCTACAAAGACAGTCAGTCATCTTGGTTAAATAAAGCAACTGGAAAAAAGAAAGTGGCAGGTTTGCCCAAAGAAGAAAACATAAAGGAGCACAAAAGTTGCACAACAGTAAAGGATGCAGGCAATAATACGAACAGGTTAAGCACGTTGCTAATAGAGCCAACAATTTAACAGTTCTCTAAATATAGTAGCAGAAAACTGTCTGAAGATGAAGTTGGACGTTTGGATGATAAAGGAATTAAAGGGGGGGATTTTTTTGTGTCTGTTTTTGCTACTAAAGGTGGATGGTAGCTACCTGTGCCTGAAATGATGCTTAAAGGAAGGAAGCCTGAAGAACTGAGGCAAACAGTAGTAATGAGAGATGATATTGCGGCCCCATCGGCGAGGGTGTCCAAGGACAGGCTGGGCGTGCACATGGTGGGCCTGCCGTGAGCGGAGCCGGGGGTCAGACTAGATGGCCCCTTCTGACTCGCTGTGTTTCTATGTTTCTATATTTTAGATGTACGGACAGGTTAAAAACAACAAATCATGTCTTTCCACTTAACCTTTGTGTTTCTCGAGGACTGGGAATGTTCAGTTTAAGTCTGTTTCAAAGCAGGGGATCTAGGAGGGAACTGGGAATTTATAGGCTGGCTTGTTTAATGTCTGCCCAGTCAATGGGTGGGAGCCTCGGGGTCGAGCATCTGGACCAGAGGCACACTGTGTCTGTGCTGCTCCGGAGGTTTTGCCGTGTGACTGCCTTGTTCCTCTGGGTCTCTTGGGGAGAGTGGGGGGCTAGAGTGCTGGGCGTGTGCATTCCTCATCCTGGGGCTTTAATTCTACCAGCTGGGGCTTACAGGAGGTGTAGGCGAACTTCCTGAGGGTATCAGGCTGCCGACTCCCGACTCCTCGTCTACCCAAAACACCGTGTCTGGGCATTCTCCCAGAGGTGTGTGCCTCCTTCCCAGAGCCCCCGCCTTTCCATGAAGCCATGATGGCACGCCTGCCTTATTCTCTTTGTGTTTATATCCTGCCTGTCTGCCAAAAAGACCATCTTGCAAAAAGCAAATTAAAATGGATTAAAACAACATATTAAAGTACAATAAATGGCATCGTCTGTCGTCTAGGCCAAATGCTGCCGAGGCTTCCTTTTGTCTTTGCTTGTTAAACTAGATGAGGTTCAGCATGGTTTGCAAACAGGCTGTCATCAGATGACGGCGAGCTTTGCATCGCGGCTCTACCTGCGCCCTTCTGCCTGCACGTCTTCTGTCTTGGAGCGATGCCAGGCTGCGCAAACTGTCAGAAAGTTGTGCGGCCTCCTCAGCTGAGTAAGAGGGCACTCTCAGAAATGTCGCACATTCTGTCCGTTCCTCCCCAGAGTAAACACCGCCAGTGCAGGAAAGCCCTTTGCTTTTCCAGCTGTGGCCTTTAGTGGGGCTTTGGGCTGCCTGGGAAGTACTTTGCCGTGTAAGGTGATGCTGCTTTCTAGCTGAAAGGCCAGTAGTGTGACCGGGATGTAAAGCTGCAGCAAGAGCGCTCGCTCTTGCTCACTCGCTCGCTCTCTTGGGGCGCTCCTTCCTCTCTGCTCTGAAATTCGGAGCGGGTCGGAGTGCCTGGGCTGCTGCCGCCAGTTTGTATATTGCCCCATGTGGCTCTGGGAGGGCAACCTGCCAAGTGTGGTGAAGACCCAGTGGTTGTGAGATGCCTGCCCTTCTTGAAGTGGGGCCTGTTCTTCATTCACTCCCAACTTTCATGTGCACGACTGTTTCCTAGGTTACAAGTGCCGCTGGGGCTGCAGCTTCTCGCTTTCTGCAGCACGTGGCTTTCTGGGTCTTGGAGTCACGTTCTTGAAGAGCGTGGGGTGCAGCAGCTTGTCGAGTTTTGGCAGGAGTTGTCGAAGCTGCAGTCCTGTCCACGCTTCCCAGCATGTAACTGCGTTGGAGACTAAGCTGAAGATGTAGGGTATAACCTTGAGTATGTTTGAACTTTGTAACCTGTCCAGGGAGCCTTGTGGATAAAAATCCAATCAATCAAAATATACCTCAGACGCATAAGTAGCACTGAGCTCCCTGGGCCTTAGGTAAAGGTTTCCCCTTGGCATTAAGTCCAGCTGTGCCTGACTCTCGGGGGCGGTGCTCGTCTCCGTTTCCTGGCCAAGGGAGCCAGCACTTGTCTGCAGACGGTCTCCGTGGCCTTGGGGCCGGCATGGCTAAACACTGAGGTGCACGGAAGGCTGTTGCCTTCCCACCGAGGGGCTTCCTCTTTATCTACTTGCAGTTCCATGCTTTCGAGCTGCTAGGTTGACAGGAGCTGGGGCGGAGCAACGGGGGCTCCCCCATCATGCAGGTACGAACCGCCAACCTTTTGATCAACAAGCCCAACAGCTCAGTGGTTTAAGCCACTGTGCCACCCGCGTCCCATAAATTAAATAAATAAATAAACGAACCTCAGAAGCGTTAAGTAGCAGTGAGCTCTGTGAGCCTCCCATGCAGTCGAACAGACTTGGGCTTGAGCCGGCCTTCCACAGATGGGTGCCTTGCATACGGGTTGGTCTGCAGCCGCTCTCGCCATTCGCAGGCTGCACAGCCAGTAGCTGCTCAAGGCACTTGCCACTCTTGCTTCCTTACCCGTTGTGCTGCCCAGAGTGGTTCCCAGGGCAGCTGTTAAGTTGGCTTTGTGGTTGCTGTTCCGTTTAATTAGTGTAACCCTCAGAAAGGTGCATCTATAGATAACTCACAAGTGTCCCAGGTCCTGTCCGGACTGTCAGAGGCTCACATGCTACCTTCACTTGTGTATATAAGCTGCAATTTTTGGCATGCTTTCAGAATTTTTTTGAGGTTTGCAGGCAGAAAGGACATGGATGAATGACAGAAGATTTATAGTAGGATTTATAGTGAATTGCAGGGCTCTCGGGAGGGGATTTCAGCTGTGCTGTTCTCGTTTTGTAGTTCTTAGACGTGTGTGCTTACACCCTTTTCATTTTATAGGGCCACCCCAGTAGCTCGTTAAACAAATCTTAACAAAGAAAATAAAGGCCCAGCATTTTGCAGGTCATACTGGATTTTGCACTGGTGGAAGCTGCACGCTGCATTATTCAGCCCTTGCTACAATATGATGTATTTCCTGAGGGAAGCCATAATCCAGAGCAGTGATAAAATAGCCGACCGATAAAAATGAAACATAAACAGCTAAAGATGGCTTGGATAAAGAAAAATAGGTAAGAAGGAAGCTGCAAAGAAAACTTCCCTGAACAGGGCGACTTTTACTCTTTCTTGAGAGATGCTGCAAGATCTTCCATGGGAGAAAATTCCATAAAATTGAGGGGCTGGTCTTTTTACCCAAAGGAGGCTGGGGAGAGGCCACCTCGGTACAAGCGCCAGTTTCCAGAGGGGTAGCTGTGCCACTTCCTTACAGCAAGGACAAAACCTTGTGATGCCATAAACTCAGCTGCCTTTGCTGTCGGCCCTTGTGAAGGACAGCCTGCCTGATTAGGTGCATCAGAGTGTGTGTGATCAATATGCAGGCACTCCCTTAAACAGGTGGGGCGGCACAGAGATGAGATCAGTGAGGATGGGTATGCATGAAGTACAGACTGTCAATCATTTACAGCGGCCAGTCACAAGAGGAGGGGGGGTGAGGCACTAACAGATACCCTTGCTTTGCTAAGCTAATTAACACACCTAGTATGATTTAAACAAAGAAACAAGCCTTTGCCCCCCTCCTCAGGCTGCAGGAGTTAGGGTTGAACTTCCTGATGATCTGGGCTGGAATCTGCGTTGAAGTTTCTGTTTAAAAATAGGCACTTCATTTAAGGCTGGTCACAAGGTGTCCTGGGAGGTTGAAGTGTGCCACTACTGTTGGTTTTTTTTTTTTAAATTTCTGATGATGGATTTGTGTCGATTTATCCATTTTCATCGAAATGCTCTGTTTGTTGTTGTGCTGCTACCTAATTATGACATAGATTGCAGTGGCAGATGAGCAGGTGTATGGAGCTACCTGATGTTGCAGGTGGCATTTTGAGGGCCTGTAAAACTGTTGCCAGTCTGGACATGGGCTCATAACATAGGATAGATCTGTTGAAGGTGATGCGTTTCTGGTGGGAATGCTTTACATAGGAGTAATTTTGGATCCCACCGCTGCGGATAGAGTTGATATTTGGGTCAGGTTCCTCTGTCTGTACCTCTGTTAAATAATCTATTGTGGGTGGATCCTTGTTTTAGGTTGGGAGACTGGTTAAGCTGGCCATGGTCTATGAGGAGAGTGTCCTTGTCTGGAAAGAGCTGTGGATCATTGATTATCTGAGTGGCTTTAGCAGGGAATCATAGGTGATATCTGCTGTCCTGTTTTCTCTTCTGGGCCCGTCCTGCAGCAGATGGTTCTTGGGGGGTGTGCTGACTGTTCTGCTTTTTGTCCCTCACCCTGATGTGTATTGTTTTCTGAGATGGGCCTGTTACAGGGTGTGGCTGTAGACAGTGGTTCTTGTGATGTGGAAACTGAAGCATGTAAGCACATTCAGTGAAAATCCAGGTGTTTGTGTCCATTGTGTAGTGACTGGTCTGGGTTCAGGTTGATGGTACCTAGACGATCAAATCCTTTTGTCATATGACTCCAGATAATAAAGTGGTGGGTGAGCCTTCGGAAGAGAAGAGGCTTTTAGGAACAGGGGCTGGAAAAGCCTCGTTCTGGATCATCAGTGAAGATGTTGGCTTACTGTGGGCCACTCATCAATACCTGCAGCGGCGACGTTGATCTGGCACTTGTGTTCTCTGCGGAGATGCTCTCGCAGTGCTGATCCGAAGAAGTGGCAGAACTCTGGGGAGCAGGTAGTTGCTATGCTGTGCAACCCCCCCCCCCAAACAAAACAAAACAAAACGGGAGCAGCTGGCTGAGACCGAGCCCAGAGGAGTGTGGGAGGGGCAAGTGACTCAGGTGGGAGTGGTGCATTCGGAGATTGGTTGTCAGGCATGGGGACTGATGGGATGCGTGCCACCCATGTAGGAGGGAAAGGTGGAGAAGCGTGGAGACCACATGCATGGCTGATCCCAAGACACTCGGTGCCAGCACGCCCAGTTAGTACTATGAAGTAACGGCAGGAACCGGACCAAGCTGCATACAGCTGCAGAGACTAGATTTAAGCCCCGCCACAGCTTCAAAGCCAGGGAGGCTCCTTTCAAAAGAAGGCAAACACTGAGCTGAGGTCAGAAAGGCCTCCTGCACGGGAACGTGTGAGCAACGTGTTGCAGGGACCGTCTTCCTTTGCTTGGGGCCTTGATGTAACCCTAGGCCTTACCGAGATACAGGGGAATTCTCTGGGCTCACTGAGCTGCTGGCCATCGGCCATAACAGGTGTTGCAGTTTCTTGTGCTGGTCCTTTGTTCAACAAGCCGACCACAGCTTTTTCAGCATGACTATTTGCATCTCAGGTGCTAGGCAGCAAAGGCTTCCTGCTCTCCAGAAGAGGCAGGGCGGTTTGTGAATCAGTCTTAATTCAGTTCCATGGCTCCCTTCTAAGTTCTCTGTCCCTTATCCCTGGACCCCGCAAGGGACCTGAGCTACAAGAACACTAGTCGAAACTAAGCCAGTGTCAGCATCAAATTCCAGCAGCCCAGCAGTAGTTCACTGCTTAGACTGTAATTGTCCCTGGTCTGCCAAATTCTCGCACTTTCCTCCTCTCTGCAGCACAGCTGCTGTCCTGGAACTTTGCTTTGTTTAGTCTCCATCGCACAGCGAGCCTAGACTATTGCAGAGTTCAGATGCATGTGTGAACTGGACAGTGTAGAACAGCGAGTCTGTAAATAATGGCAGCTGAGAGTTGGATCACTGTAGCTTGATGGTGTTGGCTTAGCTCTATGAGGGAGACAAAGGTCTGCAGTAAAGTCGGAATCAAAATCTGCAGCTAACATTTTAAAGAGCTTTTAAAAATATACCCCCTCTCTTTTGTATAACTTTGAAGTATCTGGGTACATATATATTTATGGAAGCAAATCTGCTGGTCTAACAATTCCATTGGCCAGCAAGGACTGTTTTTCATCACCAAGTTAAGGGCTACTTGGATATTGCAAAATGATAGAATCATGGAGTTGGAAAACACCTTACAGGTCAGTGGGACCACCCCCTGTCTCACTGCAGGTTGTGTTGTGCAGCTGTGGGCCTGCCTAATCTTGGCCAGTTAAAACTGCATTGCATTGTAACTGGAAACCAGTAAGAGGCAGGCTGGACAGGTGCAGCAGCCTGCTTGCTCTGCATGGCGCATGACTTTAAACAGGACATTCAGTCTATTTTTCCCTGCTGTCCTCCAGACAGGCATTTTATACTTCTGAAATAGGAGTCGGTAGCATCAGGATAGCCGTTATAAATGAAACTTGCTGTAGTACATTAGTGAATATCCCTGAAGCGTGGGCCTTGCCCTCGATGTGCGCAAACCTGTCAGGTGTCTATCACAGTCTTGCCCTTTTTTTTTAGGGCCTACAGTATGCCTGGAACTTCCCCATGTATCTTGTTCTCGGTCAGCTCTGTGGTTAGCAGTGTATTGACAAATAAAAAATAATGACTGTCCCATGTAATTAATTCATCCTCTTCAGTGGTCTTGGGAGACATACTGCCAGCGCTTGCGAGTTGGATGGGAGCGTCTGAAGGGTCTAGGACTGCCGGACGGCCTTCCCGTCGTGGGTGTGAAATAGATAGTCCATGTCTGGGCAGTTCATTTACAGAGCCGTGTAGAGGGCAAAGCAAAGGATTTATGTCAGCTCTGGCGCTTGCTTGTAAAACGTAAGATGTATGTGTACTTCCGAGTGTGAGATGCAACTGGACAGCCACCTGAGAGGGATGGTTTAACTTGGAGGCCTGCACTGGGCAGGGGGTTGCACCCAGTGGCCCTCTGGCTCCTTCCAGCTCTGCTGTTCCATGATTCTTAGCAGCCCTTACAATATCTGCATATAGGAGGTCTGTATTCTCATTCCCACATTTCAGGCAAGGCCTTTGGCCGAGTAGGTATGCAGCTGACCTAGGCAGAAGGTCTCAGAGGTGAGGTTCGATCAAAGGACTTCCTAGTTAGTTCTTCACTCTTAGCCACAACAACTCTCATGCACGACTGCGGTTGAAATGCTCTGCATAGTTTCTGAAGGGTGCTGGGTTCTGCCCAGAAGGTGATGCCTTTCAGTTTCCCTGCCCTAGAGAGAGAAGACAGAGGCCAAGGAATTGGAATCTGCAGTGGAGAATAGGATGGAGGGGAAAAGTGGTTGTTGGAGTGGTGGGCAAAGGGAGTGCGACACTCGTGTGGTGCGCAAGCTGGGCTTGCTGCTGTCTGTTGTTAAGGCAGCGTTGTGGGAGGCGCAGGGTTTTCCACGCGCGAACATGGTTGAGTGGTGCTGGCTGCAGTCGCCTCCACCTTCTGCAGCTACGGTTTGGAGTGCACTTTCCGCAGTCAGTGGTCTTGGCGAGCTTGTGTCGCTTTCAGAACGAGTGGCCTGCAGGATGGAAGCCATTGCCCGTTGCGCATGCATTTTTAGCTGCAATGTTAGGAATGGAGATTCATTTCCGCTGCCACGTTCAGCCCTGCACCGGCGCTAAATTCCCTTGGCTCTGGGGGTGTAGTTGTCAGATCATCTGCTTAGCTGGACTCCCTAACTAGCATTCTGATGAACGTGTCCTTCAGAGTGTGGGGATGGACCACCATGCCGCACCCTTGCATCCGGCACATGTACGCTAAGTAGCCATTTTAAGTAAAGCGGTGGCGGGGGAAGAGGGATGAAACGAAAATGGCTGTTCTGAGGATTCCAGCCACCACGCCACCAGCGTGTCTGCCATGCTGGCTGTCTGCTGTGAGTAAGCGCTGTTCCCCCCCAAGGGCAATACAGAGCTTTAGTGTGCCTTCTTGCCCTTTGTATGCCACCCCCATTAGTGGAATCTGTTTTCACGTTGGTTTTGTGCTGGAGGCAGTGATGGAAATATTCTGGACTGGTTTTCCAAGGAAAGGCGCAGTCTTGTTCCGTCTAGATCTAGGCTTGCCCATCTTCTTGCAGAGAATAATTTGCTGAACAGTAGCTGTGTGGTCATTCGGTTTGTGCTTAGGGTGCTTATTATATCGTGTGTGGCCGAGCACAGTAAACTGTGCAGATTTCCTCCAGCCCAGTGTTTTACAGGCAGATAATTGGCCACCTGCTTTTGGAGTGGGGGCTCATGACAGAAGAATATGGAGGAGGACAGTGATTGCTAGACTTGATTTATGCCGGATTGAGAGAATCCGTGGCAGGTCTGAGAGCTGGTACTAGTATTTCCTTAAGAGGGTAGGGAAAATTTTTGAACTACTGAAATTACCTCTGCCTTTAGGGACTCATCAGTCATCAAAGCTTTTGGAAGGCTCTGTTGGTACAGAGTTAGGTACCAATATAAAGTCCGTATATAGAACGGACTTTATAGAGCATTTTTTTCTTATAATATATCACTAGAATCCACAAAGGCTTCAAGGTGCCTTGGGATTCTCCCCCCCCCCCCTCGGGTGATTAGCATGGTTGGCCCCTGGAAGCTATCCCCAAACTTTTGTATTATTTTGTGTTCCATTTATATAGCCTTATTCCGTCTCCCTAGTTCCAAGTTCTTTTCATATTAACAAAAATGTTCTTACTAGCAGTTTGCTTGCTAGTAAACCTCCAGCGTGCACTGAACGCTCTTTCCTTCCCAGCTGTGTGGTGTTCCAGTTTGGTGAGCACAACAATTTCCTCTCTGTCAAAGATGTGTTGTTCTGTGGTTTAGGTAGCAATTTTGGTTGCTCGCTGTCTGTAACATTGCTGTAAGGTTTCGCTGGGCTCTTCAAGTAAACACTGAGACGTGTTCTTGATGGAGAATTCTGGTATGGGCAAGAAGCAGCTGCCCTTTTGCTGCTGTCTTGCTCCAGGGAGATCATTGGACATGGTGGGACATATTCCGTTGCTCAATTAGCAGATGCCAGACTTACTGGCACGTGGCTCTTCTTCCTGCCCAGATAATGCAGGCCGGCCATCCCTCCCTCTGCGCTTGGAAGGTCCACAGCTCAGTGGTGGAGAGCCTGCGCTGCATCCAGAAAGTCTCAGATCCAGTCCCGGGTGGGATTGGAAAAACTGCCTGGAACGGTGCTGAGCAGCTGGCACCCAGTGACTAGATTCTGCACAATGGGCTTTGGCGCCTGTATTTTAAAATATTCAAGCTTCGGCTGCAGCTTGGCAGATTGCCCAAATCTGGGCATTGGGGGCTGTATGAGGGTTAAGCAGCCCTCAGTGTAATCCTGCCCATGAGTGAAATGAGGATGATTTGACCTTCACACAGCCCATGCAGCCAGGGTTCAGGTGACACAGTGCTCCAGAGCTGGAATAATCACAGTGGCTGTGGGCTTTTGCCACACCCACCATCAGAGTTGAAGATGCCGGGCTCCATGAGCCAGTGGTGTGACTCGTATGTGTTGGCGGAATTTGGATTAGTCCATAAAACAGTTGCTTGGCCAAATGCCTCTGCTGCTTTTCCTTTCCTTTGCTGTCTCTGCTTCTGCTCCACTGTTAAATGCTCTGAACTAGGAACCTGAGTGGTCTTGTGCAGGTTGGACTGTGGTTTGCAAGACCCTGAGTTCTTGGTGGGGAGTTCCAGTTCTTTCTCTAGATATGGCTTGGAGAATCAGTGGTGAATTTGGAGACTGGTAGAACCATGACGCTAAGAAGAAAGACTTGTGGAGATGGTGAGGGAGAGTGATTCTGAACTGGAAAAACGAACGGTGGCTTTACAGACACTGCTTTCTTTGACATATATCAATGATCTGGAGCAGATTAGAGATGGTCTAATTGTTACTCTGACTTTCAGAATTTTGGGTATCCTTGTTACAAACGATGCCTCCTTCTGGTGTGGTCAGCTTGAAGTTTCCTGGGGACAGGATTTGTAGAGAAACCGTCCCTGCAGCTTACTAATGCTGAACATTAGTCAATGTCAAAGGGCATTGAAAGTGAAAAGGAACCTTGTAATGAGTGGAGACTGGAAAGCGCAACTCATTCAGGAAGGAAACAAGAAGTTGCTTCTTGGTGCAGAAGAAGCAAAGATTGTAAATATGAGAAAGAAAGATCTCCCCGTGACTGTGAAGAACAAAAGCGGTCACAGGAGGCATCAGAAGGAGAGCTTACCTTGAAGAGAAGCAGCATAAGGTGTGTCAGCAGGTAGAAGAGGCGCTTTGACAATGTGTTAGGCGATCGCAGTGACACCCAAAGCTTTAAATCTGCAAACCATTTAGAACTGGAACTTGGGGCTTCTGCTGAAGATGCAGGTAAAGGTTGTGGGGCAGGAGCAGGTGGGCGCATTTAGCCGTCTCCGGTGTTGTGCACACGGACAGGCCAGTGGGGGGGATGCTGACGTGGGCGATCTCTCCCAGGCAGTGCTTGTCCTACCCCAAATACAGAGCAAGGGCAGGCAGCCCGGAGGCCCTCCAGTTGCAAACGGTCCCCGGTCCTTGGCCTTGCTGGCACTGGCCCGTGGGAGTTGTGGCCCCCGGTTGCCCTGCTGTAGAGACAGGAGGGCTGGAAAAATGTTGGTGCCTTGATGGAAGGGGACGGCGAGCTGTGTCGCTGGCTGAAAGCTGCGCCCAGTGCTGGGAGAGGCCCAGCCATATTGTTCAGTTGCACTGAGAGCAGCGCACCTTAAAGGAAGCCAGAAAGAGAGGCGCAGGCACAGGAAGAGTCGGCTGGTGCGGAATGCATCTATTTCCGGCACCTGTTCTTATCTTGTTGGCTCAGTTACTTTTTGCGGTGTCACCGTCTCTTGCTGCGACTCACAGTGAGCCCTGGGGATTTCTGCTTGCTCCTGGTAGGAAATGCTTGTCTGAGCTGTGCAGCTCCTGGCTGCTGGCAGGCGAAAGGAAATGGCTGGCCCTCCTTATTTATTTTATTTATTTATTTAAAACATTTTTATGCCGCCCCCATCGCAACAAAGCCTCGGGGCAGCTCACAACAGAAACAAAATACATAAATAAATAACAATACAGCAGTGAAAAAGTTATTTAAAAACCTCCGGTGCATCTCGGCTAAAAATTTAAAATCCTACAAATACAAATAATTTAACAATTAAAATAAGTTTTAAATAAAAAGGTCTTAGCCTGGTGCTGAAAAACAAACAACAACGGTGCCAGGCGGACCTGTCTGGGGAGCACATTCCACAGATGGGCCACCGCCGCAGAGAAGGCCCTCCTCCGGGTACTTTGCTTCCTGATATCTCTTACAGGAGGGCCTCTGCTGCCGATCTCAAGGGGCGGGAGGGCAAATAGGGAAAAAGGCGTTCCTTCAGGTATCCGGGTCCCAAGCTGTTAAGGGCTTTATAGGTAATAACCAGCACCTTGAACTGAGCCCGGACTTCAAGTGAAGCTGGTAGAGGACTGGGGTTATATGAGTCCTTGTCAGCAACCTGACTGCTCTGTTTTGTACCATCTGAAGTATCCGGACTGTCTTCAAGGGCAGCCCCACGTAGAGCGCGTTGCAGAAATCCAACCGGGAAGTAACCAATGCATGCATCACTGTCACTAGGCAGTTGTCCTCCAGGTAGGGACGCAGCTGATGGATTAGCCGAAGCTGATGGAAAGCGCTCCTCACCACCGCTGACACTTGAGCTTCCAAAGTCAGCTCTGGGAGGATCACTCCTAAGCTGCGGACCCTGTCCTTTAGAGGGAGTGCAACCCCATTCAGGACAAGATCCAAGTCGCCTACCCAGGAGTTCGAACCACTCACCAGCAGGACCTCTGTCTTGTCTGGATTGAGCTTCAGTTTATTGGCCCTCATCCAGCCCATTACCTCGGCCAGGCACCGGTTGAGCACAGCCCCTGCCTCACCTGGATTGGTGGAGAACGAGAGGTAGAGCTGGGTATCATCAGCATACTGATGATTCCGCAGCCCACACCTCCGGATGACCTCTCCCAGCGGTTTCATGTAGATGTTGAAGAGCAAGGGGGACAGAATGGACTCCTGTGGAACCCCATGGATAGCTGCCATGGCGCAGAGCCATAGTCCCCCAGCACCACCTTCTGGAATCGGCCATCAAGGTAGGAGCAGAACCACTGCCAAGCAGTGCCTCCTACTCCCAACCCCCTTAGCCTATCCAGAAGGATACCATGGTCGATGGTACCGAAAGCCGCTGAGAGGTCCAGGAGAACCAGGGACGCACTTCTCCTGTCCTTCTCCCTGCACAGGTCATTGTACAGGGTGACCAAGGCAGATTCAGTACCGTACCCGGGTCTGAAGCCGGACTGAAATGGGTCCAGATAATCAGTCTCATCCAAGAGAGCTTGGAGTTGTCCCGCCACCATCCGCTCCAGCACCTTGCCCAGAAACGGGATGTTGGCCTCCGGTCTATAATTGGCGGCCATCTCTGGATCCAGGGACGCCTTCTTTAGGACTGGCCTGACCACTGCCTCCTTTAGAGGGGCAGGCACCTGGCCATCCTTCATTTGGTACCGCGATGCTATTTTCAGATTGAAAATGAGGGGACTGCCTTTTGCAGTGGTTCAGCTCCTTTGGGACGTCAGGTTTCTCAGCAGTAGGGCAGGGTTATCCTGTTGGGTCAGGGAAGAGACAGTCGTATCCCTTGCAATGTACAGATGCGACGTGTGGCCCCTGGAAGTCCCACCAGTATCTTGACGGCTCCCTGCTTCCCTTTGCCTCTCTGTTCAACACAGCGATGGCACTTCTTGCTTTGAACACTTGCTAGACGAGTGTCCGTGAATGGCACCTCAGTCCAGGCAGGGCAGAGTGGATAGCTGTGCATGGGGCCAGTTTGTGCATGGGGAGGTCCCTCCCCACACCCTGCGGAGCAGGGGCCGGCTGCAGTCCCGGGGATTGGATGTGGCCGGGACACGCTCTCTTCCGGATCAGGCAGCTCTGCCCACTGGGAAGGAGAGCTCCTGTCTTGCATACCTTGCTGATCGTCCTCTTTAGTCGAGCACAGTAGGCTTGTAAGTGGGCGTGCCTTTGGAAACTTCCCGGCTCTTTGAAGAGTTCAGTGTTCTACTTCCCACAGCACAAGCAGCTTCCACCAAAGGGGGCTCGCGCTCAAGGAGACTGTGGAGGCATCTTCAAAGCCAGCAGGTGTCTCCATAGAAACAGAGCGAGTCAGAAGGGACCTCCCGGGCCATCTAGTCTGACCCCTGGCTCCATGGTATCCACCTATTGTGCTCTAGTTACTGATCATTTCCTAGCCAAATGTGATTATGCAGAGCCTGCCTCCTTTGTTTCCGCTGCCACCTGTCTTGCTCTTAATTCTTAAGAATATTTTGAGGAGTCCATTTGTTTGCCTTGCTTGCATAACCATTCAGGAAAAGGGCTTAGGTATGCTCGATGTGAGATGACGGGGACTCCCTTCTGCCTTTTCAGGTATGCTGGAAGATGGGAAAAAGTTTGATTCCTCTCGCGACAGGAACAAGCCGTTCAAGTTTGTGATGGGCAAGCAGGAGGTTATCCGCGGCTGGGAAGAAGGGGTCGCCCAGGTACGTTGGTGCAAGCTTGGACTGCGGAGGGTGCCAGGAGCTGTGGGAAGCAAGCAGTGCTCGACGTCCTCTGGCGGCTGGAAGGGGCTGCGTCCGTCTCGAGGGGGGTTTCCCGCTGGAGGAGTTGGGTGGCGAGGGAGCGCTTGGTCACAGAACAACCGCCGTCCGCGCAAGCGAGGCATCTGGGGGAGCCGGCTGAATTGCCCACTGTGCCCACTGGTTTGTGCATCAGTCGCGGGGTGGATTCAGGTATCCCCTTCCCTGCCTCGTGGCAAGGCAGCGGCGACACGGACCCTGTGGGGCACCTTCTCTCAGCTGATCCAGCAGGTGCTTTTGGCTTTGCTGACTGCAAGGGCCAAGCTAGTTCTGGGTCGCACCTTCACTGTTGGCAGCTGCTTGCCCTGATGGAAGGAGTCGGGGGGTGTAAGCAGAGAGGTGAAGGAGGGGCATGTGCAGAGTGGCCTGTATGTGGCCTTGAGGGCTCTGCTCGCCCACAGCCGGGATCCCCGGGAAGGCTGCCTGCCCGGGGCTTCCCCGTGTCCTCGCCGCACGCTTAGCGCTGGGTGAGGCCTTGGTGGGCTGGTGATGCGCAGAGGGCCCTGCATCGAGTGCTCTGCTCTTGCCTTTGCAGATGAGCGTCGGCCAGCGGGCCAAGATGATAATCTCGCCAGACTATGCCTACGGCTCGACCGGGCACCCAGGAATCATCCCACCCAACGCCACTCTAACCTTCGACGTGGAGCTGATCAGATTGGAATGACGAGAGGGCTGTCCTCCCACTTCCCTGCTCTGGGGTAGGTGATGGGCTCGGGGGGCTCTTGCGGTGTTGCCCCGAGGCCTGCGCCTGGGATCATGGTCCGAGGGTGGCGCTTAGCGCCACTTGGTGAGGCAGGCGCTGAAGGGAGCTGGTTTCCGGGTCCATCCCTCCGATTGGCACAAGGAAGGCAGGCATCTCTTGCCCCAAGAAATAGCAGCGGGAGATGGAGAGCTGCCTGCCAGAGCCAGTTCCTCGATGAAGTGGCTCCTCGGGCGTCGGATCCTCTCCCCTCTCTGGATCTTGGCACTGCCTCTGCCCTGCCCTTTCACGGCCTCACGTGGCCCCTCCCTCCTCCCTCCCAGCGCAGGCCCTGAGGCAGGTTCTCTTTTGTCTGAACAGGTTTGGCACATGGAGAAATCCAGAAAACTTTGCTTCAAGATGAATGCACATGAATTTGTATGGAGCTTTCCCGGCTGTCCACTACACCATCCACCCCGATTTGAATGTTTTGGGTCACTTGGCTCTGCTTTTGACTCTCCTTCCTTGTTTTCCTCTGATTTTTGACGTTTTCAGTGACATGCTGTAGCCTTCAGCTGTCTTGTTTTGGTTTTTTGGTCAGGTTCTTTAATCTTATTTTTGTTGGGGGGGTTTGATGTAGATTAAGTTGTGTATGATGGAGCATTATTAGTAAGTATACTGATTGGTTCACATTATATAGGAATAATTGCTTGAAGGCAAACGTTTTTGTTTTGTTTTGGAAGTATGTATTGTATTAAATCAATTTGCTGCTGCAAAGCCATACAAAGCAGTTTAAGGAGCTGCTGAGGGCTGGATAGCCATGTGGTCACAGGAGTTGACGAGGTTCTCTGCCTGAAGCTTGGGGCCCCCAGGGACTCCCCGTGCCCTCTTTGCCGCCCTTTTGCGGAGGGGGCAGCTTTCGCACTCACCTTGTTCCTCCGGGGCTGTTCCGGTCCCAAGTCAACGACTCTTCCCCCCTGGCAATATTGTGCTGTGTGGCATTTTCTACTGGATCTTCAGGATATTTTTAACCTTTAGCCGTCTGAATTTTACAGCTAGCTGAACCCAAGAACTTTGAAGGTGCTGTTTAGCATGGGGCGGAGGGGTGAATCCACGCCGGCCCCCCAGCCGCTAGTGCGGACAGAGAGCGTTCTTGACCAAGATCGGATGCTGGTCATCGCAGCTCGCAGCGGCCTCTGCGCCAGCCCCCTCCCTCCCTCCCTCCCTCCCTCCCTCCCGTGTAGTGCGTTTTGGTAAGAGAATCGCCGCGGCCACTTCCTTCACCACCACCATCACATAAACATAGAGTTTTATTATTGCAATAAAAATGCTTTATGCTGGCTTTTCTCAACACCTGCCTGCTGGTTGTGATTTTTGCAAACTTGCTCTCGAGGCCTGCCGGGGAGAGTTCCTTGTGAAGTCACGCCGAGCCCTGGCGAGCCCGTGATCCGTGTCAGAGTGGCACACACGCTGCTCATTGCGTTCGGTGCCTTGCCTTTCTTCGAAACCGGAGCTCTGTGTTGGGTCCACAAATAGCTTTGCATTCCCCCCAAAAGTTTGCCTTTCTTCCTCGCCCGCATCGTGGCAGTGCCACTGCACACAGCGTCAGAAGAGTGGGTTTCCATGCCGAGACTGTGGTGTCCCTGGGGATCCAGGACCTGCAGTGTGAATATCCGTCGGGGTGGACGGAACTGCATCAGAGGCAGCCAGCCTTCCCGCACGGGCATGCCAGTGTGAGGTGGGCTGCTGGGTGGGAGGACTGTGGGGCAATTAAATTGCTATGGAGAGAATCCTCTCGCGGTAGATGTGACATGCAGGTGGTAAGATGTTAAGAGTTCTGTTGGATCAAGCCCAAATGGCCACGTCTCACTGCTTTTGAAGGGTCACTTGCCTTCAGGAAGGGTCGGGTTTCCTAAACAACTTCTTAAACAGCGTAGAGTCCTGGGAGGGAGGGAGGGAGGGAGAAATTTCTAGCCTGGTTGAGCACGAGAATTTGCAAAGTGACGGCAGCATCCATGAAGTCTGTGCTGAATTAGCAGTAGCTAGAAAGAAAGGTTCCCCATCCCCTCCTTGCTCTTTTACAGAATTAAAACATACAAGCAAAAACAACAATTTCACAGTGAAAGCAATAGTAATAACTGATAACAACAGTAAAGCAACCCCAAAACAATCTCACAAAAGCCTATTAAAACTACCACTTAAAGTATTAAAATGCCTGGAAAATAAAAAGGGTTTTACCTGGCGCCGAAAGAAAAAAGAGTAGGTGCAGATGAACCTCTCTGGAAAGCAGGTTCCAGAGATGTGGTTCCACTGCTGAGATCCCCTCCTAGTTTTGGGGAGGTTCCCTGAGAAGAACTTCAACAGATGATCCTAAGGGTTGGGTGGGAGCAGAAGGGACGAGCTGCTCCTTCAGATAACCTGCCCCAGGCCACTGAGGGCAGCGCTTTGAATCTGGACCAGACTTCAGCTGGCAGCCAGTGCGGCTGAAGGAGGACTGGCGTGCTGTGCTGAGCCACACTGCCCCATTCGGAGGAAGCTGGAGTGTCTAGGCTGTCTTCAAAGGCAGCCCCGTGTGGAGCACGTGGCCCAGCTGAGAGGCCGCTCGAGCGTGTGTAGCCGGAGCCAAGCTCTGCCTGTCCATCAGCTACGTGTGCAAGAAGATGCGACGGGCTCCTAGCCCCCGAGTCTCCTTGCGACTCCCGTCGACGGCTCTGGGTCCAGGAGCACCCCACACCCTGAGCCCTGTCCTTGAGTGGGAGTGCGCCTGACCGGGACGGGCTGGAGAGCACACACCAGCCGCATCTCTGCTTTGTCCGGACTGAGCCTCAGCTTATCGGCCCTCGTCCAGTCCAAGGGCTTTACCAAGTCCAAACCCTGATTAGGAGCCGCCACTGCTTCACCTGGATTTGATGAAAGGGAGAGGCAGAGCTGAGAGTCCTCTGCCTGTTGATGACACCTTAGCCCGTACCTCCGGGCGACCTCTCCCAGTGGTTTCACTTAGATGCTCAACAGCATGGGGGATGCATAGAGCCCCTGGTGCCCAGTGGCATAATCGACAGCACAGAGCAAGAATCCCCCAGCACCACCACCTGGAATCGGTTGGTCAGGTGCCTCCTCCTCCTAGCCCAGCCAGCCTATCCAGAAGGACACCATGGCCAAGGGTATCAAAAGCTGGGCTGGTGCGAAAGCTCTCTGGCTGCTGATATGGTACACGTGTGCGAAGGTGTCCAGGGTGTCCACTACGTGTGTGTAAAGGCACGTGTTGGCAGTTGATTCCCAGAAGGCCCTTGATGAGTGAGCTTGTGGCCAGGTGTTCAAGGATAGGCTAGACATGCACATGGTGGGCATGTTGTGAGTGGAGCCAGGGGTCAGACTAGATGGCCCAGGAGGACCCTTTTGACTCGCTCTGCTTCTCTGTTTCTAAGTGCTCCTTCCTCTCTCCAGCACCCTATGAGCATGGTGGCATTGTGGCCAAAACGCACTCTGGGACACGTTCCTTGCGAAGCACTTAAATGAAGCATGGGGTGTCCCTTCGAAGGAGCCCCCTGAGCTGCTCATGGTTCTAGTCTGGCGTGACTCCCTGTTTCCATAGCTTGTTAGCACATGGCAAGACATGCTAAATAGTATTACACGATTAGTCCGGCTTCATCAGGTAATCGTGTAGTAATCCAATTAATTGGGTCAAAGCTGTGAATGAGCTAAGGTGGGTTGACGCTCACTCAAAAGGCTGCTTTGTTGCAAGGAATGCCGTCCGCGTTGCAAGCCGAACGACGCTCTCGGAGCCGTGGCAGTTCCTCCACCGCCTGGAACGGCGGGAATTGCACTCGGAGCCCTTGGCATCGCCCACTGCAGAACGATCGTCCTTCCAGGAGGAATACCGGTGACCACAGACCCTACTCGCCATCTGTGCTTGCAGATGTCCAAAGGCTGGCCAGGCCCAGCACCTGGTTTGCCACGGTAGTCACGCAGGGCTTCTGGAAAGCTCCCTTGGGACAGCCAACAGGTGCTTTGCTCTGCTGTCTCTCAGCAACCGATCGCAGCGCTCGGCCACTGATCCCGCCAGCTGCTGGCAGGCCCCTGCTGCTTCTCGGCACCGCCGTCGCACCTTGTACTGGGAACCGGAATAAGCAACTGGAGTTGCAGTGCTACTCATGTTTTCCGAGTTTGCCTCACATCTGTAGAATCGTTCTCGCCCGGCCTGGTAGCTGCTCGGTGCCACTGGACTCTTCCCAGAACCCCAGCCAGCGACTGTAGAAAAGCAAGCTGCAGAAGCAGCGGACAGAAAAGCAAAGCGGTGGATGCAGAGATGAAGTGAGGCTGGCTTGAAAGGAAGAATCCCCCCTCTCCCGCCTCCATCTGAATTCTGGAGGCGGCAGGTGCGAGTCGTGGCTGCAAATACGTGCCAAGAGAAGTTGGGCGTTGCTGGCCGAGCTGATGGGAAACACAGGCCGGGCCTGAGTGGAAGAGCCAGAGCATAGTGGGAAAAGTGGGCTTGGGGGCGGGAGCGGCTCCTGCATTGCTCCGTAAGCCGAATCTTGTGCCTAGTAATCCAGTCGGGGTGTGTGGATAATCTGCGAAAAAGGCAGTTGTGTGTTGTGGGTCACATTCCCGAGGGAGAGGGAGTCCGGTGGGGAAGCTGCCGTAGCGAAACATCCAGCGACGCTCCTGCGTTTGGAGGCCCCTCGGGCCTGGATGTTGCAAAGTTTGCACACTCCCTCTGCCCGTGGGGGAGCCATGTCTAAAGAGCTCTTCCGGGTCGCTGCTGCTACGTGAGCCTGGAGCACGGTCGCTGTCGGCAGCCCGGCTCAGGCTCGTCCCTTGCCTGTGCTGGCCTGGAGGTCATGTGGGGCTTTATAGGTCAAACCTGGCACCCAAGACCTGGAAGACCAAGGGGATCCCCCGCTACACAATGGGGCGGCTGGGTGCCGCATCGCCGTGAAACGTCCAAACAATCCTTCTGACCCAGATTGCACACAATGCATCGTAGCTGCCTAGTTGCAAATCTAAATAGAGGCAAAGGGTCAGCCCTGAGCCTCCCAGTGAATTGCCTGTTTATTTATTAGATTTATATCCCATTTGTTTTAAAGAACTCAGAGCGGCTTAGAGTATTCTTATATTATTCTCCTGCTCCTGCTCTCAATCTTCTCCCCGTAACAACAACCCTGTGAGGTAGGTTCGGCTGAGAGTCTGTGACTGGCCCAAGGCTCCATGGCTGAGTGGAAGCTGGGACCCAGACCACCTGAGGCCCAGTCCCACGCTCCTAACCACTACGCCACACTGCTTAGCATTCAGCGCTGTACAAAGACTCCCATGGGTCCCTGGGGCTTTGTGTACGATCTGATGGCGGGCATAAATCAAGCAGAGGAAATCTCGGGGTGACTGAGTGGTGCCTCCTTCCCATCCTGGTACCCGCCAGGCGTTCAAGACATCTCTGTGTGCCTCCAGATCAGGATGGCCAATGCATTTCGGGCGTGGGGGGACTCGATTCTGCACACAACTGCCTGCAAGTGTATTTTGCACCCCCACCTGGACCCCCCAAGTCCATAATCACACAGGCTCCTGCTGCGCACACTACGATCTTTCTAATTCCAGAGGATGGACGGTCTTGCTGTGCTGCACAGAGCTGCTTCCTATAAAAGGGTCAGAATGTTCTTTTCAGTGTTTTTTCTCTGCTCTTGTGCCGCTGGGTGTACCCATTTCACAGACGGATCAGCCCAAGATCCTGAGCACAAGACAGAACCGAGGGCAAACTGCTGTTAAAGCCATGCACAGAGTCAGAGGGGCAGGAGCCCTGGGTGGGTACCAAGGGAGGGGTCAGCGGGCCGAGGGATGCCCGTGCGATTGGCATCACTGACGACAGCACCGGGCCACAATTTGGGGCAGCTTGCCGGTATTACCTGGTGCTTGGCGGACTCACCTGCAAAGCCCCACAGAACTGGCCTTTGGCATACCTTTCCAAAATGTACCGCAGTATTGGATGCAGCGCGCCGAGCAGCCCGGGCGGCCTCCCTTCCACAGCGAGGCCTCTCTGCTTCGACCAGGTTGCCGCCTCTGGTCCTGCCTGGCCGCCTGGGCATTAAAAGGAATCCTGCTGGAAAGCCAGGCAGGATTTTGACAGCTGGAGCTTTTGTGCACAGGGAGATGCTGCGTGTTCAGGTGCGGACGTGTGCTGGTGCTGAGAGGTCCTTTCCGGGAAGCAGCTTTTGCTTGCTCATCTCTTTGCCATTCTGTCATGCTGTCCCGGAGTGGATGATGGGAGCCGGGACGCTGCCGTTCGCCCCTTCACTTGCTGTCATCCTCCGCACTGGCTCGATCCCCCTTGGGTTCAGGCCAGGTTTCTGCCCCAACCACACCTGGAGATGCTGGAATTAAATCTGGGACTTCTAGCATGCGCTTCTCAGAATGGCCAACCACCTGGCACACGCCATGCCAGCCAGTGTTTCCCATGGTGCATCAAGTCCTAGTAGCTGCCAGTCGCTTTATCCTCCAAGAATTTTGGGACAAGCCACCAAAACCAAAACAAGTAAAGCCGAGCAGAGTTCTCGCCAACCATGCAAGGTTGGTATGCTTTCTTGGTGCTTTAGTGTTACTGCTTGCTGAACTTTGAACAACTTAAAAATGAAATTAAATCAGTTTTTTCATCAAGTCTGGACAGATAAATGTAGTGCAGCCTTTCCATATTGGGAGTTGCTCCTGCTATAGTTTGTGTTTTAATAGGTTTTTAATGTGTTTTATTTTTGTTTAATATGTTTATATACTGTAAGCCACCTAGGAAGGCCATGGCAGATACAGGAGCCTATAAATACATGTATAAATAAATAATAGATAATATTTATTGGAAAGATGGGAGTTGTAGTCCAACACATTTTGGGGAGAGATGTAGGGGATTGGTATTAAAGTTAGCTTCTGATCAATGATCCTAAAAATCTATCTGGGGTTGAACAAAAACAGTCTGGGGGAACCAGGGACACTGGAGCTTTTGACAAGGGGCCCCACCATCTCCTGATTAGTAAATTAACTGAAAATGGGGCTGAGCTTTCCGGTGGATCCGCAGCTGGCTGCAAAATTGGACCCAAAGAGTGCTCATTAATGGCAGCTTCTCAAACTGGGCAGAAGTAACAAGGGTTCAGTCCTGGGCCCAGTGCTCATCAATATTTTTGCTAATGATTTGGATGAGGAAATGCCCGGAACAATTATCAGATTTGCAGAGGACACAAAACTGGGTGGGAGACCTAATACCCTGGAAGAGAGAAGGCTCAAGGGGATCTTGAGTGGTTGGAGCACTGGGCTGAACACAACACCATAAAATTCAGTAGGGACAAATGTCAAATTCTGCACCTAGGAAAAAGAAACTAAACGTACCGTTACAAGGTGGGGAATACTTGGCTCAACAAGACTGCGAGTGAGAAGGACTTGTTGGAGATAACAAGCTGTATATTTGTCAAGAATGTGATGTGGCTGCATCAAAAAAGAGGCAGTGTGGTGCAGTGGTTAAGAGCATGGGACTCAGACGGCCTGGGTTCAAATCCCCGCTCAGCCATGGAGCCCACTGGGTGACTTGGGGCCAGTCACAGACTCTCAGCCCAGCCTACCTCACAGGGTTGTTGTTGTGGGGAGAAGATGGAGGAGGAGAATGATGTCAGCTGCCTTGAGCCCTTTGTAGGAAAAAGGCAGGATATAAATCGAAAAATAAATGCATGCATGCATGCATGCTCTTTTAGGCTGCATTAATAGAAGTTCCACTTCCAAACCCCATGAAGTTCCCCCCGACTCAGCACCAGCTCAGACTCACCTGAGTCCTGCATTCAGTTCTAGACACCAAGTTTAAGAAAGATGCAGACAAGCTGGAAAGGGTGTAGAAGAAGGCAGCATGGATGATCCTGGAACTGGAGACAAAGCCAGGAGGAGAGGTTGTGAGAACTGGGCATGTTTAACCTTAGAAGAGAAGACCAAGGGGAGACAGTGTAGCCCTCTCCAAGCACTCGAAAGGCTGTCACAAAGAGGAAGGGCAGGGTCTTGTCTCGATCGGCCCAGGGTGCAGGACACGGAAGAACGGGCTCAAGTTCCAGGAAGCGGGATTCCAGCTAGATACCAGGGAAAACCTCCAGACCGTCAGACCAGTGCGCAATGGACCTCCTGACCTGGGGGGTCGTGGGCTCTCCCGCACTAGAGGCACTCAAGGTTTACCAGGGAGTCTTGCGCTGGGCTGGGATTGGACCCGCTGAGGAAAAACTCGCATTTCTGTGTGCATTTTTCCTTTAACTGAAAATAATTAAGAATGATTATTTTCAAAATAATGAAAATAATTTCTGCTTTTTTTTAGACAGCCCATTCGAAAAAACGCCATCTTTTCCAAACTCAGCCACGTGTCTGGGAATGCGTGAACTTCTGTCTCTTTTCTGGTGAACGAGACGTGCTCTCACTCGCCCGCGCCCGTCCAGACGGAGCAAGTGCGCGCGTCCCGCAGGCGGAAAAGCAGCGCGACGCTGGGGCTCCGCGGCTTCCGAGCGCGTCCGGCGCAGGCGCGCCCCCTGGCGGCCCGCGGCCGGCACCGTCGCCCCGGACTAGGTCACAGGCGCTTCCTGGCTCGTGAGTGGCAGATCGCTTGCCCCCGGAGCAAGGCGGCCTTGCCCCTCTGCTCTTAGCACAAGTTGCAGTCCCCACGACGAAGCTGGATAGGAGGGACTACAGCGCCCATAAGGCCTGGTGTCCAGGGCTGATGGGAGCGGAAGGTCGAAAGCATTTGAAACGGCTCGGCTCCCCCGCGTTACCTGTACCTTGCGTGCAGGCAGTACCTGGAGAGAAGCACCATGGTGTGCAGTCAGGGCTGGCCTGGGCCCGCCTCCTTCTCGGCCATGAGGCTCATTGGCTGGCTTTGGTCCAGTCACCGACTTGCCGCCTAGCCTACCTTGCAGGGTTGTTGTGAGGTTAAACAGTTGAGTGGCGGCCCATGCAAGCTGCACTGGGTTCCTTTGAGGGAAAAGGTGGGATAGCAAGCAAGCAAGCAAGCAAGCACACGCTTCAGGCTATGCAGCACTTCCCCCCACCTTTACCTCACCTGGGTGGGTGACGTTCCAGCCCCCCAGCCACAGGTAGGCTGGGAGCAGCGGGCCAAGACGTCTGGAGGGTGCTGGTCTGGGGAAAGCGCTTTCCCACGCAGACACGGCGCACTGCCGTGAAAGGTCGCTTCTGCGCCTGGCAGCCTGTCTTAGAAAAGCTGCGGTTTGTGCTGCGTCCGCGGCAGCGACCTGCGTCTTGCCAAGCCAGGCCCGTCCCGAGCGAGTCACAGGAGGCAGCGTGACTTGGGGCTGGAAGCGGCTGCCAGGGCAGCGCAGTGTGCGTCCCATCCCTTTTTGCTGAAATATTTCTTAAAATTCATGAATATTTCTTAAATGTTTCTTTACGGCCTTTTGACTTTCATGGGCAGGACTTTTGCTTCGGGATTCTTCATGAATCCTTTTATTCCAAAATTCCTTTTGAAGAGGAGGAGGAGTATCTATAATAAACAGCAGAAGATATTTCCAGTAAATCCTGCAAAGTCGCGCTTCTGTGTGGCTCCCCTGTATTCTGGTGGGGCAGACGTCCTGGTGGATTGGGCTCCCCCCAGCCCTGCGAGGGCCCTGTGCCCCTTTCTCCCTCCCTCCGCTCTTGCCTCACAGTGTGACGCCGGGTGATTCAGCCAGGCCAGCTTGTCTCTGAGAAATGGCCCTAGCGTGTTCCTGAACATCTGTGTGTGCGAGAAGCACGGGGAAGGCCGGTGCTGTTCGAAAGTCATCACGGTGCCGGGACACGTCACCCCTGGGGCATCACGCCTGCACTCGGCGGCTGTCATGACAAGCCGAAGCAGTGCCAGCGAGTCATGAAAAGACTACGGCGTTTCAGCTTGCCACTTAGCTCCGGGGCCACCTGCATACCTGGCTGCATAATTAGCACTTTGCAATGATTCCAGGCTGAAGGAGGTGATCACGGGAAGGTGTGATCAGCCTCAGATTGGCTCAGAGTTCTGGCTGGCTGATAAGGGCAGGCAAGCCCAGAGCAGGCTGCAGACTCAGCAAAGTCCAGTGGCTCAGCATTTCTGGGACCGTACAGTTTCAGCCTGCCACTGATGGCTTTGTATTAAGACTTCTTGCCCAAAGAAAGCTGGCAATTCCATCCCTGTTGCTACAGAGCAACCAGCCATTGGCTGTTTAGGTCCAGCTCTTGCACTTCTGTGCTGTCGGATAAAAATCTGATGCCCACATTTGTGTTTTCATCTACCCTCCCAACCTCCTTTCCTTTCATGCCATGCCTTTTAGCTTGTAACCTTATTTTCCATCTTGGCAAGTCTCTCTGAGAAGGCTTTTGGCTGAAGGGTGGGCTAGAAATGCTGTCCGTAAGTCAGAGGGAAGGGTTGGGCCTGAGCTCCTTACAATGAGTTAGTTTTCTGCGTGGAGCTGATCACAGAGCAGTCAGGTTGCAACTGGAAACACGTTTCAGCACATCGGTGGTGCCTCAGGAACAGGCCATCTGCCCCCCGGAGGCAGCACCTGATTAGGTCAGGCCTCCTCTCCGTACCTTGCCGAGGTGCTTGCGTGGCTGCCCCCGTCGGCAGACCCCTCTCGCGCCCATCCTTTGCCAGCCGGTTGTGGCCCAGAGGTTCTGTGCCGTTTATTTATGTATTGTATTTGTACCCTGATGTTTTCCCTGTCAAGAAACTCCAAGCAACCTGCATCGTTCAATTCCCCCTGCTCTCCTTCCTATGCCCACAACAACCCTGCGAGGTGGGTTGGACTGAGAGTCCGTTACTGGCCCAAAGTCACCCAGCGAGCTCTGTGGGTGGGTGGGAACTAGGATCCGGGTCGCTGGACTCACGGTCCCGCACCCCTAGCCAGGGCCCCATGCTCGCCCGCTGAGCTCCAGCACCTTTCTGCTGTTGCCCGGGCTGGCTGGCATGGACGGGGGATGAAGTCCAAGCTGTTTGCCGAGCATGGAGCGGAGGCAGCTGGGGCTGGGCATCAGAACATCTCCTGAGCTTCCCTTCCTTCGCCCTATTTAAAACTCCAGCGCAGCTTCCGACCTGTGGGCAGGACCCCTCCCCTCCCGCCGAGACCCCGGGAGCCGCTGGCCGCTCAGGCAACCCGGGCCGGGCAGGCAAGGGCTTCCCTGGCATGAGCCATCTGGGGAGCCTGAGCCAGGCAGGTGCTTCTCTCACCAGGTGCCCCGCCTGGATCTGCTCCGGGCACCTGGCGCTTCCCGGGATGCAACTTCCTGTGTGGCTGGTGCCTCCGCCCAGCCGGGTGCCTCCGAGCCGCTCTTATAAGAGGCAGGGCTCCGGGCCAGAGTGCAAACGGCTCGGCCGAGTTCTCGCCAAAGGCGGCAGACAGGTGAGCCATCGGGCCTCCGGGGGAAGGGAGGCTGCAGCGGGAGAGGGGCTGATGCTCGCCTCACCTGCGCTCAGCCGCTGGGGGTCGGTGCGGAGTGTTTTCAGACAGCTCCCCTTCTCCGAGGGGGGAGCATTGGGTTGAGGGTGTGGGCAATCCAGGCCGTGGGCAGAAGGCAGGGCCTGGGCCTCCGTGGGCGGCTCGGCGCAAATGCTTGGGCTCGGGACGTGTCAAAAGAGGAGAAGTCCGACAGAGGCTCACACTGAGTTCAAGGTCATGGTTTACTGGGGACCCAGGGAATGGGGCCTCATCTGCTCTCAGCTGATTTCTTACGTGTGGAGGAACTAAACTCAGCCGTGTATCTCCGCTTTTCCTTTGAGAATTTAGAAGGCGTCAGGTTTTTACTAACTGGCTTAACTGCCTTTTTTCCCAAAGCATTTATCTTCTCCTGAAGATACTGCGATTGCCTGAGGCTGTGTCCACAGGGGTTTCTCTCTGAAAGGACCAGTTATTAGAAAACATGGCGTTGTCATGCTTAGAAATCCGTGGAATATTCCGTATACCACAGAAACGACTTAGTGCTGTTTAATGGTTGAACAGGGATGCTTTTGGCATTCTGATCCATGTACGAGACACATTTATCTGCACCGCCCCAGACGGGTTTGCGCAGACCGCCTTTCTTGGCCGGCTGCGCGTTGTGCTTGCGCCCGTGCCTGTGTGTGGCTGTGTGACCTGGGCTCGGTCAGCTTGCAGAAAGGCCGGCGGGCCCCCAGTTGCCCGTCTTCCTCTGAGGGGATCTGCAGGTGGGCCGCTTCCAGCCCTGCCGTGCCCAGTCTATTTTATGCTGCCCCTTCCGTGTCCCTTATCTTTACTGGCATTTTAGCAGTATTGTTTGTTGAACTTTGGACAGTCCGAGCGGTGTGCCACCGTGCTAGCAAAAGGCCTCCGATGCTTTCTCTGCGGTGGCGCCCCATCTGTGGAATGCGCTCCCCAGAGAGGTCTGCCTGGCGCCGTCGTTAGTTGTTTTTCGGCGCCAGGCCAAGACCTTTTTATTTAAGCGTCATTTTAATTGTTAACAGTATTTGCTTATTTATCTGGCCAGGGCGACTTCTTTTATATTGTTATTTATTTTATATTGTTATTTTTGTATTGTTATTTTTGTATTTTATTTTATGTTGTGAGCCGTCCCGAGGCTTTGGCGAATGGGGCGGCATAGAAATGTTTTAATAAATAAATAAATAAATAAATAAATCCTATCTAGGTGTGTGCTTAATGCAGCCTTGCCTTAACCCTTCCCCTTCCCGGAGTCCTCCAAAGGTAGCGAGCGGTTTGCCCACGTGCCGAGCGCCCCGTTCTTTGAAAATCAGGCCGGACGGTAGTATGGGGGTGCCCCATGGGAGGGGCGCAAATTCTGCTCCAGTTCAGTTTTGCTAAGAAGAACTTGATTACGAGACCAAGTGAGCTTGAGACACGGGGGAAATGAATGGACAGGGTTGGTCGTCGCAGGCCCTTTGCGTGCCTTGACCGTCAGAGTCTGAGTTGGAATCCCCGTGCCTTCAGCCAAACCAGGGCTGAGTTGGGTTCCGCTGTTTTTTGAGCTTGAGCTTGTATTGCATGTATACCCTGCTGCCTCCTCTCCATTTGATCTTCACAATAACCTTGCAAGGTAGGCTAGGCTCAGAGTCAGTGGCCATCACCAAGTGACCTTCCTGGATGGGCAGGGAGGAGAACTGGGCCCTCCTGAACCCCCATCCAGTCCCTTAACCTCTCCCCCCGCTGCACACAGGGGATGTAGGAACGGTCCTTTTTATGCCAGGAATACCCAAGCCCAATGAACAGGGCCAGTGTGGGTGAGAGAGAATTCAGAGTCTGTTTACTCTGGGTCGTTTGCCAAAATTTGCAAGGTTGTTCATACAGTGGGCAAGAAAGGATCTGAGCTGGTGACCAGCTGGAGGTGCAAACAGGCAGATGAATGGTCTGCCGTCCTGGTTATACCTCTGTGGGATTCAGAAATCAGAGAATTACAAATTGGAAGTGGTTGCAAACGTTGGGTGGGGGAATTGCCTTGTTCTGAAGTCTGATTCTGTGTGGAAGTTGGGATCTGTGACGTGGTCACCCTTTTCTTGGAGCAAGTACTTATGGGACCAGAGTCCGAGACTTGTGGTGGCTGGCGAACAGATGCTGGATGAGGTAGAGCCGTGGTTTGGTCCAGCAGCGGCAGGCCACGCAGTGGGCATTCGTGAGGAGCGGTGCGGGGCTTTTCGCTGCCGCCTGTGGATGCCGAAGGGCGGCCGAGCACGGTTTTTGCCGGAAGACACGGCAGTGGTTCCTCAGCCAGCTGCCGAGGGAGATCATGAGACGCGCTCCCACAGTGCGGTGGATGCCGATGGTCGGCCATCCGATCCACTCCGTGCTAACAAAGCTCTTCGACAAACGAAGACGCTTATTGGAAAATGTTTCTGTAATAAGCTGGAATAGCTGGAGAAAGCACAACCCCATGTTAAGAACTTTAAGACGAAATCAGGGATGATAAATTGGATTGCAGTGCAAAGAGCAAAAAGAAGAATGAGTTTGTTATTATTGCGATTATGACATTTGGTGATGAGAATTTGTTTTCCTCCGTAAGCCAAGAATCTCATTCTTCCCACAGCTGCCCCTGATCTGCCACCCTGTCCATAAATTTTCCCTGCCAACAAAGTTAGCGAGTTCCCTTTCTGTTCCTAAGGGAGACGAGTGGCCTAGCACGGTCCATACAGGAAAGAGGTTTGTGGACTCCACGGTGGCCGAGTGGCCATTAAGAGGTGCCACTTAATGGTGGAAGGCGGGGAACCGGCTGCCAAGGCAGTTCTTCGAGGAGCTCATTTCAAAACAAAGGCTTGCTTTTTCCAACAACACACACATGGAAAATGGGGAAGTACCACTGTATAGTCCCAGTGATACTTTCCTATGACTAATGCTCCTGTTGAGCAACTCGCGGTATCACCTCGGTGGCTGACGTTCCTCGGAACCTGTGACCAAGCCTCTGGTGGCCTTAATTAGCAGGCGGGATAACACGCTGTCATGGAATAATCTTTTCTAGCTGCCTGGGGAATTTCATCATCTAGTTCCTAGTGTGTGTCATTAGCAGGAACATACGGGCGCGATCCCAGGGCCATTTAGACAGAATTAGGCCTGCGGTTCCCAGCATTCCCCTGCCAGCATGGGGACTCCTGGGAGTTCTGGGACTTTTTCTGGCTCAGCAATCAATGAAAGACACATTTCCTTTGGGACTTTGCCAACTGGCGCAAATTGGTTTGATCGGCTGAAACGCGTGTTATTAATGGGCACAGTCTGGATTTTTCCGGGTGTGCTGACGTCCCTTTTAAGACCCGCAGTGGGGGCCATAATCTTTGGAGGTATCTTTCCGGGCAGGTGAGTCAGGGCCCTCTTGGTGGCTGCCCCGGGCTCCCTCTGGTGGGCAAAGACGTCTTTGTTCAGGCAGATCCGTGGCGCGCCAACTGCTTTCAGGCTGTGGTATCCGCTTGGGCACCCTTCGTTTTCTTTCCCCCTCCGTTTTGCTCTTATTTGTTCTGAAGGTTCCACTTCTTGCGTGGTTCCTGTTAGTCTCTTTGAGTGCCATTTCTGATGGAAAGGTGGATTCCAAAGCAAACGATGATATGGAGGAACCAGGTGTGCTTCGGTTTGTCAGCAATCCAGGCCCAGCCCACCCTTCCCCAGGGCAGAGTGCTGTGGGGGGGGGGGTCAGTCCCAGGATCTCCCCTCTGCCCCAACCTTGATGCCGCCTGTGTATGTCTTTGCAGGTGGATCCAGCCAGCATGTCGATTTTGTACCCGTCACTCGAGGACATGAAGGTGGATCAGGCCCTGCAGGTGAGAGCGACCCCCTCAGGAGCAGCGTCTCGATCTTTTGGGATGGGGACAGAGCTGCACCCTTGCGAGAGAACCCCGGAACGATTTTCTGCCCGGGAAAGGGGCATGAGCCCCGTACGATCCTGACAGCCCTGGCACTGCCCTGCAGGCGGCACGCGGGGCTTTTGCCCGCCAGGTGCCTGCGAGAATGAGGGGGAGAGGCGTGAAGGCCTTGGGGGCAGCTGTGGGGGGGGGCAAGGATGGAGGGATGGGGCAGACCAGACCACCCCCCGAAGGCCTGGAAGGCTGCATCTCCATGCCGTGACCCCGAAGGGGAAACCAAGTCAGGAGAGCGGGGTGGGGTGAGGAGCCCCCCCAAACGGTGCTGCTCAGCACGGCTCAGTCCACCGCTGCCGAGAAAGGCTCAGGGGTTACGGGCTGGAAATGGCCATCCTGGGGAGGGGCTGGTCCTGCGCGGCTGGCTGAATTGTGACATTTTGGTGCCTCCCAGGGGAGTTGGACTACAACCTCCGTCAATCCCCAAGTGCGGGATGATGGGCATTATAATCCAGCACACCGTGCAGCTGGCACGACTGCCCTCTGCTTGTCGGTGGCCTGGCGGCTTTTGTGGACCTTCATTTGAAGGGCTGCCCCGTCCGAGTCCAGGTGCGAGCCAGGCAGCCCAAGGAGCGTTGCCCCCGCGTGCCCCCCCTTGCCCACAGGGCTTCTCCTCCACGTTCCCCTGCCAAGCACGGGGTCGCTCTAGAAGGCGCCGTCCCTGTGCTCCGCAGGCTGGACGTGCTCGCTCTCCCTTTCGCAGGCGAAGCGCTTCCTCCGTTCTGGGCGGGTTTCGGTGCTCCTGCTCTGCAAGAGCCGTCCCAGTCTGGCTGTGCCCGGCCGGTGGACTTCGCCGGGGCATCCCCCAGGGCACTAGCCGGCCTGGAAGGCTGGCCCCCTGCCCCGGGCTCCTTGGGGGCTTGCCACGGTCTAGGTGTGAAGGGAAGGCCTTCTGCGCATGGGCTCACGGCGGCTCCAGAATGACCGCTGCTGCGGCAAACGAGGGAGGACTGCCACGTGACCACCGTCAACAGAGGCGCACCAAAGTCTTGTCCTGTTTCTGTCCTTGCAGGCCCAGAATAATGTGGCCCCGAAGGCACCAGCTGCCCCCCCTGCGCTAGCTGCATCTTCGGGTTCAGTTCCTGGAGCCGCTGCAGCGAAGGATCCCGAGCTACCCAAATCCACTGGTAACTCTGCTTGAAAAAAACGCGGAATTCTGTGTCACCCTTAAAACCTGCTGCATTAATGCAGTGTTGGCTTTTGTAGCCAAGAGGTCACGGACCTCCTCAGAGGCAAGTTGGGCCAGTGCCGGTCCGTGCATCTGTCAGGCGCTGTTCTCGGGTGCAGAGACGGCTCACTAGGGTGGACAGACCCGACCCTGGCTGGGGGACTGGAGACTGTGGGCCAAAGGCAGCATTCACACCTGCCTGCAGACGACCCCAGGATGGGTCACATGTCACCCGTGGCATCAGGTGGGTGATTTGCACGTGTGAACGAGCCGCAGCAGGTCGCATCACAGTATCCTCTCACCACCCCTCCGTGCTTTTCGGTGGTGCCAGGTCACAGGTTTAAACGTGGCTTATTTTTATTTATTTATTTAAAACATTTCTGTGCCACCCCCATTGCAACAAAGCCTCGGGGCGGCTCACAAAAAATACACAAAAAAATACATAAACAATAACAATATAACAATTTAAAAGAAAAAAAAACATTTAACCCCCCCCCCCCGGTGCATTCTCGGCTAATTTTAAAATCCTAATAAATACAATAATTTAGCAATTAAAATAAGTTTTAAATAAAAAGGTCTTGGCCTGGCACCGAAAAACAAGTAACAACGGTGCCAGGCGGACCTCTCTGGGGAGCGCATTCCATAGGTGGGGCGCCACCGCAGAAAAGGCCCTCCTCCGGGTACTCACCCTCCTAATATCATTCACGGAGGGTTCCCGGAGAAGGGCCTCTGCTGCCGATCTCAAGGGGCGGGAGGGCATATATGGGCGCAAGCGCTCCTTTAGATACCCAGGTCCCAAGCCGTTTAGGCTTATGAAGCGGTGAAACATCTCAAGCGATGATTTCCGAAGCCACAGAGGCTGCTCACGTAGCGGAAGCTTGTGGGTTGCCTTGTGGACGGTGCTGAGCTGAGAGCGTGGCGCTCGGCTCTAGGGGACCCCAAGCTGGCTGGCCGTGTGACCTGGCTCTGCTGAAAAGTGCGATGTGATCTCACACCGAGTGACGTGAAAGCCGCGTCGGATGTGCTGATTGGTGCTGGCTCGTTCACACGGTGAGCGTGGGCTGTTGGCATTCGTGAGTCCAGAGGTTTCTGCTTTGGCGGATGCCGGCGCTGAGATTCCAGCCTGGATTCTGAAAGGAACGCTCTGAGTTGAGGTCCTCTTTCGCTTTCTTTTCCCCAGAGCCACCAGTTCTGTACCCCGACCTTGCTGACCTCAATGACTACATGGGGCTCTCGCTGTCAAGTGAGGAAGTCCGGAAGAATCTGGCACTGGCCCCAGCGAGCAGCCACGTAAGCGTTTCTGGGCGCATGCAGGCTCTCGGCTTTTCATGGGCTTGTCGGGTGGGCTTGTGCCCAGAGAAATCCCACCAGGAGTCCCAGCGGCTTGTCCGAGTGCGCTGGATCTTCGCCTTCCGTTCACCCATCGCTATTTTCACCAAGAAGATCCAACTCTGCGGCCGTCCGCAAGGCGTGATGGCGTGGAAGTGTTTCCTGCATTGCGGGACGTTAGGAAGGTGCTCGGACGCGAAACTCTTCGTTCGGGTCGTGCAGATCAGCATGACTTGAACTCTTCAGGGCTCTCCGAATTCCGCCTTGAATCGTGCCGAAAAAAGGAGGTGCGAGCGTCCCAGATCAGGCGCTGGCGCAGTCCTCTGGGTGGGGAGAAGTCGGTCCCCAGAGAACAGGGGGCCAGCCGATGTTGCTCAAGGCGGCTGGGGGCCCGGGGTGGGGGTCTTGGCAGCCGGCTGAGTGGGGAGGGGATTAACGTGGCTCCTGCTGCTGCTTTGGCAGGCGGTGGCCGCGGCGGGTTCTGCGCACGGCCCGATTGCTGCTCCAGTGACGGGAAGCGACGTGGGGCTGCGCCGGGCAGAGATCAGGCCAGGCCTCCGCGAGGTCCACCTCTGCAAAGACGAGCGTGGCAAGACGGGCCTGCGGCTGAGGAACATCGACAAGGTGGGTTTGGGGGAGGGGTCTGGGCAGGGCAGGGGGCCGAGCTCTGTGGGGCCGGCTGGCCGGGAGGCCCTCCTGCGTGGGGCGCGGGCGGTGCGCTCCGCCTCTGACCCCGCAGCTTGTGCGTGACTGGCGCCGCTTGGTGCCTCCGGGGAGTTGTGCAACCTGCTGCGAGAGGCTTCCAAGCCGGCAGTGCGAATGTTTGCTTTGGGTTGTTCCGTCTGGATTAATTTAAGGCTGGGGCCTCATTTCTGCCGTCTGAAGTCGTGGCAGCAAGACCGAGTCCCTGATGCAGGAACGCTGTGCCCAGGAAGGTGGGGCTGCAGCCCCAGATGCTCGGGATTTTTGCTTCAAAACCCTAATTGGCATCTTGGAGGAAAGGGATGGCTTTTTTTTCTGGGGGAGAGCCTTTCTCTGGCATGACCCTTGTCTGGGAAGGATGGGAACTGTGGTCCACCCTTGGAGGGCAACAGCCTGGGAAAAGCTGCGCTCAGTAATGCAGCCTGCGGTGGAATCCCGGCTCTTCACCCTGCCCTGGAATATTGGCAGGAAAGGAGCGGCCCCCTTGCTGGCTCTCTGCTGGCGGCTTTGCTCCTTGTTCCGCAACTTTGCACGGTGTAACGAGGCAGTTCGATGTGTAACGAGGTATAATTGTGCTGGATGTGCAGCCAGAAAAGCGAGGGGGGGATTAACTTTGGGGAGGGCCTCACTCTCTGAAGAGCCGGGGTCCCTTCCCCCTCTCTCCGGGAGGCTCTGGGCGCGAGGGGCTTCCCATGGAGGGGGGCCAGGCCGGGAGCGGCCCGAGAGCAGCCCGCTTGCCCCTCGGAGGGGCTGGAACGGGCTCTATCCTGCCACCAGCGGGGAGCTGTGCCGGCCGGCTGTCCAGGATGGCCTGCTGCTCTCCGGAGCGCTGGAGGGCTTGTGTGCTCAAGCGCAGTCTCCCACAAAGGGCTGGCCGGGGATTGGGGGACTTGTGGTCACGGGGGAAGCTGCGCTGCCGGGCTTGTACGGACAACAGGGGCATGTGTGATCCAAGGGCTGCTGTGTGATCGTCACAACCTGGGGGGAGGACTTGGGAAAAAGTTGTGGTGGACCCTGTCTGGAAAGCCTCGCTGGCAGCCGTGACAAGGATCCTCGGGTTCAGCCCGGAAAGACCCTTTCGCCTTGAACCTCCGCAGTTCGATTGAAAGACCACCCAGGCCCCTGCAGGGACTTACGACAGCATGATCCCGGGTAGTGGATCTCACCACCAACTACAAGCTTTTAGAGCATACACAGAGTGTTTTATAGATTCTGAGCCACGTGGGCCCAGCAGCTGGGCAGTTGATGACAAAATAAGGGGAGCACTGTCAGAAGAAGGTGAGGGGTCTGCAGAGGGGGCTCAACACAATGGCATTTGATTGTAGGAGATTAACTTAATCATCAGGGGATTATTGTGAGTCTTGGCATGCAAATAGGGTTGATGGCAATGTTACTAACCTGGCAGCCTGACCAGTTCTTCCTGAGCAGCGAAACAGCCACCCCGGCAGCTCCCTGGGGAAGCCATCAGGTCCCACTTCTTCCAGCAGCAGGAAATGCCAGCAGTGACCTGGCTTGGGATTTCTGGGCGCTTCCTGAGAAAGGGGTGTGGGCATTTTATAACACAAAGACGCACGGGCACCCCTTTTCTGCCAGGATTTAGCTGCATTTTCCCAACAGTCCTCACCTCCTACCAGGGAATCTGCAGTTCAGGGTTCCAGCGAGCCGTGCATTTCTCCAGGAAGTGGCCTTTGCATTCCCCTCCTGCTTCGGCTGCTGCTCTCCAGCCCTCGCTGGCGCAGCTGCTGTGTTCCGGCTTCGTGAAAAAGCGGCCGGGGACTCAGGCCCCCCCTTGTCCCCTCCCCAGGGGCTCTTTGTGCAGCTGGTCAAGGCCAACTCCCCCGCGGCCCTGGTGGGGCTGCGCTTCGGGGACCAGGTCCTCCAGATCGACGGGAAGGACTGCGCGGGCTGGAGCATGGACAGGGCGAAGCGCGTGCTGAAGAAGGCCTCGCCGGAGAAGATTGTCATGGTGGTCCGCGACAGGTGAGCTTCAGACACGGGGGCGAGGCCAGGTGAGCAGCAAAGCAGTTCCTGACCCATGGGCTGCTTGGGCCTCCCCCGCAGCGGGAGGAAGAACGCCAGGGAGGCCCCCTGCAGCTGGAGGGCTCCTTCCTCCTGGGCGATTCTTCGTCCGCTGGGCTCGGAGGAACCCGAGCAGTTGCTTGGGGGCGGGCGGGGAGGGGACAGGCTGGCCCAGGACGGGTCATCTCCTGTGCTCTGTGACTGGGCTAAGACTCCCCAGACGTGGCCTTCTGCTGTCCCAGAGCGGAAGGCCCCCCTGCCTCACCGGATGCTAAAAACCCCCGCGGTCTTTCCGCTTGTTGGCCACAAAGCTTGCCGGGAGATCTCTGGAGTGGTTTCCTCACACAGGTGAGCTCCGCGGGCGTCTGGCTTTCCCAGAGCAACATTCGGGACAGGCAGCGTGGGCCTGGTCCCGGCTGAGGAGGCCACCTGGCGTCCGGCCAGGCTGCACCGCTTCCACACGAATGGGAGGCTCAGCTGATCACATCCTCCCTTTAAAGAACAGCCTCCATGATGAAAAGCAGCACATTCTTCCTGAAGTGCAAATTCCCTTTGCATTCGGAGGAAATGCAGAGTCCCTTTGGAGGGATCTTTTCTCTCTGGAGGACCGTTCACTCCTAGGACACCCTGCCCCCAGTCCGAAGTGGTGTCACCAGAGAGAAGCAGGGCTGTGTCCTCTCACGCTCAGTGCGCCTGCTTCCGAAGTCAGCCAACGGGGGGGGGGGGGTCTCCGAGCGCTCGCGGTGCTCCTGGAACAAGCCCGCGGCTCGGCCAGGGCAGGGACCCCAAGCCTCGTCTGCTCCCGGCAGGCCTTTCCAGCGCACGGTGACTATGCACAAGGACGGCAGCGGCCACGTCGGCTTCGTCGTCAAGAAGGGGCAGGTCAGCGCGCTTGCCCGGGGCAGCTCCGCGGCGCGCAACGGCCTCCTCACCCACCACTACATCTGCGAGGTGAACGGGCAGAACGTCGTCGGCCTCCAGGTGAGGACGTGGGGCAGGGGACGCAACCGGTGGGGTGGGAGTGCGGCCTCTGCCCGCCCGCCTGCCTTCCCGCCCAGTCCACCGGCGTTCCCGCGAGGGCCGCGGCTTCCCCGGCTATCCCCCTTCCCTTGGGTGCTCTCCTGTCTTGGGCCTCTTTTCCTCGGAGGCCCAAGTCAGGAGAGCACCCAAGGGAAAGAAAGGATCGGAGGCCTTTCTCCAGAGGCGTCATTACCTGCGGAAAGGCCCTTGAGCTAAAACACGCTGCCATGCTGGTCCCATCCCTTTAACCCCCCACCGTGGGAAGGTGGCCCCTGGGAACTTCTCCAAAACTGGATTTGGCCCCTCCGTTGAAAGAGATTCCACTGGCTCAACTTGGAACTGGGGACGCACCTGGAAGTTCTCCTTCCTTTCTTCCGTGGTGCAATGAAAGCCGCTTCTGCACCCGGTTCCAAACTGCACGGACTGGAGCCTTGGGGGTGCTGAGCGGGGGCATTGCCCTCCCACCCCTCTGGGCAGGCCTGGGCCCCGCTTGTGAGGAGGGGCGGGTGCACACCGGGCACCAGAGTGGGGGGGGTGACCGGGTGCTTGAGCCGCCCCATCAAGGCACGGGTGCAGCCTGCCCTGCGCAGCTGTGCCCGTCCCTTTGCCCCCGCGCCGAGCTCACCAGCCTCCCCCTTGTTCTCAAAAGGACAAGCAGATCACAAGCATTCTGATGAGTGCCGGTGACATCATCACGCTCACCATCATCCCCGCCGTGATCTTTGAGCACATGATCAAAAGGTAAGTGCCCAAGGGCGGGTGCTGGACGGGGGGGGGGCAGGGGGGCGAGCAAGCCTGCTGGAAAATCCCTGGTTGGTATCTGGCCTCAGGCAAGAGGTGGGCCCGGCCAGGGTCTCGCCTGGAATATGCTGGCGGGGGGGGGGGGGGAGCCCTGCTGGATCCCAGCAAGGGCCTCAGGTCTTGCTTCCCACAGCAGGCCGGCAGACTGCCTCCCCGCAGCCTGCAGAGAGCCGCCCTCCACAGTGGGGGCCTGACCCGGAGGGCCTGCGTGGCCAGCACGGCTGGCGGGACTGCTGCGCCACCACCGCCCGCCCAAGCAGCCAAGTCCTGTTAATCCCAGCTTTGGTCTTGGCTGCGAAAGTGAGCATTCTGACCCATCTGAAGGGACTCCTGCAAACCCAGGACTGACCCCATGTCCTTCCCTCTCTCCCTTAAGACTTTCGAGTGGGCTAGTGAAATCTTCCATGGACCATTCAGTACCTGACGTGTGAAACTGCCATTCCGAAGAGGTCCGTTCCCTCCGCCACCTGCCCTTCCTGACCTGAAATGCACCACGGACTCTGCCCTTGGAAATGGTCTCTTTTCCCTCAGGGACGAAGGACAAACCCAGCGCTGGCAGCTTTGATACGCCTTGCGGACGGCAGAATTTCCCAGTGTGGACTGAGGCTGACCCAAGGCCGAGTCCTGCAGCCCGAGCAGCCTCTGAGCATAGTTTCATGCTGAGCTTGGGAGGGTGAATTCACCCAGCAAGTGTGACTCTCTCTCGCAGGAGGACCTGAAGCGGCCAGTGTTCTGCTCTGCGTAACCGCTCATGCACAATCCGGACACACAAAACACACCCTCTGAGGACTGCTCACATGGCCAAATAGCCCATTCTGGTGCCAACTTTTTCGTGGGTGGGGGGCTGCCCTGCTCTCCGTCTTGTCGTTTGCTTTGCTCTTTTTGTGAGAATCCTGGTGATCCACTGATGTGTCACAGATGTTACAAACGATGATCTCCCAAAGAGGCGATTCTGTACCAAAACTGGGCTTCTCTTCCGCGGTCCTGGTGCTGTTCTGCACATTTGTGGCACGGCCCTGCAAAGAAGCGGGAAGGACAAGAGGGCTGACGCGAGGGGAAGGGGCCGCATCCGGGCTCGGTGGTGAGCGGGGGTCCGTGCTGCAAGGCACTCCTGCAGGCAGCTCGTCCTGCCCCCTCCGGCTTGGGCAAGGGGCTTCCTTGTGTCGTGGCCTCAGACCGCCCCGCATCAGAAGCAAACATCTTTGGAGACCCAAACAACGTTTTATTACAGCCACCAACAGACAAAGGTCACAGGACAGTGGAAATTAAAACTGAAGAAGAGTATACAGCTTTTAAGTTCCGTATTTAAAAATATATTATATAGATCTTTCTCTTTCAAATATAGTCATACATTTATTTCTCAGCAGAGCTTTGGATAGTCGAACAGACGTGAACACGTATCCACGGGTACATTGCGCAAGCGGCTCGTTTCCTGGTGTACCAACCACGGTTGCGACCTTCTCGCCAAAGTACATTCTCTTTCCCTACCCACATACTTTACAGTTAAAGCAGAGGCACGACCCCCCACCCCCCCCCCCCCGCAGTTCTCACAACTTCCGGCACCCCGGCGAATGCGGAAGGTTACTCAGAGCTCCCTGGAGCGGCCGCTTCGGGTCCAAGCACGGCGTGTCCCCTCAAGCCCAGCCACGTGGGCCGTTGGCCACAAGCGCATCCCTGCCTTACTCTCCGGGGGCATGTGCGCCACCCATGAAGCAGTGGCCCGGACTTGCGACGATCGGCCCCGGCCACCGCTTCCCCGTCGTGTTTGCACCGGAAGCGACGCGAGCGGTGCCGCTCAAGGGCTTGCTCTGTGTGCGGAAGGGCCCTGGGCTTCCCCAGAGTGGCAAGGAGGGTGTGATGCAACCCGGGAGCCCAGAGTGAAGCTATGTGAAGGGGGGGGGCGGACCAGCATGGCCTGCGGCAGAGTCGGGTTAAGGCGGACCTGTCTGGGGGGCCAATTTGGCCCCGCGACGTCAGCCTCTTGAGGCGGGTCTGTGCTGCAGGGCTGGGACCGGCACCCCTGGGGGCCCTGCCTGGGCACCGGCCGAGGGCCCCAGGTGGGCACCGGAGCGGGGAGGAAAGGGAGCCATGGCCGCCTCTCTCCTCACACGCGTGTGCTGGGAGGTGGTGCGGATTGGGTCTGGCAGTCGCGGGCCGCAGAGGGGGCCCCGGTGACGAGGAGGGGGTCACGGGGGGCAGCCTGGCCCGGCCCCTCAGAATCCGCAGCGAGAACCCCCCCCCCCACGGGCTGCTCTTTACGGGAAGCCCACCTGGCAGAGGGCCAGCGCCCTGTCTGCCCGACAGCCTGATCGGCCCCCCGGGGCGTCACATGGGGGTGTCAGTACTTTTTCCCTTCCAAAAACGACCCTTTCTGGAATCCTGCCGCTCCCCTTCTCCCAAAACACGACACACGAGCCGCACTTTCCGTCCACCGCCCGGCCACCCACCTTGGCCTCTGCAGGCGCCTGAGCTCCGAACTTCCACGGAATGCTTTCTGCCTTCAGGGAGGCAGCCCCGCAGCAGAGGATACTGCTGGGTGGGGATGATGGGACATGGAGTCCGGCACATTGCTAGGGCGCGGGGTTAGGGCGGGGCTCCTTCAGGCCACTCGGGCGAGGGAGAGCGAAGCCCAGGACATCGCGCTTCTCTCTGCGGAGGAGGCGGCCCCCCCTTGGAGCGCAGGAAGCAAGGGGCTGCCCCGATGCCGCGGACGGTCTGGCATCGCCTGCTTTCCCACGGAGGGGTCCCCATTCCCTGACGCAGCCCCACGGAGGGGATGCCCAATGCGCCTCCAGCATGGGGTGGTGTTCGCTGCGGCTGCAGCAGGCGAGGGTTCCCCCCTTTGGGAAAATGCCCCTCAGTGGGCAGTTCTCCACCCAGGGTAATGGTGGTGTGTGTGGGGGGAGAGTTTTTTGCAGAGACTTGGGGGGCAGAAGGAAAGAATTGCCCCCCCCCCCCGTAAAAGCGCAAGCATGCCAGGCTCCTGCCCCCACGGCGTCTGGCTTGGCCCCTGGAGGGACGCCTGTTTTCATGCTCCTAGAAGAGCGGAGGCCTGGATGGGGAGCGGAGCCTGCAGGCCCCACGGACGGCCCCCCACGGGCCTTCAGCGCTCGCTGCTTGTGCCAGAGCCACGGGACGGCTGGGTTGCTCCCACAGGGTCACCGTCCTGCAACACACGGCACCCTAGATGTGGGGCGGGGGGAGGGATCACAGGCTGTGGCGTGGAGGCTGCAGCTGCAAAGCGGGGGTGCTGATGTACCGCCCCCACCCTCCCCAGGGGAGAACAGGGGCCAAGTGAAGCAAGAAGCAACTGGCACAGGCTCACCAAGCCTGAAACTCGGGCGAGCGTGTGCCACTATGGAGAAAGAGGTGGGGGGCTCTGCACAGAGACGAGACCTGGAAGGCCACCTGCCCACCCCCCGCTCTAGCACAGCTTGGATGCGCCCGGGGCTGCGAGCCACACGGCTTCCTTCGCATCTAGTTCTCCTGAGTGCCTTGCATGAAAGGGGGGGGCACAGCTGCTCCATATCCGCCGGAGCAGATTGTGCCAGTTTCATTGCCCCCCCCCCCGCCATTTCCTGGAGGAGCCCACACATGCACCTGTGGCCCATGCTCCTGCCCCATACTTTTCCTCTAATGTAGACTGCAGGCTCCTTGGGGCAGAGATGACGTCCCCTTTCCGGTCTTTTGAGCACCACGCTTGCTTTGAAACTGATACACAACTCGAGGCACGTTCCCAAATCTGCATTCCTAGCGATACTAACTAGAGTTGCGTTAAAGGGCCTCTGAAATTCCCCCCTCTGCTGAGAGGTGAGGAAGTGAGAACCGCAGTGGCAGCGGCGTGCGGTTTCCCCCCAAGCGTGGCCCCCATGGCTGCTCCTGCCGCAAACGGTAACCTGGGGGGGGCCTGTCCGTCCCTCCCCCTCCACGTCGCCTTGGCCTCCTCCACGGAAACTTGCGCCAAGCATCACTCTGGGCGGCTCCCTGTGGGGAGACGGGTCGTGCAGCATGGCTGCCAGAAACGAAACCGCGGATGCTTGGAGGACATTCTGCAACATGGTCCCAGGGGTGTGTGCGTGGGAGGGCACTGAGGCATTTTTTAAGAATTAGCTTTCTTTCGCAGAAGTCCGATGTGGCGCCGAAGCAGAACCCAGGAGGGATCCTGGCAGGCCAGAGCTGGCTTCCCCAGTGCCCGCAAGCCAGCGGCAGCAGCTGCAAACTGCGCCCTGCTCACGGGTCCCCATCTAATTAATGGGTTGCTCTCCCTTCCGACAGGAAAGCGGCCTGCGTGGTGCTCAGCGCATGCTGCGCTCAGTGCTCTACGCTCTCTGCCTGCCCTCCGCCACCTGCCGCGGCGGCACTTGGTTAGCCGGCTGCAGCGGCAGAATTTAAGTTGGTAGAAACTGTCGCGCAAGCACCTTCATAAGAAAGTCCATGGGAGGAGGAGAGGCTGGGCGTCTTCGCCACTTCCTACTTCTGACCACCCTGCCCCACAGGAAACCCACCACGCTTGGCTTGGCCATGGCCCAGAATGGGCAGAGCGACCATCCGCAGACATCTGGCACAGCACACTCTCCTCTGCTCAAACTCTGCTCGTCTAGAAAGACCACCAAGCGTCGGCCTCCTATCTCTTTTTCGAAGCTCACACGATGCAAGGAAGAAGCAACCGGGGACCGGAGGGCTGTTGCTTGGTTCTTGGCTATCTTCTAATTTCTTCAGTTCTGGAAGGCAATCGGATGTTCCGGCGGCGCGGAGGCGAGATGCTCGCGGGGCCACACAGCCGTCCAGCGTCTTCAGCCTGTCACCTTTGTCCAGTGGGTTCAAGGTTGCAAAAAGTGAACATAGTGCAAAGCAAGAGAAAACTGACTCAAGGACCTCCATCCGTGCCCCAAAGAGGAGGGGAGGGGAGGGGAGGGGAGGGGCGAAACAGCAAGTTCCTCTGCCCGAGGTACGTCACTGGCAACTCTCCTTGGCTGGGCACTTGTCCTGCAGCTGCTTCGGAGACACGGAAAACCGAGAACGAGCTTCCAGCTCGGCAGCGCAGGGGCAGAATCAACAGCTCAAAAGTCTTGTGAGCGGGCTGGGGGACGGTGGCAGGAGTGACATTTCCGTGGTCATCGAAAGTGATTTTTTTGCACACAACATTCATAATTCACTACATTCCGTAACACTCTGGGGTGGCGACGGTGCAGAGCTGCTGAATTCTCTCTCCCTTCCCTGCAACACTTCTTGAAGTCTCAAGAATGCCTGCTTCAGTTTTGCCTCCCAGCAGAGTGCTATTTTTGAAAATGGTACAGACTCTCCAAGGCTTAACTCTAGAAGCTGTGAAATAATGACGTGAGTGTCTCTGACAAAGTGCAGAGTGCCTTTTCCTTTTGCCAGTGCAGCATCAATCAGCATCTGCTACATGGAACAATCAGGGATAGAAAATTCAGAGTACTGGGTCATGATTTTGAGATAGGCCCGAGTCTAAAAAATTAAACATCTCAGCCAAATACTACACAATGTGCGGCCTCTTGGGCTTCTATACCACTGAGAAGCAATTCTATGTGGATTCTCCTAACAACCATCTCTCTAAAATAATTTTATATGCTGCGTAATTTGTTCCTGGTGTCAACTGCTTCTCACGAATGCTGAAGATGCCTGTAAAGGGGCAGCAAGACTTCGATAATGTGAATTTTTCCTTAGTGGGTTGTTTAAAAAAAAGTGTGTGTTAGGGGAGATTTTCTAAGTAGAAAACTGGAAAGTTTATACCTGACATCAGAAATGCAGGTTGCAGGAAGCAAGAGGATGGAGTCTGAGAAACTGTGCATGTTTTAGCAATTAGTGGAGGGAGAAAAGCATTATTGGCTTGCAGTTGGCCAATCAAGCTGCCTGCGGGGGGGGGGGGGGCAGGCATGGGGGCATCCAGGTGAGAGTTGCTGGTGTTCAGGTGTTGGGCCTGAACCCAGAAAGGAAGCAGAGGTAGAGGAGGAAATGAGCTCGAATGGGGGTTCATTGCTTGGCTCAGGTGTAAGGGACTGCAGGGCCTTGCGGTCTGAAACGTGGATCCTTGGAATGAAATGGTGGTGGGGGGGGGGCAGGATGAAGCCCCATGCACTGGTGTGTTTAACGGGCAGAGCAGGCTGCCAGTCCTCAAGGTCCCCTCATGACTGCCAGATTTAGGAAGCTGCCAAAGGTTTACAAAGATCGCCGGCCCCACAACCGGGCAAGACTGGCCTCTGGTTCGCCAGTGCCACAGCCTCCGTTCCCAGCAGCACCAACTTGCGTAATTCGTCTTGTACAGAAGAAATGTGGAATTCAAAGTACTCAGAGCAAGTGAGGAAGGCTGCCTGTTTAACAAGGACCCATGTCCTTGCAGGACGCGCAGTCTACCCCCCCCACCCCCCGTCTGCAGGGGCTGTTTCTAAATCGGAACAGCTTCCTTTCTATCGGATGGGCAGGGAAGGCCCCGGCTCTCAGCCCCGTCAGAGCGGCTCCACCAGAGACAGCAGGAGGGGCTGAAAAGTGGGAGCCAAATGGATGAAGCCCCATTTTTTCATTTTGCAAAAAGAAGTCAATGTCAGGATGCGCATGCACTTTTTGAAACCTTTCAGTGTATTTTAGCCAGCGCTCAGAGATGCTCACCCGTCCGACAGACAGGAAAATGTTTGCGGGGCCAGTGGGGTGGCGGGGCACGTTGGCCAGGAACTCCACCTTGCTAGGGTCCCGGTCAGGTATTTTGCCTGCGATGGGACGAAAGAAGGGAGAGCTGCAGGATCCACCCCTTCCATCGCTGGCAGTGACTTAGGATCTCTCTCTCCATCGCTAGGCGGCCCTGGGGGGCCACTTTCCTTCCCCTCCAGGATCTACAAAATGACCTTCAGTTAGTCCTGCAACCTGGCTGGAAGGCCGCCTGCCCAACTCGGTGGCCTCCAGGAGTGTTGGACGGCCACTCCCAGCTTTCGGGATCACTGGCTGTGTCGGCAGGGCTGGTGAGAACTGAAGCCCCAAACTTCTGGAGGGCCCTGGGTTGAGGAACGGGGGTGATGCTGATCAGGCGTAGCAATGGAGCAGGATGAGAATGGAGTGGGGGGGTGTGCAGAGCAGGTGGGGGGCCTGGTGGCAAAGACCTGGGCACCTGGGTAGTATAAGGGCAGCTCCCTATGGTCTTAGGAGGGATCGTAAAGAAAGCCTTGGAAGAAATGGAAGAGAAAGACAACAGCTGCAGCCCTGGGGAGTCTTCCTGGCCAAACCGCAAAATGTCTGGAGAGAGCCTAAGAGGGAAAGCAGCGGAATGGGCTGGACCAGCCGCTTAAGGAAAGTCTTGTAACTTTCTTGAAGTGGGATGGCAGACCCCTTTCCAGAAGCCGGATCCCCTAGAAGGAGAGGGCCCTTCCAAAGAGGCAGCTGGCCTTCTGGCTACAGCAACGCAGAGACAATTCGCTTCCATTTGCACGTCCTCCAAGAATTCCGAAACAGCAGCGACGCCGCCTCTCAGGTCACTTAGCGCGACGTGAGACGGAGCGGGGCGGAACTCGCGTCAAGCTGTCCTCGTGTCCCCAGACCAACACCCAGAGAGTGAGGAAATAAGGAGTTTCGGGACGTGTATGGAACCTACAATCAGTGGTCAGCCGAATGGCCGCTGCCCTCAGGACGCGCTCTCTCCCCCAGGCGGGTGTGCGATGCTGCCGGCCGGCCGGACAGCCGGACGCGGCTACGGCTGGGCGGAGGTGCCGCTCGCGCTGGCGACGGAGCGGCAGCTGATCTTGCGGATGGAGCGCAGCGCGATGGTGCAGCAGCCCCGCAGCAGCGAGCTGATGTTGTAGATGGGCTGGTCCTGCCTGCGCTGGGAGCGGCACAGCCAGGCCACCGTGGGCACGGCGGGCACCACCACAGCCAGCAGATCCACGATGAAGTGGCGGCTCCAGTACGTCTTGGGCTCCAGGGCGGACGCCGCCGCCGCCCCGGCGGTGTCCTGGCCGGGCTCGGCCCACTCGTCATCCTCCGGAGCACACACGATGCTCACGGACTCGCTCGCACGGGGGGGCTGCTGCCCCGAGGGATTGTTGGCCTCCGGGCTCGGGGACCCCGGGGGTCCTGCTGGGTTCTCCGCCTGCTCCCCTGCACCGGCTGCCGCGGCAGAGCTGGGCTCGGGGGCGGCCAAATCCACGGCCCCCGCGAGGGTTTGGCCACGGGGCTCCGAGCTGCTGGCCTCGGCGGCATCCTCCATTTCGGACACCCACACTGACGTGGGGCTGCCGAGGCTGCCGGCCTGGGATTTCATGACCTTCTCCAGGATGGTGTCCAGGTCCGGCTCGTAGGGCACATAGTCCGTCTGTATGGCTTGCTCCTGCAGGCAGCTCGCCTGCACCGCGGCCTCGACACTCTGCTGAGACCCCATCAGCTTCTCGTAGGTGGAGCTGGTCGGGACCCGGGAGCCCAGCGTGAAGGAGGTCTGCAGGGAGCCTTCGTCCATGCCACAGTCCACGCCCGAGGAGACCAGGCTGCTCTGGTCCAGCAGCTCGGTCCGGCTCAGCGAGTCCTCGGCCGCCGCAAAGCCACTGTCCGCCCCCTCCTCCACCGAGATGGTCTGGGAGCCCCCCATGTTCCTGTCCGCTGCGCCCTGGTCGCTCAGCTTCGTGTAGGTGGAGCTGCGGGTGAGGGAGCGCGCCGGAGAGCCACCCGCGGACTCGGCCGCCCCCTCCTCCTTGACGGCCCCGTTCTGGGCCACCTCCATGCTGTGCAGCAGCGTCTCCAGCTTCTTGTTCTGGATGTTGATGTCCACGAAGTACTTCTGCAGCCCCTTGTCCTTCTCGATCAGGTTGCTCTTGACGGTGTCGATGACCTGCTTCAGCTGCTTGATCTCCTTCCGGGCCTCCTTGAGCGCCAGCTGGGCCTCCACGCGGTGGCACTCCTCCTCGATCCAGTCCTCCTGCATCCGCGAGAGCTGAGTCTTCAGGTCTTCAATCTCCGCATCCCTGAAGCAGGCAGACAAGCAGATGGTGGCGGTTTGGGCTGCTCCCGCACTCCACGCGGCCCCGAACCCCAACATTCAGTGCAAAAAGCATTACGAGCGCTGCCCTGATTTCTAGCAAGTGGCTGTGAGTGATCAGTGCTTACCAAGCCAGTTCTGTGAAATACTTTTTTTGATTATGTATTGCTATCGTCTTTATGGGTTGCTTATTTATGTTTTCCATAGAAAGAAATTCCAAAAACCTATTGTGCAGATTCTGAAAAATTACCTTTATTGGCTTCCCTAAGGCCCCCAGAGTGCTGAATGGGGCTTGTGGAAGCCAAAGGATGCAGCTCTGGTGCTTCACTGGCTTGTGGCATTCTTGGAAAGTCTCACGTTTCATCCTTTGACTGCCTGAAGTCATACTCAGGAGGGCTAGGATGTACTAAACCAGCACCCTGCATGGAGGGGTGGATACTGGGAAAGATGAAGGGGGAAAGATCAGTGCCCCAAACGAGCAAAAAACTAGAACAGGGACCTATCATAGAAACAGAGCGAGTCAGAAGGGGCCTCCCAGGCCACCTAGTCTGACCCCTGGCTCCAGCCAGCTCCACTCACAACATGCCCACCATGTGCATGTCTAGTCTATCCTTGAACACCCTCACCGATGGGGCCTCAACGACCTCCCATGGAAGCCCATTCCCACCCTCGGGGTCCTGACTGTCAGGAAGTGCTTCCTGGCATCCAAATGGAACCTTGGCTCCCTGAGCTTTGCTCTGTGTGTCCTGCCTTCCTCTGCAGGAGAGAACAGGTCTCTACCCATCTCCGTGTGAAACCCCCTCACATACCTGTATGTCGCCAACAGATCCCCTCGGAGTTTCCTCTTCTCCAGGCTGAAGAGACCCAGTTCCCTCAGTCTCACCTCATACCCCATCCCCTGCAAACCGGCCACCAACCTTGTGGCCCTACGCTGCACTGACTCTAACCTGGCTGTATCCTTCCTGTAATGAGGGGCCCAAAACTGAGCACAATACTCCAGTTGCGGGCGCACCAGAGTCGCATAGAGTGGTAGTAATCCCTCTCTCGCTCTAGAAGCCACACCTCTGGCTATGCAACCAAGGGTGGCATTGGCCCTCTTGGCCACCGCATCACACGGCTGACTCACGTTCAGCCTGCAGTCGACCAGCACCCCGAGGTCCCTTTCACAAGTGCTGCTCTCCAGCCACTTGTCCCCTAACCTGCACTTATGACACCCCTTCCTGTGCCCCAAGTGCAAGACCTTGCACTTATCCACATTGAACACCAAGATGACACTACCAAGATGGTGCAGCTCTGGCAAATTGACAACGGCTCTTCCCTGGGAGACCAGCCGGGGTCTGCACGACCTTGCGGGGTCTCCACAGGGAAGACCCTTCCAAGTCCCCCGCCCAGCACTGCCAACCTCGTCAGGGCGACGCTTCCCAGCAAGCCCCGCTTTTCCTCCCGCGTTAGTGAACCCCCCGGTCAAACGTTTCGGAGAGGCGCAAGGTGCCGGCCGACTGGGCCAAGGGGAGCGTGGGCCCACCTGCCGCAGACGCAGGGGCGGCCGATACCGACCTGTCCTGCAGGCGCTCATGCGTGTCCTTCAGCCTGGCCCGCAGGTGCCGGATGCAGACCTCCTTCTGCTGGAGGGGGGTCAGGTACTGCTCAGGGGTTGGGGGCTTGATCCCGTGGTTATCGCTGCACAGCATGTACTTGATGGGGCGTCTGGAAAGACAGGAAGCCGTCAAAACAGGCCGTCGCTCCTCCTCGCTCGCCCCGAACTGCTTGCAGAAAACAGCTGGGGAGCGAACGGAACGAGCGCGATCCGTGGGAGCCCGGGGGGAGCCCTCACGGTCCCTCATCCTGGGAGGCAGACTTGACCTCCGGTTCTGCGGAGGCTTGAGAGTGCCCGACCACAGCCCCCCCTTTCACCAATGCACATCCGACCCTCGTTCGCCTCGCCCTTCTCCCCTTTCTATTCCGCCTTTCTCATTCTGGAAATTACTTGGCAAGCTCCTCGGGGCAGGAACGGGGCTTTGCAACGCCAGAAACTCGGCACTCCCTTCGGCTGCTCCGAGGCGGGGCATGTGCCCAGCTCCCCCTCCCAAAGCTGGGTGAGAACAGGGCAGGGGAGCCCTCCAGGCCGGCGAGTGCTTCAGGGGCGCCCCTTGCCCAGGCATGGGGGAAACGGCGGTGAAGAAACAGGGAAACGTGGCAGAGGAGCGGCTTAGACAGCCCTCCAAGACAAGGCCCGTGCGCCTGCGCTGGCCAGGTGAGCGGCTCTCTGCCTGCACGGACTTGCTGAGCTCCAGGCCCCCGGGTGGCGTTCGCCCACGAGCCCCACCCTGGGCTCACCTGTGCCCTCGGGAGGCAGGCGGGAGGGGAGCTCCTACATAGCCGCGCAAGCCGCACTGGCTGCAGTGGGGACAGAGCGTGGCCCAGGCGCCCCCCCCCCCGGCCTGCCTGCGAGTCTGAGGCCACCCCCAGCGCCCTCGCTCGCACGCGCGGGACAGGTGCCTCCACTGCCACGGAAAGGACGGGTGGCGACGGGAAAGGGGACTGTGCCTCAGAGGGGCGCATGGTTTCCCTGGGGGGACAACTGGCTTGCCCTCTTTCTGGTGCAAAGATAGTTTTACTTTCCCAAGCCTTTTAAGTGTGAGAGCCTTGTCCTTGATATGCCATCTTTCTTCTCAGTTCTTTTACTGTGATTACGTGGAGTGCATATTAATCTGGGGCTTGTTTGACTGAAGTGTTCTCTGCAGGGCAGGGCAGAAATGTCTAGAATAATTAAATACATAGGTAGGTTTTTGTATGATTTGGTAGACAAAAAGTGCCTCAGAAGCCTTGGCGTTGAGCCGTTCTTCCCTTGGGCCTGGAATGTCTGTTTGTCCTGCCAGGGCTGAGACCAGACTTCTTGTTGTGTGTGAATATGGCCAGCAAGAGATAAGAATGTTAATGCGACTGTAAAGTTGTCTTTAAAATGCTATGAATGTTCTGGGTAAGTGGTAGTGACCTGTTTCAATTTCTGCGGATTGTTCACAGCAGGGTACAGATGGATCTCCTTGCTTCCCCCCCCCCCCCTCCCACCACTGCACTTGACTGAACTTTGAGAATTTTGGAAGCCAGCCTGGGTTCCTTGCAGGAGGGGGAAAGGGGGTGCGAATGTCTTGTTGTAAAAGTAATAATAACAGCTTCTGGGGTCGCTGACTGCCCCCGTTCCTACCCCTTGCATCTGTGCTTCCCAGACAGCATAAAAGGGCCATCTTTAACATAGAAACACAGAAACAGAGCAAGTCAGAAGAGGTCTCCTGGGCCATCTAGTCTGACCCCCAGCTCCAGCCGGTTCTGCTCACGACATGCCGACAACATAGCGAGTCAGAAGGGGCCATCTAGTCTGACCCGGGCACTAGCTGGGTCCACTCATGACATGCCCACCATGTGCATGTCCAGCCTGTCCTTGAACACCCGCACCAATGGGGCCTCAACCTCCTCCCGTGGAAGCCCATCCCATGCCCTGGGGGTCCTCACCATCAGAAAGTGCTTCCTGGCATCCACCTTGAATCTTGGTCCCTTGAGCTTTGCTCTGTTGGGGCGTGTCCTGCCTTCCTCCGCAGGGGAAAACAGGTCTCTCCCCACCTCCATGTGACACCCCCTCATCTACTTATATGTCGCCCACAGGTCCCCTCTGAGTCTCCTCCTCCCCAGCCTGAAAAGACCTGGCTCCCTCAGCCTCTCCTCGTCTGGCTTCCCCTGCAAACCAGCCACCATCCCCGTGGCCCTCCGCTGCACCGACTCCAACCTGGCTACATCCCTCATGTAATGAGGGGCCGAGAATATAAAAGCTACTGATGGCTGTTGGGCAGAAAGAGGATTTAGTACTTCAGAACAGCTCTGAAGCTGGGCAGCTCCGGACTTCTAAGAAAATTGTGACTTCGGTACCACTGCGTCGGACGGAGACTGGGAACTTAAAGGGGCACAGCTCGAGAATGACATTTTGAACTGGCCCAGAAACTGCCTGTTAGAGGACGTGTGGGGCTGTCACCTAAGATCACGTTTTTATTACATAATCTGTCCGACCCTGGGCAGCTGACAGTGACGTGGTGTGATGGGAGGGAGGGAGGGACGAGAGCACCATCAGCAGCAGGATGACAGGTAGGCTGAACGATGTACGGAGGGACGAGGCACCGGAGAGCGGCGAGGCAATGCCAAAAACGTGTAATCCGTAAGCGCCTCCGTAGGTGGCTACGCCATCTGCTGGCATAAGCCGTGACCGTCATCGTGTCCGCTCTTGGTTCCTTCGCCACAGATTGCATGTCTATGGGAAAACGTTTGAGCTGCAAGCTGCATGTTCCTTCTTATCAACAGGGCAAAAGTGTGGTTTAGCGGCAGTCTGTGTCTTCCCCAGCCGTACCTGTCTGAAAAAACCGAGTCTAAACACGGGATCCACCTTTGGGTGAGAAATCTGGCTCCACGGATTGAGGCCTGACCGGTAGCATCACTCCCTGGGTCTCCATCCGTGTGCCACTGACATGGAGCAGGACGGCTTATCTGCTCGTGAGCAGAGTGGAAAAGCTGAGCGACTTTTTAGCTGCACTTGTATCCTCACAAACAGTGTGAGTTTGATGAGCTCATTGTTTCATGGCTTCATGTATATGGGCGCCTATGACTTCCAAAAACCATCATAAATCCATGCTTCAGTTTAGCATTTCGCTACAAATTCTTCTGCCTTTATTTGGAATCGTGCAGGTGCATTTACACTAAAAGTAAGACAAGGACAAAAGAACCTGCCTTCCCCAGAGAAATGCCTCTGGGCTGTGTTTGTAAGATCCCATAATATTTATTTTCTGTATGCACAACAGCTTGCACCTGGTGTGCATAATGGCCCGTGCACACCTGTGAGGCAGGTCACCGGTGGTCCTCCGAATGTTTCGGCCTGCAGCTCCCATGATCCCTTGCCAGTGGTTATGCTGGCTAGGGCTGCTGGGAGTTGTAGGTGAAAACGTCTGGAGGACACAAGTCGCCTGCCCAATGCGCAGTCATCGCACCTGGAATTCCAACGTCTCCGCAGGAAATTATCTCACGCAAAAGGGCTTTCTGCTCAGCCACGGAGCTCCTGCAAGTTGAAATGGATGCCAGCAGGAGAAGATACCGCTCTGTGAGTTTCTGAGGCCTGCATCCTGAAACCCTTCCTGATTTACAGGGTCTCTGCTTAGCTGGATCAACTGGTATCTGGGATTAGGGGACTCTATGCTCAAAGACCTTCACATTTGCACCTATGCTGGGCATAGTCCTTATGATGAGGCTGTACATGGCTATCAGCCGGAAGAGCTAAATGAAACCTTCCCCTTCAGAGCTTAGGATCATTCTTGGATGAGCAGACTCTGGGTGCAATCGAACAAGCAGAAAGGCCAGCTTGCATTTGTTGGGAAAATGCAGCTAAATCCTGGCAGAAAAGGGTTGCTTTGTGCTATAAAATGCCCGCACCCCTTTCTCAGGAAGCGCCCAGAAATCCCAAGCCAGGTCACTGCTGGCATTTGCTGCTGCTGGAAGAAGTGGGACCTGATGGCTTCCCCAGGGAGCTGCCGGGGCGGCTGTTTCGCTGCTCAGGAAGAACTGGTCAGGCTGCCAGGTTAATGCAATCACCCTCATTTGCACACCAAGACTCAAAATCCCAGGATCATTAAGTTAATCTCCTGCAATCAAATGCTTTTTAGAAAGCCAGATCCTGAAGATGAAACTCAAATGCTTTGGCCACCTAATGAGAAGGAAGGACTCCCTGGAGAAGAGCCTGATGCTGAGAACAAGAGATGGCAAAAGAAGGAGGGGAGGGCAGAGGATGAGGTGGCTGGATGGAGTCACTGGGGCAGTGGGTGTGGGCTTGGGTGGACTCCGGGGGACGGTGGGGGACAGGAGGGCCTGGAGGAGTGTTGTCCATGGGGTTGTGATGGGTCGGACACGACTTCGCGACTGACAACAACAACAACAACAATCAAACGCCATTGTGTTGAGCCCACTCTGCAGACCTTCTCCTGACTGTGCTCCCTGCTGGGCCCACGTGGCTCAGAATCCATAAAACACTCTGTGCATGTTCTAAACGCTTGCGGTTGCCCGGGAGAGCCACTACCCGGTTTCATGCTGTCGCACGTCACTGCAGGGGGCCCGGGTGGCCTCACCCATGAAGGCGCGGGGCTCAAGGCGATCCCGGTCAGGCAGTCCCGCTGCTGGCGCAGAGGCGCCGGCGCCCGCGCGTGAGACCCCGCAGGAGGCGCCCGGGACCGGCGGCGGCGCCGCGCGGGGCCAGGGTTACCTGGGGGTGGGGCTGCTGTCGCTGCCCTTGCAGGAGCCGGAGTTGCTGCTGCTGCTGAGCGAGGAGGTGCCGTAGGTGTCCCGCATGCTCACAGGTGGGGAGGGACGCCTGGAGGCAGGAAGAAGAGGCTGTTTCTCAGTCGGAGTGGCAGGGGCCGTGGCGGACTTAAAGAGCGAGGCAAAGCCACTCCTTCCATAAAACTCACGACTTCAAAAGCCACCAGAGAAACGCACACACACAAGACAGGAAGAAGAACGAAAAGAAAACGGAACAGAAAAGGACAAGAACAAACAGGCGGGGTTCAAAATGGGGCGTGGCAAAGCCGTCTGCGAACAGGTTAGAGAAGCAGTAGCAAAGGCAGGCCTGAGCACGGCCCGGGCCCCCCCGCCGCGCCCCCCCCGGTCCCGCGAAGCGAAGCATCGGGCGCAGCACCGGGGGGGGGAGCGCCCCCGGCCCGGACCAGCTGCGGGATGGCCGCCGCCGCCACGCTGGAGCCGCGCGCGGGCAGGGGTGGGCTCGGCAGCCCCGCGGCCCGTGGGGCGCTCCGTGGGGCGGGGGGGCGGGGGCTCCCCGCCTCGGGTGCCTGCGTCGCAAGCGCCTTCGCGGGCTGAAAGGTGCAGGCGGTTTTGAGCGACAGTCCCACCTTCCCGCAGGCTCTGAACTTTGGATGCTGAGAGCCCCCCGCAAAATGTGAGGGCGCTCGCCCCTCCTCTTCCCACCTTCCTTCACTTTCGAAGCAAGGTCACCTCTCCGTGCCACAATTTGGGAGCACTTCAGAGGTGAGAATCAGAGCCCTTATGCTGGATCTGGCTGGCCGAGGGTCCCTCTAGGCCAGCTGCCCAGGGGATGGGAGGGAACAGCCCCTCCCAAGTGCCCCAGGAACTGGTTTACAGGGGCACACCCTCTGTTCAGAGGATTGGAAGGGGCACAGTGCCTGTCTCCCCACAAGACGTTTGAGATTCAAGGCAGCCGGAACGGCGGATTCTGCCTCTCTTCCCTAGCAGGTCTCTAGGGACAAGGTGCCTCCTTGGCGATGGGGCAGGTTCTCTCCGGCGTGCCTGAGATCTTTTCCGCCATGCCCTATATAGGGGGAAGCTCCCCCTCCCATAAGCAGTTCTGCTTTTAAATGGAAGAGGGACAGCATGTCCTTCGTTCCCTTGATCAATATTAACAAATGCCTCTTCATTCCTGAGGGAGGCCCAGCATCTCTGGGCGGCCATCCTTGACCTACAGGACTCCTGTGCCCGGCAGGAGCTGGCGGCCTCTGGCCAGGGCTGGGCGCCGTTTTGCGCTCTGCACTCGGCCTGGCAGGTCCCCGGCTGTGCGGCATCGCACTGAAGGCACAGCAGAAGGCCTGCCGGAAAGACCACAGCTGCATCCTCTGGAGATGCTGCCCCACATCTCCTATGTGGCAGTGGCCCAGGGGCTCTCGAGCAGCGGAGAACTGGGGCGAACAGGGCCCTGGCCAACCCCCGCCCCCAGCCATGGGATCCCTGCCCTCCTGCTGCTGCAGAAGCGGATCCTGCAACACCTGCCTTTGGCTATGCGGAATGGAGGCGTGATTCCAGCATCGATTGTGGCGATGTCGGTTTGCGGGGGGTCCGTACATGCACAACAGGGGTGTGTGCGCACAGCTACAAGCATGCAACTTGGGACTGTGGGCAGCCATGAGAAACCACGTGCTCCTCTTGCCTTGGGACTGGCGGTTCCCACAGGCGCTGGAGAGCGTTCGGCCTGTGCATGGAAGGAGAAGCCCCCGCACCATGGCTGGGGGGCTTCCTTGCTCTCTGGGTACATGAAGGCGCTGTGGGATGCAATTTGTGCCGGTCTGCAGGTGAGGGACTCTGCTGTGAATTCACAGGGAGGCTGCGATGTGGCAGGTGGACAGAGGGGGAAAGTCCAGCCATACTCACCTTCGGGAGCCCGTGGAGGGTCGTCTGCTCCCCGGCAAGGACATAGCAGTGGGGCTGTGGATCGTGCCAGTGGAGGAGCCAGCGGCGACTCCAGCTGTGGGATGCGGGAAGAGAAAGAGGGAAATGGAGACAGAGGGAAGAGAAGGACTGTGGGGTGAGAATCCGTGTGGGCAGCTCCAGGGCCCAGCTCCTGGTGGCCAAATTCAAACCCAGGTCTTTCCCTACGTGGCTGCTGAAAAACTGCAGGAACCATCAGAACGGCTGATGGTTATGAACACGACCCCTTTCTCCCCGATTATGTTCTTGCTTCCCAGTTGGCCTCCCCCCCTCCCCCCCATCCACAAGTCTGGGACTGGGTTTGTCTGTCCGTATCATGGTGGGCACGATCCAGGCTGCAACTTGCTTGGGAGTCACCTTTTGGCCATCTCTTTGGTGAATTCTCACCTGATCCGGGATCTAAAACCAAGGTTTAAAGGGAGCAGGGAAACGTGCTCTGGCCGGAAGCAGCACATGGAAGATGCATTGCGCTTGGGAGAGTGGCGGCCTCTCAAAAGCTATTTATCAGTTCTAGGCATCCGTTGGACGATGAAGCAATGAAATATTTTACATTAAGCAGGAAGACACTCTCTCAACAATGCCCCTTGCGACAGGGATGCACCCAACTCATTTGCGCCCCCCACCCAGAGACTCGTCCCTCCCCACAATCCAGACAGACTCGGGGCAATCGACACGGCCATTAACTAATCGGTGGGCGATCGGATAATGGCGAATTGTGCTCGTGGGGACGAGAGCGACAAGTAGACCAATGGAGCTGGGGGGCAGGGATTGTCACGGTAAGCGCTGCCTCTGTGGGCCAAGTTTCGGCAGCTGCTGCACCGCTTCCCAGCGACGGGCAGCAAGTGCTGGAACGGAACCAGCTCTGGCAGGAGCAGCTCGGGGGGCCTGTGAGATTTTGGAAGTCACCTGCATTCTGCCTGGGAGGTCACCTGCAGTCACCCTCAGCCTGTGCTGCTGCTCTCTCCACCACCTTCACCGATTTGCCCCAAACTTAAAAATGCACGGAAAGGGGGAGAGAGACACATTTATTTGCCTACCTTTGCAACCAGACCGGTTGCATCCTTCCATTCCCCTCGAAGAAGGGAAGTGGGGAGACACTCTGGGTGGGGGCCCTCCAGCGGTGCGTGCACCCAGTTGCTTTTCTGGATAAAAGCTCCCGGCTCGATGACGCCTGCTCCCCCAAGATGCAAAGCCACAGGGGGAGCTGCTAATGCGCCAAGATTAGTCATCGCCGGGCTTGCTTGCTTGCCCGCTGTGAGTGCAGCCAGAGCAAACTCTGCTGACTGCAGCACGAGCGGGGAGCCTCCTGCTCTGGCAGCGCCAGAGAGCAGCGAGCAAAGCGGTGTGGGGAGGGTCTCCGGGCTGCACAGAGGCGCAGAGGAGGTGCAGGGCCGCCACAGGCCCGGGATGCAGAACACATCCGTGCCCAGCGAATGAGTCCGCCCAGCATGCAGAAGCAGTTGTTTCCAGAAGCGATCCAAGGCTGTAGTGCTGAGGAAGGCTAGATGGGGGGTGGGGGGACCCCATGGTGCTCAGCAGCACTGGCTGGCCTGCTGCTTGACGTGTACAGAATTCGGTAGGCAGGGTGTTTCAGCTTCTCTTGTGGTCCTTGCATAGAACCAAGGCTGAACAAGGGGCACCCCCCACCCCCCTGCCTTTAAGCTTGATGGAAAACTGGTTTGGATGGATGGATTCATCTTTTTTATAAGCGCCACAGAATTGAGGCGTTTGAATTGTGGTGCTGGAGAAGATTCCCGAGAGTCCCCTGGACCGCAAGGCGATCAAACCGGTCAGTCCTGGAGGAGATCAACCCTGACTGCTCTTTAGAAGGCCAGATGCTGACGATGAAACTCAGATACTTTGGCCACCTCATGAGAAGGAAGGACTCCCTGGAGAAGAGCCTGATGCTGGGGACGATGGAGGGCAAAAGAAGGAGGGGACGGCAGAGGATGAGGGGGCTGGATGGAGTCACTGGGGCAGTGGGTGTGAGCTTGAGTGGACTCCAGGGATGGTGGAGGACAGGAAGGCCTGGAGAAATGCTATCCATGGGGCTGCGATGGGTTGGACATGACTTCCCGACTAACAACAACAAAAAAGTACACATTTCTTTAAACACATGGTTTGATTTTGTTATGCGGCTTTCGGTTTTCCTTTAATTGGGAATGCCAGGCAGGGTGGTGATGGTGGGAATAGCATGGGTCAGGACTATGTTTTGTTTTCAATCCTCTCCCCCTATTCCATCTTCTTGACAAAATCCGTTCTCCAGAGCTGCTATTTAGTGTTTAGTGTGGGGAAGAAACTGGAGCAAAAGTATTGAATCAAAACTCACTACCCACAAAATCCCGCATCCCCACCCCAATTCTGGCTTCTACTTAAAGTAAAAAACAGCAACATGCAACAGCAAACTTGAACCTCATGTGAAGTTTTGACCAAAGTCGTTACTAGAATTCCCACCCTGTTGATTAGCCACTTAAGGTAATAATAATAAAAATCCTTGGACAATTAAAGGACAACTCCAAAACACAACTGAGCGTGTCAAGTGGTGTTATCACACTCATCTCCTGAATGGCAAGACCGTCCTAAAATGGAACGCCAGCGCATAACGTATCCTAGAAATCAGGAACCTGGGCAAGAGTTCCAGATGAGGCGGAGCACCATGAAGGCCTGGGATATCTGTATTTGTGTAGTATTTGTGTTGTCCTACAACAAAGTCGGTGTTGCAGCTGGGGGCGGAGGCCTGGTTAAGGCTTCCCGGGGAGGCTGCACTGGAGGCACAGTTTGAAACGGAGTCTGCTCAACTCAGGGGCACCTTGCTGCTTTCCTTCTCCCTGAAGCTCCGGGGTGATTCCTGGCACCTCCAGGCAAGGCTAGGTAAGAAACCAGCCAGAAACCCCAGAGAGCCACTGCTGCCAGTCAGTGCTGGCAGTACAGGCCTAGACAGACCAGAGGACTGACTTGTATAATGTAACACCTTCCTGTTTTCAAACCTGGTGCGTTCCAGATGTGTTAGACTAAACCCTTAGCATCCCATCCCAGAATGTAGGATATCAGGCTGGGTAGCTTTAAAGGTTAGTACCATCACTAAAAAGCGGAGACATCATCCTGCCAACAAAAGTGCACATAGTCAAGGTGATGGTTGTCCCAGTTGCAATGTATGGCTGTGAAAGCTGGACCATAAGGAAGGCTGAGCGCCGAAGGATTGAGGCCTTTGAATTGTGGTGCTGGAGGAGACTCCTGCGAGTCCCTTGGACTGCAAGGTGATCAAACCGGTCAGTCCTAGAGGAGATCAACCCTGACTGCTCTTTAGAAGGCCGGATACTGAAGATGAAGCTCAAATACTTTGGCCACCTCATGAGAAGGAAGGACTCCCTGGAGAAGAGCCTGATGCCGGGAACAATTGATGGCAAAAGAAGAAGTGGACGGCAGAGGATGAGGTGGCTGGATGGAGTCACTGGGGCAGTGGGTGTGGGCTTGGGTGGACTCTGGGGATGATGGAGGACAGGAAGGCCTGGAGGAGTGTTGTCCATGGGGTCGCGATGGGTTGGACACGACTTCGCAACTAACAACAACAGCAACATAGAAACACAGCGAGTCAGAAGGGGCCTCTCGGGCCATCTAGTCTGACCCCCGGCACCAGCCGACTCTGCTCATGACATGCCCACCATGTGCACGTCCAGCCTATCCTTGAACACCCGCACCGATGGGGCCTCAACAAGCATCACTTGGACACAAAAATGAGGCCGTGCATATTAATTGTCACCGAAGTAACATTGATACCACCTAATGTCAACTCCTGAGACAAAAGGAACCAAGTGAACACATTTGGTCAAGTAATTAGTGTGCATGTGAGAAGCACCCCGATTCTTAGTGGGGGGCTTTGACTGCTGGGCAAAAGGAACGCACATAAAAAACCAAACAAAAACCCAAACAAAGCAAATACCCTTTCAACTTTCCTCTTATTTTAGTTTATTTTAGTTTATTTTAAGCAAGAGGAATGAATGCTAGGAGAGTTAGATTCTCCATGGTGACAAACCGTGTGGGAAGGATGGGAAAAAGAAACCAGCAGAAACTAAGAATAGAAGAACATTGTTAAACCAAGGCTAGAGCAAAAGAGCCATGGCAAAGGTCTGTGAAGAGGGCCAGGTGCAAGCCAGCCCAGACAGAAAACTAACAACCCCGTTCTTTTCTCCATCCAAATGCCAAACTCATAGATGTCTCCCAGAGCATATTCAATATTGATGCTTATTGGTGGAACAAATTTGCGAAGAGATGCTACTGTCAAAGTTAGGAGATCTCGGACTGCGTGGCCCTGAAGAGGCCACGCGGTCGCAGTGCCCAGGCACACTCTGGCAAGCGGCCACGCGTCACGAGTTGCATCGGTTGGAAGCCTCCCTGGGTGAGGAGCTGAGGAAAGGGATCTCCGCTCTGTTTTGGAAAGACGGCTCCTCCTCTTCAGCCAGGGTGCGGCAAGGGGTGGAGGCCCTTGTCAGCTCAAGCAGTTTGAAGCCAATGGGTCAGGCATCCTCAGAAGGACCCCTTCACCTCAAACAGATGGGGCTTGGGATGACAGGGTGCCTCTGGTGTTTTTTGGCATGCTCAGTGCAACGTGAGCATTTATGTATTTATTTATTTTATTTATTTGGAATTTTTGTATGCTGTCCCATTCGCATAAGCCTCGGGACAGCTTCCAACATCATAAACAAATACATATAAATGCATACATATAAAATCTAGATACATCCTGGCTCAGTATTTAAAACCAATAAATAAAATCAACTATTATTAAAATATTGTTTAAATAAAAAGGTCTTGGCCTGGCGCCGAAAAGCAAACAACGACGGCGCTGGGCGGACCTCTCTGGGGAGCGCATTCCAGAGGTGGGGCGCCACCACAGAAAAGGCCCTCCTCCGGGTACTCGCCCTCCTAATATCTTTCACAGAGGGCTCCCGGAGAAGGGCCTCTGCTGCCGATCTCAAGGGGCGGGAGGGCAAATATGGACGCAGGCGCTCCTTTAGGTATCCAGGTCCCAAGCCGTTGAGGGCTTTGTAGGTGATAACCAGCACCTTGAATTTTTGGAGCAGAGCCCCTTGCTCCAGTCTGGGGCTCCAGCAAATGAGCAATTCTGCTAGCGCTTGTTGCACGCCCTTCTTACAAGCTGGACGCAGTGGCCTTCAGATCCCTGTAGCTGTGCATGGAATAAAATCTGATGATGCTAACTCTTGATGTGACCCATGGGATTCCTTCCTTAGCTCTCTCTGTCTGTGCCTTACTCTGCCGTGACCAAGACACAGAATGCAGACATGGCTCTCAATCCCCACTGTGTTCTGTGAGGAGGATGAGCGTAGCAGCCCCACCGAGAGCATCTGGGTTAACGTACATCGAGCAAGGAATGAAAGGAACGCAGTGGCCGGAGGCTATTACCAGCCTCCCAGTCGAGGAGGAGACGAGGGTGAAGCTTTTGGAAAACAAATGGCCCGTGTTTCAAGGAGGCCCGATGGGGAATTTCAATTTCCCCCAAATCCGTTGGGAGACAAATTCTGCCCAACATGGCCCCTCCAAGAGATTCCTAACGTGTGTTAGGAATAACACAACTTACTCCAAGGGAAAGCGGAGGAAGGAACAAGAGGAGCGGCTATCCTTGACTTGATACTAACCACCGGGAAGACGGGGTGGATGAAGTGGCAGCTGCAAGAACTCTGGGGGAAAGTCACTATGCCATATCTGAATTCCTGATTCTAAAGGAAGCAAAAGCTAAATGTAGCCAAGCATATACCTTGGATTTCAGGAAAGCCAGTTTTACTAAACTCAGAACAATGAGAAGTAAAGTCCCATGGCAAGTGACTCTAATGAGAAAAGGAGTCTCAGAAGGGAGGGAATTTTTTAAAAAAGGAAATTCTAAAGGCACAATTACAAACAATTCCAACAAGGAAAAAGGGTAGAAGAGAACGGAAGAAGCCCATGTGGCTTCACTAAAAGCTTTGAAAACAATAAGGACATGTATAGGAAGTGGAAGGAAGGCCATATAGGCAGGTTGCAGGGAATTGCAGGAATGGCGTCAGGAAGGCTAAAGCGAGGAATGAACTGAGGCCAGTGAGGGATACTAAAGGCAACCAAAAAGACTTCTTCAAACACATTTAATAAAGAAAGAAAGAAGAAATGGGGATTCAACTACTCAATGTGGATGGCAAAATGATCACAGATGACAAAGAAAAGGCGGAGTGCTCAATCCCTACTGTGGCTCAGTCTTCTCCCAAAAGAAGATCTATGACCTTCCTGATGAGGGGGATGTGCAAGCTGAGAGAGCAGGATGGCAGCTCAGGATTGACAGGCGAACGGCCGAGGATCATCCAGATGGGCTGAAAGAGTTCAGATCTCCAGGGCCTGATGCACCGTTACAAGGTGGGGAATACTTGGCTCCGCAATACCGCAAGCGTGAAGGATCTGGGGGTTGCTGAACATCACAGGCTGCAAAAGGGGCTGCATTAATAGAAGCATCACCTTCAAATCTCGAGAAGTCTTAGGTCTACTTTACTCACCACTGGTTAGGCCTCATTCTGGGCACTGCAGTTAATGCAAGAGGCAGGCAGGCTGGTAGGGTTCAGAGGAGGGCAACAAGGATGATCCGGGGACTGGAAACAAAGCCCTCTGAAGAGAGACTGTGAGAACTGGGCTTGTTCAGCCTTGAGAAGAGAAAACTGAGCAGAGATGGTATAGTCCTTTGCAAGTACTTGAAAGGTTGTCACAAAGAGGAAGGCCAAGATCTCTCTTTGATCATCCCAGGGTGTAGGATATGGAATAACGGGCTTAAGGTACAGCAAGCCAGATTCTGGCTAGATAGCAGGAAAAGCTTCCTGACTCTTGGAGCAGTATGATGGGAGGTGGTGGGTTCTCCCACACTAGAGGCATTCAGGATGCAACTGGGGACCCGCCTGAGAGGGATGGTTTAACTTCGGGATCTGCTCTGAGCAAGGGGTTAGATTGGATGGTCCTCTGGCCCCTTCTGACTCTCCTGTTCCATGATGCTCTGAGGTAAGTGGGTTGGAATCTGAGGTACGGTTGGGGGTACGTGTGCATGTGAGAACCCGCTGCTGGCATCCCATATGGAAGGCAGGTACGCATACCTTTGCATCACACGGGTCTCTCTACCACTCCCCTATTGATATTTCTGGGCATTTCCTGGGAAAAGAAAGTCCACATGGATAAATGAGGGGTGAGGAGGAGGGAGAAATAACGAATCCTGTTTCTATTGCTGCAAAGGACAAGAAGATTAGAGGAGGCCTTGAGTGGGCAGTGACTCAGCAACGACACCGACAGCACTGCAGCTGCAGGCGAGAGAGGAAAACGGTAATTCCAGGATGGATTTGCAGAATCCGAGCCACAAAAGATGGCTGGCTGGCAGTTATTTTTGGCCACACCACACTTGTATAAAAGCCAGTTCTGTATCAAAAGATGGATTATGCAACACAAACCGATTCTGCAAATCAGGGCACATCTTTTGCATAATTTCTTCATCTTTCCGTGGGGGTGGGGCACTGAGAAAACTCGGGCTGACAGCCCACTGAAAACCCACACCAGGGCTCGCCACTGAGCTGGTTCAGGCACAGAAACTATGGAAAGGCCCTTGGGGCAGTTTCCACACATACAGGCACATGCCAGCGGAACACGCGCTCCATGGGGCCTTCCCACTGGCCGGTCGGGTGCTTAATGCATCCCCCTTCTCCTCCTGTTCCGCTACTTCTGAGCATTATCCAGAACTGATGCGGAACCCGCAGTTGCTGCAACTCACAGAAAGAGCTGCTGCGGCAACACAGGCCGAGTGTTAGAGACCACCCGGTGCCGCTGTGGCTCCGAACATGACTTGTTTTCTGCAGCTGACTGGGCCCTGGACTAACCAGATGCATTTTGCCACCTTCCATCCAGTTTCAGAAACACTCAGGTGGTTTTTTTTCCTGCATCATGGGGCAGCTGGCATCCCCTTGGGTCATATTCTATACTGTATTTTACACACAGGTAGTCCTACTGACTTGTCCTAAGACATTGTCACAAACTACCTATTCTAAAATATCTGCAAATTTCAGTCTCTTGCCTTTTACGATTTGTTTCACCATAAGCTAATACATACCTGGTGTTCAAAAAAATTCCAGAATCTCCATAGAAATAGTTGAATGGGGTACTTTCATACCCCAAAACAAGGGAATTAAAACAAGGTTCAATATAGATCATCTTGGTCTCTTTTTAAAGCTATGATTGTTAGCTAAAATCTCCAGCAAACAGAATTAAAATCCATTGATGGAAAGCTTTTCAAATTTTTAAAGTAATTAGGTCAAATCATTGTTATGCAAAGAAAAGTTCAACTGGCCAAGCATCATTATGCAGATTTTCTTGATTTGCATAGGCTCAGGAAGGAGCAAACCTTAAATTACCTGTACTTGCTGAGAGCTGAGATCTTTTGTTGATTGAAACCTCCTGGGGGGGGGGGGGTTGAGTCAGAACCAAGACTTTTCCTGTGCAGCATTTTTCTTGCCCAAGGCACTTTTGTCTGGGGTACAAAATGACCCCAATGTGCAGGGAACTCTTTTTTGTTAGTGCAGAAATGCAGCGCGTCTTGAAATGCAGAAGAGACCTCGTTATTTTCCTTTGCATTATCCTACTATCTCCTGTCCACACATGGGCAGAGCAGGAGAGGATGCGGCAATAGCTCCCTGGCCCTCCTCCTATTCAGCTGCTGCTTTCTTCCCCAGCATTTCTTCTGCCCACCAACAAAGAATTTCCCTTTCATACTGCTCCCAGGGCGAAAAGGAAGGAGTTTCATTCGAAAGGAACAATGGCATTTATTGAAATTTGAAAAGACCAAATGCTAATAGTTCCTCATGCAGGCAAAATAGAATTGTCTAAATTCTACAGAAAACAAAAGGAACCAGAAGACATTATAAATATCATGCAAGAGAAAGCAAAGATACCAGATGCTTGTCTTGCAATTGGTGAGCCCCTCAAAACCTAGAGGCTCTGCAGAAGGACCCTGGAATTTGGGGCATTTTATCAGCCATTCGGGATCGGGCTACACAGCTTTTACATGCTTTTTTAACATGTCTGTCGCTGTTTTTCTGGAGGTCTACCAGTGTTTTAACTGTTCTGTAGTACAACTGTGGTTTTAAATGTGACATTAATTCTTCTAATGTAATTTTGTTTTATGGCTGTTTTGGATTGACTCTATAAAGGAAGCTCCGGCCTTGAGTTTACAAGAACTCAGCAGGGCTGTCAAAGATCTTCTGGGGGGCCTGCCTTCGTAGGCTCAGCATAAGTCAGAGACACCTTGATAGCACATACCCACAAAATATTCTGTATTGTATTTTGCTGTATTTATTGCTGCAGTTCACCTCCCAGAGAGCTTTAGCTAGTAGGTGGTATAGAAATTAATGATAAATAGGAAGATGTGGATTCAGGAAAATACACACTCCCACAAAACACAGCCCCTAAGTAGCGCCACAGTGCCCATCATGACTTTACCTTCAGTAAAAGTCAGAATATTGCGATATCAGCATTTACGCTGCCTGAATTTTTTTGCACGGCTATGGCACGCCTTGAGAAATTAACAGATTTTCCACATAATGAGAAACGACAGAAGGAACCCCCATAAAATCCCACAAACAAATTAAAGCAATAGCATTTTGAAAGCCTCATCTAGGAGCACTGCCAACTGCTTGAAGTCTTATGACGCTGCGGGTGCCGTCCCCTGCAAATTTAGACAGAGGAAAGGCTGATGGCTCCCAGCACGCTCTTTTGGTCTAAGTTTGCACAGGACCTCACCTGGAAGAGTTTAGCTATTTATATTAAGGTGAGGCAAGGGAGCAAGAGGGTAACTTAAAGACTGACATGTTATTTAAAAAACAAACATCTGGCTGAAGGCAGGAAACCAGTCTGAACAGATTCACATTTTTGTGCCACAAAAATTAATCCCCTTCTGCGTAATACAGTTAAAGAGATACCTGGATTGCAAAGCACAATTAATGGTTCTTCTGAACCCTGTGCCTGAAAAACCACCAACTAGTGAAATGGTTCCTAGCTGGCAAAGTGACCAGATGAATGTCAGTTTTACTTCTGGCTGCATCACTGTCTGCTGAAGCCTTGAGTGGGGTTTCTATTTTGCAAAGGAAAGTCATGTGGGGGCAATTTGCAAGGATACAACAGGTAGGGGTTGGGGGGGGGCATTCATGTACATGTCTCTTCCCTCTAAGCACTTCCTTAGCATTTAAATTTCCAAACAAAGTGACATAGAACTAGATGCTGTTTTCTGGTCAAATTAGTTAATGCACTAAAGGAGATGATTCAACAGCCAATCTGTCAGGAACTCAGTATTTTAATTAATCAAGTTCACATTCAAGTCTGGCCTGAACTTTCTGCAGACATTCTGAAGATGATATTTTAGCCTGCAACCATGTGCTAAGACATGACACTGTGGGAAATGCATATGCAATCCACTTCAATGATAATATATTATAATGAGATAATTTATAGTGAATATGCAGAAGGTGGCCACCTCTTTCCAGATCAGATGGATGCAAGCTAAAATTGTGAGACTCTGACAGCTAATTTTGAATGAATGTCAAGTTTTTTGCATATGTAACATATTCCCATTCTGAAGCATAGTTGTTCCAGGTTGCATATAAAAGATAAAAAACCATCTTATATTCAAACAACATAAATGGGTTCCTGACAGGCAAATCTAAACATATTATTTGTACAGAGCCTTAAAGATGCGTGTTCACAGCAGAGGTAACTGAACCTTGGAGCTCAAGAGACACATTCAAATTTGGGGAAGCTCTCTGGCCTTGCGTGCTGCCCCGGCCAAAGGGGTGGTGCCAACGGAGCAAAATACCAGGATCCTGGAGCTGAATGCCCTTGCTGTCAGCAACTAAGCCTTAGAAGAGGCATTTCAGCCTGTTAGAATGGAGGGGGGAAATGCAAAGCTGGGAAACTGCCAAGTGATGGGTGGTCTGGGAAAGGGAGGTGGTCAGCCCCATCGCAAGAACCCCAGAAAGACAAATGAGGACCCAGGAGGGGCAGAATTTGGCCTGATGGCCTGAGGTGCAAGATCCATGTTTCACAGATCCTGTTCTCAGATGTTTGCCGTCTAAGATGTGGCACAGGGGAAATGGTAGGATGGGAACTGGTAAATGGGAAGTTGCTCTGTTCCTGGAATTGTTCTGCATTCAGGCTTAATTACAAGCTATAGCAAAACATGAGAAAAGTGGGTTTGGAGAGGAATTTGAAAGAATCAGCGCTCTTGCATCACGCAAGTATTCTGGGGAAGCATTTGCAAGCATATGGGGATGCAAGCAGGACGTCTAGTAGTGACAGTCTAGTCTAAATATATATTTGCTACAGACTGTGGCTGCACAACAGAGTCGGTTGGCCCTACAGGGCCTCGATGAACTTGAACGGGGCTGCAAACACAAGTTGAGGTGGGAGTTTTGCCAAGCTCCCAACAGACTAACATTTGCTCCATTTCTGGTAGGCTGCCTTTGGCCTGTTGGGCCACACAAGTTGTGCAGAGTTACAATAACTCACAAATAAATAAATAATTTGAAAATATAAAGAATTAATGAATGTAATTAAAGAATAAGTATTCAATTGTAGGTTGCAATTTGAAGTTTACTTTGGGATTTAAGACTATTGCTGAAAAAGTCATACTTATTTCATCGCCAAATTGTGCACTTATTGGCTTACTTCTCAAAATGAACACACACTTGGAATTAAATGTTAATCTGACCATGTGAAAGAAGACAGATCACAGACAGAGAATGGCAGGGAGATTAAACAGAGTCTTTAATTCCCAGGCGCTTAGATGCATATAAGAGGCAGAGTATTATGGATGGAAGCTACTGGAACATTTGGACCAAAGGGCATTTCCCGAAGACATCTCTGCAGTAAGAGGTAATTATACAGATCACAGCTGAAGTACACCAGCAGGTCTGGTCCAAAACCTCATAATTCATAGGCCTTCCCTTTCTGTGCAACTCCGAAAAAAGCTTTCTCGGGTCTGGTTCTGGCAGCCTGAGGTACGGCAGCAGAACATGCTCCGTCCTTGCCTTTTGAGATACTTCCTTCATCACATGTCCAAAATTGCAAGGTCCCAGACCAGAGCCTCCCGCCACCGTAAAAGCCGAGAGCCCACGGCCACTGGCTAGGGCTGCAGGGCTGAGAAACGCCAGGGCTGCTTTCCCCCACCTTCCTGTGCCAGTTGACACCACATTTCCATAACTACCCGGGCGAGGTGTGGGTTGCCGGGTTGTCTGAACAAATGAGGCGGACAGATTGCGGGACGGGAGGCAGGCACCCAAACCACCCTGCAACCCATGGGCTATTTTGGGACTCGCATGGCTGTCGCTGGGTGACCTGGCAACCCTGCCTGCCGAGGGCATTATGGATTCGGGGCAGCATGGGTGGGACACGAAGGGCCCACTGTGGCCTCTTTCCCCCTCCAGATCACGCACATCTAATGGTAGTGCCTTCGCCCATTCTGCCCAGAGGGTTAATTGTCCCTCCATCAATCCTTCACGGTCGCGTACGGGGGTCTGGCTGTACCCTACAGAAGGGGGGTGCGGTACAGGAACAGAATGAAGAGTGTGGTACAGATTTTGCGCTCTGAAACCCACAGAGAGGCACTGTCTGAGTTGCAATCTGAGAAGCAGCATTTTTATTAACTATTTACAAAATTAAAAGCTGCTTTGGAAAACTTCTGTGTTGAACGGTAAAGATAAAAATACAAAGACACATAAAATATTTATAATCGGGTTATACCAGTAAAACAGAGGCCAGTGAATCATGAAAGCCTTTTTAAAAAAAGTATATTTAGTCGATGATCAAAACAAAGCAGATTTTTTTTGTATAATAATCTATCAGGCAGATGCAAAATTTGTGTCCATGTTGACCAAATGTCCGATTAGATCTCTTTCTACAAGCTCCCGTTTGCCTCAGACACTCAATATCACATCTCACGGATTTAAAAGGTCAATGAAGGAAAAGAAATAATATCCATTCAGAAAATCTGATCAGCAAATCCAAACAGGAACATGAAAAAGGTCATTTAAAAGTTGACCTTTTTAAAATATGGGGAATACAGATGCAGCTGAAAACAGAGTTCTCGTGTGTCCAGAACTCCCCCTGGTTTTCTGCCTCAAGTGAGTCATCCTGCAGATGGGTCGAGGTAAGGATGGTTTGGACAGAGCAAAATAAATATGACAGTAAAGAAGCGAGGAGGGGCTGACTTTAGAGCCGGGGACAGCGCAGGACAGGATTGCTGAAGCCAGAGGGTCCTGGTGGACGCATCCAGAATCCCCTGGGAGCTGGAGGATCAGCCGTCAGATTGCTACCCTGGGAGCAGATGTTCCCATGCAGGCCCGCCTGACCTGGTGATGTGTGAGCAGCACAGCTCCCTGGCAGAGAGGACCTGCAGGGAGTTCAGCAGTGACTGGCAGTTTGCAGCTTGCCGGCCTCCGGGAGGTAAGCGTCTCTGAGCAGAGCTGTTTCCTGACGTGGCATGGCGCCTGGCGAGACCGAAGGGCAGCGGCGGCACGGATGGATGCTCGGCCCTCGTCCGGGTCTTTGCTTGGACTAGCCCCACGGAGGGGGCGGCATGCTCAGCTTTGATCCCCGAGAAGCTAGAAACGGTTCTACCAGTGTGATCGGTGAAAGTGGGCAAGTTTGCACGGATCACTAAGATTAAAGTGCCAGTGTAATATTAAAAACAAACTATATATAAATCGAACGACACAGATAGCTGGGTGCATTATTGTATCCAACTGAAGACAAACTAGTTGGCTGCGTATGTGGTGCTGCTACCACAATTAAGGCAAAGGTGGGGAATTTGTGGCCCTCCAGAAGTTTTGGCTAACTAATCCTGTCAGCCCTAGTTGTCAATGGTGGCGGGATTATGAGAGTTGCAGGCCAAAACAGCTGGAGGGCCATCCGTTGCTCAACCCTGCATTAAGAGAAGAGGCCGTTTACTGTCATTTTCTGCACCTAAAATAAACCTGAGCTTCAGCCAAGTGATGCCAGATTCGCAGGACTTTACACTGGCCTGGTTTGGGTGCAATTATAAATTAAGAATCCAATTCTGAATGCCCTCTTAAAAACAGAGATGTGTGGTCATGTTTCACCTCCTTCATTCCTTCTGTGACTCTGTGGATTTTTCACAATATCAGGGAAGGTCTGCTGAACCCACTTTAAGAAAAAGGAAGCTTCTGACTAAAGTGCAGTGGGGCAGCAAGTTGTGGGTTAATTAACCTGTCCTGTGTTGCAGTGTTAGCTGCTAAGCAGTTTAGCTCCTACACCCAGTGCTCTGGGTTTGCACACTGGGCTCACAAACTGCAAGCAGGATGATAACAGGTTGTTTACATGGCAAAATGTGCATCGATTGACCCAGATTTGCTGTTCTGTGCAGACCAAGTTAATAAAACTCTGCAAGATGCTGAGCAAACCCATGGTTTCATGCTCTTTCCTTTCTGAGCAATGGGAAGTTCAAACTGAGTTAGTTTCATCTGAGGGGGTTAGTTTCATCTTCAGAGTTAGTTTCATCTGAGGGGAAGGCATTCCTCAAAGCATCCCTGAGGAGAAAAAATCTATTTACACGTGTACAAATTGTGCAAGTATCATCTAGGGCACACAAGCAATGCTAGAACCAGACTGGAGTCAGTTCGGTCACCTAGAAGTGCATTTAGAAATTCCAATTTTTCTGCACACAGCAAAATCCAGTGTTTTATTTCTAAACTCCTTAGAAACATCTGGGTCAAGCCAGGCAGAATAAATAAGTATGTCTGTACCTGGTTTAAGTTTGAGTCCCTTTGAGTTCAAATAGGCTCCTTGTGACTTACAATTAAAACTTAAAATAAATTGAAAACTTCAAAAACATCACCATCGGCAGAATTAAGAGCAGGAGGGAATCTTCAGAACAGAGTCGGGAATTAAGGCATTTAAAATATGGAACAAAGAGGTTTTAACAGCCCCCAACAACTAAATGAGGAGGCCCAACTGTCTTTGGGAGACTGTTTCACAGGACGAAGCTGCCACAGAAGAGGGTCCAGCAACCTAAGCCCCTTTGGCAGTGGGGCACCAGGGCAGGGGAGCACCTGAAGAGGTCCTGAAACGACGGGCGGGTCCATAACGCAGGAAGGGGGTTTTGCAGACAGTCTGGCCCTACGCCGTCGAGGGCTTTATGTCCAGAAACAGCTCGGCAGCTAAGGCAGTCAATACCAGATGATATGGCCCAGTGTGCACTGGACAGCATGCCGGCTGCTGTTTTTAACCCTAGCTGACGTTTTAAAGCATTCTGCATAAGCGTCCCATAAACAGCTTGTTCCAATCCGCTGCTGTCGTTATTGCCCCCCTTCAGCATAACCTAGCAAAGGCACCGTTCCCTGCTTTGAGGACCTTGCAGACCGGGTCGGTGGGAGGGGGAGGGACGTGAGAGAGAGGTAAAGAGTGAGCAGGAATGAGCGCGGCAAGTTTTCAGTGTTCATCCAAAAGGGGCACAGGAAGAGCGTGAAGCCCTGTCCAGCCCAGCCAGCTGCGCCCCGCGATGGGCAGCCGGGTGCCTCCGGGCGGACCCCAGTCATGGACACACAGCATTGTCCTGCTTGTGTTCCCCACTGTGGTGATCGGAGGCAAACTGAGCTGGTGTGCAGACATCAGAAGCAGCAGCCAAGGATCGTCTCAGAGGGCAAACTGGTGCCTTTAAAAATCCTATAGTGCCTAGCTTGTCCCAGCCAGTGTAGGGTTGCTGGGAACTGTAGGCTTTTCCCTGCCTAGATATGTGTAGGATCGAACCTTATCCTTCAGGATTCTGTCTTTTAAAGCAGTCCAAGTTGGGGACTGTCACACTATATCTTGCAGTAGCTAATCTCCTTCATTTCACTATGTGTGGTGTAGAGATGCATCTCCTTGCCTGTGCCCTGACTCTCACACCTTTCGGGATGTCCCCAGGTTCGAGCAGTATAAAAAGAAGAAAAACCTCTCCATGCTATGAAAGAGGTGGAATCCAGGGATGCCAAATCGCTTCCGGTTATGACAGAAGGGTACCCAAAAGGCAGCTGTGCCTCTAAGGAAACAAAAACTATTGCAGTGCCACAAATGACTTTTAGTCCGCTTGGGCCACCAGGCCTGATCTTCAAACAGCGGCTGGAGGATTAAGAAAAATGTCCTAATTGTAAGAGGAGACCAGTAACAGAGTAAGCTGCTTGGGCAGGGTGTCGAATCTGCTGAAACTGAATTCTTCAGAAGCTCTCCAGGAGAAAGAAAGAAAGAAAGAAAGAAAGAAAGAAAGAAAGAAAGAAAGAAAAGGAAGGTGGTCAAGCACTGGCATCGGGGAAACATGAGGTCTGTGGTATCCAGTCTTCTAACTGAACTAAGCCAGGCAAGCGCTGGCAATGCAGCACTATTATTAAAGACATCACTCAACAACATAAAGCAATGCAATTTATACAAACTTCTTATTGCATTTCAATTTCATGTGCCTTTCCTAGAGTTATAATCACTATGTTGTGAAGTCCAGAGACAACGAGAAATGTCCTGACCTGCCCCAAGTCTATTCCAAAATTAATGATTTTTTAATTCATTTAAAATGAATTTTTCCACACCGTTCAGTTATGGTTAGGATTTGGGATACTTTGCATCTAGATTCAAGTCTGTATCTTTCCCCAGAACATGGTGCTCAGCCACCACTTGGTCTCCAATCAAGCAACTCTTCAAGTATCCAGACAAAGCCTGCAATTTATTTGGGGTAAGCCCCACTGGACACGACAGTCGGGTCAGGTTTGTTAAGCATGCACAGGACTGCGGTGAAAAAAATGCTAAACGGGTCCAGAGAGGCATGTGGTGCAATTGCCACCATCTTCAGGGGCCTCAGGTGGCACAGAAGCATCGAATAGTTCAGTTGGACGGGGCCAGTAAGGCTCATGGGCCCAGCCCTTGCACAATGCAGGGCTCTAAGCTGAAGCACCCCAACAGGTTGCCGTCCAGCTGCATCTCGGATGCCCCCAGTGAGGGAAAGCACCACCTCCGTAAGTCATTGGTTCCACTGTCATATTGCTTTACCAGTCAGGCATTTCTTCCTGATGTTCACCTGGAATCTGGCCTCCTGGAATTTGAACCTCTTATTCTATGTTCTACACTTTGGGAGGGCTGAGAAGAGATTCTTCCCCTCCTCTGTGTAGCTGCTTTTCAAGTCCCTAAAGGCCTGGAGAGCCATTGCTGCCAGGCAGGGTAGATGAAACATGGAGAGACAGATTAGAAAGCATAAGCTTAGCATTGCTGTTCAGCACTGTATCCCTTCCTTCTACCAAGCCTGGATCTGGCTTCAGACTAGGAGGAGTGACAAACCAAACATTTGGCTCAGACATAATGCCAAGGTTTTCCATGCTAGGAATACCAGGTTAATTTAGTCTCTCCTGTTTGCGGGAGGAGCCGCTGGGGAACTACTGGGCAGCTTTCATTAGTGGCTGGCTAATGAATCATAAGCCAAGATTCTGAAAAAATTCTGGTTTAGTGTCTTGTGCTAATGCAAACACCAAAGTGGCATTTTTCATTTTATAACATTCCTGTAGATGAAATAACCCAGCTTTATGGCCCTAAGTATAAATGGCTATGTAATAAAGCCCCATTGACTCAGTTTCTGGACTGTGGGGGCCCAACCCACAGTTTTCAGTTTCCTTCCTTAGCTCCAGACTTATTCATAGGTCTCCGCAGAACAGCAGTCCCCGAACTGAAGCCAACGCCACTGAAGTCAGCAGTGAGCTCTGACAGAGCCATCGCGGGCCAGCTTTTCATCAGGGCCCTTTCAAGGTACGCTGGCATCAGTGGTGGAGGGAAAAATAGCACAGTGCTCTCTGGGGGAATTTGGCTGGAAAGAGGCATTCTGTGCTCTGAGTCACGCACCATGGCTCTCCTGATGATCTGAAGCCAAAGGTCCACCTGGTTACTTCACACCAGTATGTGAACTCCAGGTAGCGGCTGTACTCCAGGAAGGCTGCCACATACCTCCCCACGGTTCCCATTCTTTCTTCCGTTTCCCTTCCTTCCCCTCGTGGATTCCCCCTTCATCTTTTCATTCAAGGCCACCTCCTCTTCCACTCCTTTGGTCCTGGCCCACTCTTCCCCTGCCTTTTCTACTAGCTCAGTTCCTTCTGAGCCCTGGGCAGCCCTGCTAACCTGTCGATCTGTCACAAGCTACCTCGGTCAGTTACGATATATCTTTGGTGACTTGAACCTATGAAATTGGATGTGTGTGACTTGGGATTGTCTTTCTGGAGTCCAAACTTGAAAGAGGTATGGGTCTAATCCAAAGGTATCTCTCTTGATGTGAAAGCAAGCCCCACTCTGTCCAAGGAAATTTACCTGCAAGAAAGTATGCACTGGATTGCAACTTTTAAGTTTTGGGCATGGAGCAGCTTAGGCTCCAGCTTGGAAAATGCCCCTTGAAAAGATGCACACACATTTCATCATTTTACAGGCGTGTCACATGAATGTAATGGCTGCCTGCACAGTTTGCACGCTAATGCAACACAAAACCTTTGTGCAGTAGCAACCTCAGTCCTTACACTGCCCAGAGAGGATGCCAATGTAGGCTTCTGTCCTTAAATGTGAAAGTTAATTTCATTTAATGGGAACTTGCTCTTTATACCAGCCTTTCCCAACCAGGCACCGAGTGGCCATGCTGGCCGGGAATTTTGGGAGCTGCAGTCCAGTGCATCTGGAGGAACCAGGCTGGGGGTGGCTGCTAAGCTTGTAGTCATTGCCCTGCCTGTTCGCCTCCTGTATTGGCCTTGTTTTAAAAAGTCATTTTATACTGGACTGCATGCAGGTACAGTTTTCACCCATTAACCACCTTCCTTTCATAAATTTTGTCCTGATATTGCAGGACTATAGCCCTGGTTCCTTCCAAGTATCTGACAGAGCCATGGGTCTTTCCTCATACCAGACTCTAGCAAATTTCTCAGGAAGTGAGGGATGCTCTGGGGGTATACAGCAGACAGTAATTTTTCAAGCTGCTTGCTTCAAAAATTGCTATCCTGCAGAGAAGGAGGTGTAAGCATATCTAGAAAGGGGAAAAAGAAAGGAAGAGAAGGGCAACCCCGGATGAGATGTAATGGCCCAGAAGTGTCTGCTAATGCAGAAAGCTGCAGCCTGCTGATTAAAAGGGCCCAGCTGCAGCAAGGAATCTGGCTTGTCTATGTGCCACTAACACTAATTCAAGGTGTTGTGATCTTTAAAGACTTAATTGGCCCGAGTGTGGCATTATCTGCACTGGCTCTCCTCGTGCCTGAGCATCTCTGTTTCTGGAGGATGAGCTGTTCAGGTCAGGCCTGGTGCTGCACCTTCTGGACCAGCCGCCCAGGGAGTGATACATAGCTAGCGTTCAGCAAGACACGATGGCAGTTTTATTTTCTCACAAGTTTTTATCTGAATGATTGAAACAGATGCTGCATTTACTTGTCTCACTTGAATATGTGAATTGTACTTTGCCTCGGGCACTTCATGGTGCATATGCAATTAACACATTTTATAAATGAATTAGTCAATTAGTAGATTAGGCTCTGGTACATTCATACCTGAAGTAGCACAGTGAAATCTGTTTGGCACGCATGCATCATTTATGCAGTAGGTTAGCTTAGGTGAACCTCGAAGGACTTCCTTCTAAGCCCCGCACCTCTACAATTTTCAAAGGTCCTCCATGAAGCCAATTCTACCCACTTCACCCAACTTGGAAAACACAGGAGTTTCTCAGGCTGTGCTTGCACTGTAAGAGAATTTGCTCCGATCTGATGCATGTCAAGCACTAGGACCAATGAGATATGGTGGCGGGTTGGGGCTTGGGAGAACTGGGTTTGAGGAACTGCTCAGGACATGAAGCTCACTGGGTTACTTTGGGTCAGTCACTGATTTATAGACTAATCTACCACACAGGGAAAATGGACTGGAGGAGAACTCATGAGCTGGCCCGGGCTTCTTGCAAGAGGTAAAAAGGCAGGGTATAAATGTAATAAATAATCAGAGTATAAATAAAATTATGGACAAGAATTGGGGAAAAGCTACAAGAAGTAATTGCACTTCAGGTGGTGCTTTCAAGGCAAAAACTTTGTTCTTTCTAAAGTTCTAACAGTCACGTAGCTTGTCTGATGCTTTAGTAGATCTCATTTATTTTGTATATTTGCAAAAACGGAAAAGGGAAATGAAGGGAATCAGGAGGCAGGGTGCGGAGTTATAAGAGGAGACCCAAACATACTGTAAGAATTAAGAATTGCCATTGTCCTCCTTCCAGTCAAAATTGGGATTGGGATTTGAGAAAAATGGGTTAGGGAGAGAATGGAAAAGGGACAAGAAAGGGGAACTTTACTCCTCTTTATCTAAGCAAAATATAGTGCATCTGTCAAGAATTTCTGAACATGGCCAACCTGAGACTCACTCAAACAGCAATTTACTTAACTTATTCTTTGGTAGAAGTATGAGAGAGGAATCCTGTGCTATAGACAAGTGAGCCTGTGGTGTTAATTACTGGGGTGCTGTAAAGGAGGTAAGAGCTGGTGACTCAGATGAAGCGCAAAAGAGCAGAAGGCAAGCACCGTACACGGGAAACAGGCGGATGCCATCCCACTGAGACAAACGCTAGGAGGCCAAGTTGGCGAAATTGCACTTCTGAAGAGCATAAAGAAGGCCTTCCAGAGGCCCAGCTATCACCAAGAGACATCAAGAGAGGTCACTACCCGTGCGTATCCCATTCCCGGAGGAGAGAGCTGCCCCAAAAGCCCTTGCCTCAGCCCAGGTGCAGGCCAAAGAGCCAAGTCCCCTTTGAGGGTAGGACGGAGTGGCTTCAAGACCAGCCTTCAGGCAGTGCTATACCATCCTCGGCAAGATCATTACTTTTACGGGGAACATGTTTCATTAAAAAGAAAGAGCCTGATTCTACTGCAAGAGAATATACCGATGACCTTGAACAGAGAGGGAGGGGGAGGCAGCAGCCAAAAAGGCAGTCAGCACCCTTCACAGGCAGCCTGATTCCTGTGTTTCTTCCCTCCTTGAGCTGATGACCACGGGGCACATTTTGTGCAGTACAGATTTGCCCTGCATTGTGGAAGCAGCCGGGCCTGCCTGGAAAGATGCATTTGGCAATGGGTGTGTCTGATCCAGAGCAGACTCTTCCTACCTGCTCTTCATGGAGGAGGAGGAGGAGAAAGGGGGAGACTGGGCCCAAGACGCAGCCCTGGGCTTGCAGAGATCCGCCTGCTCCCCTTTGCATGCCTTAGATGAATTGTCAGCTTTAAGGGGGTGGGTGGACGCCGAATGACTCATGCTGAGTGTTTCCCCTGCACACCAGAGCTGTGTATCTGTGACAGCTAAAAGCTCTGCATTCAGATTTAGCAGTCCATACCTCACGCATCTGCAGAAGCTTAAGCCCCGCACTTATCTCCACGCCCCACGGAAGGATACAGCGTCTTCCTCGGTGTGGTACTCACCTGAGACAGCTCAGCCGGGCGAGTGGGGGGCAGCAAAGATGCTCGAAGCAGGTCTCCTTCCGGTGATTCCTTGGGAAGGATGCAGCCCTACTGCAGTCCCTGCAGGAGGCAGCCAGCTACCGGCTTGCTTAGCGACCTGCCATCAGCCGAGGGAGACAGAGAAAGGAGCAGACATAAGCCACACATTCCAGCCAGGTGGGAGAGCAAAGGATGCTCTTCCTGGATCCAGCAGCTAGATCCTCCTATCCCTCCAATGCACCCCCATCCTTTGCAGAGAAAGAGGAGAGCGCATCCTTAAGCGAAAGGATGAATGCCTGCACCATCACCTGCTCCAGCTTCGTCTTCCATGCTGCTCAGCCTGATGCTCCCCTGCAGCCTGCAGGGCTTGTGGGAGAGGCAGCTGCTCTCTTGAGCTGAGCTGGGGCCGGCAGAGGGGAGGAGAGCCGCCGAGGTGCCCAGGCAGCTGCGTACTTTGCGGTTCTCCCTGCGCTTCCTTCTTAAAGGGGCAGCATCCTCGTCAAGAGGGACCCTGGTGCCAGGGCTCGGAGTTGCCACCTTTTATCTTTCAACTGGTCCTCCTGCTGCAGCCTTGTCAGCGGTTTGTGATGGTGGAATTAACCAAGGGAGGGGCTTTTCCCTTCACTTTCGCTCCCTGTGAGAAAAGGCTTAACTTGTGTCTGGTGGCTGGGCAGTGCAGATATGTAATCAATGGGTAAAATTAATTTCTGCAGGACAAGAGGCGGCTGTTCAGGCATGGGAGCAGCCTTGTTGATTACTTGTGAAGTGTCACAAGGGCCACACGTTGTGCTCCTGCAATGACAATGAAAAGGCATCGTACAGCGAGCGTTTTCTTCCTTAATGGCTCATTTTCAGTAGGAAAAAATATGGAAGAAGCTGACACTGGCTGGGTTTGCACAGTCAGTGGGGAAAAGAAACCATGGTGGCCTGTGTGTGCGCATTGTACAATTTGCACACTGTACAGTTTGCTGAACTGCCTTCGAAGCATGTGGGTTGCTGTACCATCTGGACCTGGCAGCATGCATGGCTGGAGTAGTTTCAAAATCACCCCAGAGCCCATAGCTTGTTGTACGGTTCTGGGGTGCTTTGGGCCCTCCTCCACATGAAGCCTCTATGAGGGAAGCAAGGTGATCTTGTGATAACAGCCTTACCTGGAAGAACCCACATTTTTTAACACGCATGCCTGACAGCAGCGTCCAATCACGGTTCACAGGCAGGGGTGAAAGATGCCTTGCGCAGCTCACATGTTCACTGCCGGACACGGAGACAGCGCGGAGGGGCAGCCACTGGACAGCAACGCTGGCGGAGGATCGCGCACAAGCAACACAAGGGACACTCAAGCCAACTTGGGTTCGTTCTGGGCAGAAGGCGGCAAAGAGAAACCGCTTCTGCATCTTTTCGCCTTGAAAATCCTACGATGGAATAATACAAAATGAAAGCAGAGTTAGAGCCAGAGGTTGGGGCTCCCAGGCTGGAAGGCGCCCAGGCTGGAAGGCACCATCTCTAATGGTGCAACGAGAACAAGTCAGAAAGGAAGTCTAGTGACTGACATGCATGGATGGAAATGAATGTCTGATGCTGCTCCACACATACAATTGGAACATGGAATGTGAGAAGCGCAACTGGAACATGGAATGCGAGAAGCACAATTGGAACATGGAATGCGAGAAGCACAAGGCGAAGTGGAAAACAGAAAGCAAGAAAGGGAACGGTGAAGCATTGCACAACTTGGTGCGAGTGAGCTAAAGTGGCCTGAAATGGGACATTTTCAGTCAGAGAAAGCATTTTACTATGGAAAGGACACATTGAAGAAATAGAGTGCCTTTCATCCTGAGGCAAAATGTAGCAAAGGTTCTATGGAGCTATAATGCAGAAATGACCAAAGAATATAAAGTAGGATTTGTGGAAAACCTATGTACATAACAATCAGGCAAGCCTGCACTCCTGAGATGCTGAAGAAGAAGAAATTGAAATCATTCATGTAGATGTTTAAGAGGAAACTAATAATACACCAAAACAAGAAATGCTGATCCCCATAGGTGACTGGAACATCAAAGTAGGAAACAAAGCAGAATCCAATGTTTTTGGAGAATCTGGCCTAGGGGTGAAAAACAAAGCACAGGAACAACTAATAGAATTATGTGAAGCCAACAATCTGTTTTTCACAAATGCATACTTCAGGCAGCCAATTAGATGGCCGATGCAGAAGACAAAACAGATTACATAATTAGAAATAGAAGATGGAGAAGCTCTGTTCTCACTGCCAAAATAAGATCAGGAGCAGGTTGTAATGGTGACCATGAATTCTTAATATCAAAATCAGAGTGAAGCTGGAAAAGAGCACTAACAGAAGCATAGTGCCAAAATATAACTTAAATAACATTCTGATGGGTTTAAAGAACAAGTTTAAAAACATATAAAGAAAAGATTTGCATTATTGAGCTCAATTGACTGTGTACTGAAACCAGAGACAAGAACCAGACAAGAACTGTGGAAGAGCTATACAGCAAAGATGAAAGAATAGCATACTCTTTTTTCCAGGAAGATATGCAAATCAAATGGAAGTAACCAACCAGCCCTCAGCTATTAGATGTACAAATTATTATTTACAGAGTTTATTTATTTATTTAAGGCTTTTATTAACCGTACCTCTACTGGCATCTTGGGACAGTTTACAACAAAGCAAAACAACATAAATGACAAAAATGGGGCTATGAAATGTGCGACTCATTCTGAAACTTCTGAAAGGGCCGATGGGTAAGAATAACTTGATTTACTGTACAACTTGAGGATTCACCAGGCGTCCCAACCTCACTTGCTAAATCCTGGGTTACAGGAAAACACATACATTATCTAATTTCTGTATTTTTGGGCCCATATCCAATATAGCCACTCTGGCTCTGCTGGTTCCACTGTACTTTCAGGGCCTACCGTTTGTGAAAAGGGCTTTGACAGTTCTAAAAAGAACTCAAGGAATGAGTGGAACCGCTTGCCTCCAGTCTGGGACCCGTTGCTACAGCCCCCTTCTGCAAGCAGTGTTGAGCTTCCCTGTTCTGGAAATCAAAGAATCAGAGAAGAGATGGAAAGGGCCAAAGCCAAGGTACAGGAATCCAGGTTCAACCATCCCTCTCAGATGGCTGTCCCATTGTACCCTGAATGCCTCCAGCTAGGAGAGCCCACAACCTCCCTAGGTCATGAGTTCCATTGTCATACTGCTCTAACAGTCAGGAAAATTATTACTTTTTCCAGAACAGAAGTCTAAATCAATCTCCATGAGAGTAGATGCTCTTTGTGCTCTCTTCCATCTCTTTTTCAAGGATAGGACTTCAACACAGTGACATATTGTGCCACCCACCTTTGAGGTAGATGCTATTTTTATTATTTGTTTATTTTAACAGATATTTTAATTGATACTAAAATATTTTCTGGCTTTTTTTAAAAATCAAATATTATCAAAATACCACTGAAATGGTGGACTAAACCTTGAGGTTCATAAATCAGCTCAAAGACTCTTGTTTAAAATTCTGGAATACCACTGACAATCTGTACAGAAAATATTGAATTAGAGGGACCATTGGTTTGATTTGGTAGTTTTCGATACTTTCAATACAGTAGTAGTTGGTAGTCAGCATGTGAACAGAAACCTCATCCTCTTGAGAGTTGGAATTTCTGTGACGGAAGACATCACACTTGGGTGATTTATACTGTTTTTGTTTTTTATTAGAAACCCAAAGTTCATCAGATGTATCCAGCTGGAAAATGGTGGCTAGGGGTGGAGCCAATTATCTACTCTATTTCTTGAACAACACTCTGGGATGACTTGCATAATCAAATTTACATTTGAGTTATCACAAATTAGGGAGTCCAATTTAGATTTCAATACAATAACTTGAAATATACCGAATGGTTCCTTAAATGTGCCTGGTGCACATACATAATTTTAAAAATTGGAATGAAGAAGAAAGCAGTTCTTGCACGCTCCAGCTCTTCGCACTTGCAGCTAAACTCTTTCTTCCTACCCTCATCTATGGTGAAGGGGAAGAGTATCAGCTTGCTGCCAAGGGAGGGTGAAAACAGTTTTCAGTTTCTTCTCTCAGCTATGCTTTGCTTGAAATATCTTGAAATATAATTTGTAGATCGGGGTGAACAGAAGGTAAACTGGAAACTAATGATAGATCTCCAGGTGATTTATAGGTGACTGACAAGAGTTTCCAATTCCCGATTGTTTAACAATAGCCTTAGAGCAGGGGTCCTCAAACTTTTTCACCAGGGGGCCAGTTGAAAAGCGCTGGTGCTGGGCACGGGCTGGAAAGGTGGTGCCGGCGGGGTCTGCAGGCTGGTGCGGGGTGTGCAGGTGTTGAGGCGGGCACGTGGGTGGGCGGGCACATGCGGCGAGGGGAAGCAAGGCAAGGTGGGGGCGGGCATGCGCCCTGATGCAGTGGCTTGCTTGCTTGCAGATCGTTTTTTCCGAGCAAGTCCAAGATGATCTCCAAACAAGCAAGCTGCTGCCTCCCCATGTGTGCATGGCACGTTGGAAACCTCTGAGGCAGGCCAGATAAACGGGCATGACGGGCCGGCTCTGCCCCGCGGGCCGTAGTTTGAGGACCCCTGCCTTAGAGCCTTATCTGTTTTTCCAACAAGGTACACTGGACAAGGTACACACATTACATTCCACAATACCAAGACTCCTTGCATTATAAATATTTTAATTAAGTAAATGAGTTAGAACAACTTAGAAATCAGGCAGAAGTAAATACATAACTACACATTTTAAACAAAACACATAATTTAAATAAGTTATTAAAATATGTTATAAGAATTTAAGACAGAAACTTGAAATTATAGACCCGCTGCCACTCGCACTGTATTTTTTTCCTGACCTAGGACCATTTCTGATCAAGAGGATTTGCTACTTTTTGTAGCACTGCAGAAAACGGCAAAACCTGTGTGATGCATAACAACAGAAGAGTGACAAAGGAAATGATTCTCAATGTCATGGCCAACAATGGCTCTATGTAGCACATTCAAATTAGTGGAAAAACAGCATCTGTCTACCTAGCATTTGAAGCTTATCTTTTGCATCCTTTAGGTTCTCCAGCGCACCACAAGGGGTGAAAGGAGGAAGCATGCAACACTCCTGGTGGAACACTTGCATGCCAGCAATGCGAAGCACTACCGTGGCTGCTCAGGTACTGGACCAGTGTGGGGGATCCATGAGGAACTGGATGCACTGTAGAATGCATCTAGTCATTCAGCTAGGCCTTGCTGCAGAAGGACCACAGGTGTGCCCACAGTATACACCAATATCTGTTTTTCATAGCTGGCTGTGTTAGCTAACCAAGTGAACAATCCACAAAGAACAGCAAATAGCCATGACGTCTATCCTCTGTGAAGACAGGAATAAATAAAGAACTGATGCAAAATGCTCAGCCCTACATTTAAAAAGAGGGTATTTCTACTAATTTGCAGCTTGAACCCTAGACAGCTTGTTATGCAGATTTGTAACAATATTTCTACACAGTCATTATTTGATTCAGGTGCAGATATAAGGCCTCTTTCGAGAACTTTATAAAATACAGGGTTCAGTTTTCAATCAGAATAGCCAGTGGTTAAAAGGAGATCACTCTGTCCTTCAGCGTAGGAAACTTAGGACCTACTGTCACTAGAATGTCAGCAAAGGGAGCAGCCTGAGCCACTTCAACCACCTGTTGTTTCTTCAGAACAAGCAAGCTAAAGAACTTGACTGCAACTTCTTTACTGTTGTTGTTCCTGCAGAGGGCCAGAAAACTGAAAGGCTTTGCTCCCTTTTGGTGGATGTGCTGCACAGGGGAACAAAAGGGGTGGGTGAGAAGAGACAGAAAAGTTGTGATGTGAGTTTTGCATGAAGTTGACCATGAGCAGTCAGTCTTATGACAGAGGCTGCACTTTCTGTAAATATATGCGTTTGTCTATATCTTCCAACATTTATTTGCTGGAAGGAGCTAGACAGAGTCATAGGCAGAGTCCTGCTGGACCAGGTCAGAGGTCCATCTAGTGCAGCATCTCGTTTCCAAGAAAGGCTAGCCAGATGCTGCAGGAACCCCACCAGCAGCGCATGAGGCCAGCTGCCTCTCCAATGGCCCCAGCCACTGGATCCTACACTTCCCATTTATCCCCACCCGCGCCATGCATGCACAGGCAGACGTAACCATCCGTTCCTCAGACCTGATGCAGCAGGCCCGTTTGCTAAGGAGGATCCTAGCTTGTGGCTCGTCGTGGAAGCATCATTCTCCCCACAGCAATGGCACAGACTGGCCTGCCCTTTAGTATACAGTGCCTCATGTATACGTTGCTCTCTTAGAGCAGTGTTGCTTCCAAGGCTTTAGATTTTCAGGATTACATATGGGTCTGAAGAAGGGCAGCTCAGCTAAGACAAACGCTAGAAACTGGTGTTCATATATATGACAGCCACCTAACATTCCAGGGATGTGGGCCTGGGGACCTTTTAACAATTTCGCCTTACAATGAAAAGTGGATATATCTTAATTCCATTGATTTTTATATCATGGTCTATCACAAATGATCAGAACACAGCAATCACATTATCTGCATTTGCTTTGTTAACTTTGTGGCAGATGTGAGGTCAAAAAACATCTTAGGACATCTTACCTGGAAAGTATTTAACAGCTCTAAAGTTTTCTTGCGCCTCCTTTTTTCTTCATTATTTGGATCACTTCCTTGATGTTCCTACATTGGGGATTAACACAGAAATTTCCCTCTGAAGTCGGGGATGGAGCTCAGATTTCAGACCTCTGCTCCTGGCCCCATGGAACGGTCCAGCACATCTTCAATGTCAGAGCTCCAATGGTGAAGGGGGAAGATTAGGCACTTGGTGTGGATGGATCAGGGAAGGCTCCGGATCCTCAGGATCCAAAGCTCACAGAGGCCTGGGCCAGGGCCAGGTCACAAGTTCACACTAACTCTGGAGCTGCTCTGAATTATTTTTCCTCTATTGCTTTAGAAACAAAACCAAAACAAAACTGGGAGGAAGAGCGGTAAATGCTGCTCCTCTTTCTGTAGAGCCCTGCTGATAGGAGTCTGGTTGAGAACTGGGCCAAAGCACTCCAATGCCATCTGTAGGACTGACCTGCCCAGGGCAAGGAGCAGCAGTTTGAATTGCACTTGGAAGCAAACTGGTAACCTGTGCAGGTGAGACATGATTAGGATATCATGCTCTGATGGACCAATTCTAACAATGAAGTTTTGAATAAATCATCAGACGTACATTTGCCATTCCTGTTTGCTCAATCCCAGACTCTTGTCTTACAGAGCAGTCAAGTAGCGAACCATTGGACGAAGCTGGCACAGCATCAATGGCTTCCTGATTTTAGAAGTAAAGGGGAAAAAATGATCAGTGTCTTAGTAAACAACATTTAGTTCTTAGTTATGTTCTCTTTGTCCATATGCTCATTCCCAAGCAGCAGATGAATAATTGATGCTAGATAGAGCTTCTGTGTTGAATTTTATGGCCCCAAAGATTTTTTTAGACAAGTTCATTCTTTAAATGGATGATACAGAAATTTAATTGCTGAACTTATTAGACTTTCATGTATGCACAGAACATTCATTTGATTAAATAGCTGCAACATAATATTGTTCATTATGAAAACAGAACTATATTCTTCCTTTTCTCTTTTATAAGAAGTGTTTTTTTTAACCTTGTCATCCTATGCTGTCTTTTCAGAAGTAAGTCCAGTGAAGTTCAATAGGACTTACTCCCAGCTAATTGTACACAGAACTGCAACTGTAGGAGTTAATACTGTTTAAAGGGGGAGAGGTATCAGTAGCTTCACTTGTAGTGAATTCGGTTATGCATTTAGCAATGTGGCTGAGGTAGTAAGGGGTGCTCCAGCTAGTAAAGGAGAACAGTAAAAAGAAACATGAATAGAGAAATGGAAGTGGCAAAGAAGAAAACTGAGGAGAAACAGGGAAAGGGATGGGAAGACAAACAGTATCTCGCCTAACAACATGCTGAGTGGGATGGTGTGACGTGGTGTCCTGCACCAGCAGAGGGTGGGACCCGATGGCCTTCACGGCCCCTCTCAACTCTACTATTCTAGGATTCTGTGCTCTACAGGATGAAACTTCTCATATGGTGTGCAATGCATGATCAAAAGGTTTGAGTGCAGATGTCTGTCACCACCTCATAACAGATTCCTTGTGTGTGGCAGAGCTCCATGGTGCTGGTGGTCATAAAGACAGGTTAGCTAAAGTGTTTTACGGAACCGTTCAGGAGATGTGTACCATGCACATGCCATTTGCGATTGCCTCCAGCTCCATCCTGAAATGGGAAGGAGTTGCAGGACGGCATGGAATCATGCGAAACTCTCAAGTGCAGGGTGCCTGTCTCTAGTACTCTGTGCTGCAGGGAAACTTGGTGCCAACGTCCTTTCTTGCTGATCCATCACAGGAATTCTGATTTGGTAATGGAGCTGATGGTGGGCAAGGGGTTCCTCATGTGGGCAGTGTTTTTCTCTGTGGCTGTTTGTCACACCTGGAAAGCAGGACTGCCACCTAAACAGCTGCAGGGCCTGGGATGGTTTTGGTGTCAGATGGTTCAGCTCCCCAGGAATTTGCCTGACTTCCTCCACATGGAAGTGACAGAAAAGAATGTGCCCCTTTGAAGTGCACTTTCACTGAAGCAATGTACTCTTCTCCCTTTTCTCTGCCTGAGGTGCGCTAAGTGGAAATCATGAGAAATAGAGTAGCTTGCATTCTTCGTGGGAGGGCTAGGCCTCAGCACAATCATGTTGGATCTGTTTCTGTTCTTCTTCCCATATGAAGAAGTCAAGGAGCCCATGAAGCTAATAAAATGCAGCTATTGTAATCTGGAATTCTAGAGCTATTTGGAAACTTTGCTTTCCTGTCAGAAAGCAAAGCTCAGACTGGGAGGCTTTAAAGCTCTGCTTTTGACTGGAAGAATCTGTTTGATTGGGCCATACCTTTAGAGTCAGAGGAGAAGCAGAACAGAAAATAAGGGTTTTTCTACACAAGACTTTTACTTGTTTTCATTCCTCACTCTCTGTTGTTTATGGGTGTTTTGGACAATGTCATCACTATCTGGTTTCACCTTTGGCATTCTTCTTCTTCTATTTTTTTAGCAATATTGTTTGTGGTATTTTTTGGAGCAGTGAAAATGCAGAATTTTTTCCCATTCTGAAACAAACTGCATGTCTCCATTAGTGTGATTGTGATATTCTGCTAAACTATTGCACCACCTAGAGGTCATGTGTGGAAAGGCAGGAACATAAAGATTCAATTTCAATTCTCTGATAATATGGGAAACAGATACACAGTAGGTTAACAGCCTCTTCTATAATTGAAGCTCATGCTTTGCTTTCCTATTTGGCTAAGATAGGAATAGGGCATGCTCTTAAAAAAAAAGATATCCAAAACCTTCCTTAGTAAGGAAATGCTTTCTGTAGATCACAAACCATGGCTGGTAGTGTTCTCTCCCTCAAGTTCCGGACATGCATTCTATCAGCCACTGTGAATAAAATCCCCTCCATTACTATATAGTTCCTTGTCTACCTCAGCTAGCTCTTCCTGATTGGTCCACTAAGGTTTTGAAGGTGCTTCTCCCTCTTCTACTTCCTGAATGTACCTCCCTCACTTTGTTTTCCAGCCAATCCAGCTTCTGAAGAGTTTTTTTTTACACTGAAATAAACACTTTTCCTGAGATTCCCTCATTCTCTATCTGTGCATTTGCTTGGTTTCTTCCTGCTTCAGAAAGTGAATAGGGTGACAGGCACAGCACACAGCCAACAACAACAATGCCTGTGATGACGTGTGTTGCTAAGATATGTTGGGTAGTAGAGATTGGTGTCTGGAGCTACTCCTTTGGTTGCCACCCTTTCCACAGGACTCTATGGTGTTTTTTCACCACGAAAGAAAAAATGGAGCTTGCAGGTCCAGATATCACAACAGAAAATCATGGTTGGCAAAAATCATACGTTAGACCATCATTTTCTTGTTATGATTTCTGGGAAGGAAATAAGCCATGGTGATATATCATGACTGGGTCTGGACACTACAACAAGCCCACAATTGTATAAAAAAAATGATTGCTTGCCTTGACATGTGAATCCAGTCTCTGTATGTGACAAACAGAAGTAACAAAGGAAACACAAGGTACATACAGACTAGCTAAGTGTTGTTGCCTCCTATATAAAATTTGGGAACTATAAAATGGTAGCAGCCATGTTATGTAGAATCAGAATGATCACAAACACAACATATGATGCAACACCATGGCACAGTGCCGTGGATGCTTCCAGACAGAGAATGCACTGTGCAGGTATTTCATATTTTCCTAACAGATTTTTTTCTGGCAAGAAAAAAGATGGAAGATGATGGAAAGTCATGGGTAAGCTAGAAGGTTTCTGCTGTGTGAACCCACTGTAAAATTCCGTGAGGAGGTAGTGCAATCACACTGTAAAAGCCTTGTGTGGAAACATCTCACTTCGTGTTTTCTGGTCTTTGTCTCACTCAGTTTATACTTTAACTGCTTACCTCGTCTCCTTGGTTAACTATTTTATATTGTTGCTGCTTATGAAAATGTAATTTTCATATGTTTTAAACCACCTGCAGTGGTGCTTTTGCACCAGAATGGTGGTATATATCTGTGGTGGGAAAACTCTCTCATGTATTATATTATACAAGAAGATATAAAGAAACTGGAAGAAAGGATCACAAAATTGGTAGCTTTGTGGGTTTTGTAACATGTGCTCTTGCCATCATAGCACCGAGTACCCCATAATCACCATATTCAAACATATGGCACACAAGTTTGCTTCATTTCTTGGTCTTCTTATTGGTTAAAAGACTAACGTTTCAGACAGCTTTTTCCTTTTATCCTGAAGCACAAGTAACTGTATCTGAAATTCTACCAGTCTTCATGGAAACATTCATAACATATTGATTTGGTTTGCATGATATGGCTTAATTTACCCATGAGGTTGCATTGTGCCAGTTGCCATTCTTGCAGGGTGTTCTGCTTGCTGTGTTGTAGTCCTCCCATGGTTTCCTGCCACCTTTTAAATATTTTTTTTTCTTGCCAGACAGCAGAGGTGAACCCATGGCTTGTTTGAGGAGAAGACAACCCTCCAATAACCCATGGCTTGCTTAAGAGTTATTTGAGGTTAACCAATCTTCAAACAACCTCTGTTGCCTGGGTTTGCAATATATAAGAAATCATGGTAAAACAGGTGCCTAGCCCGCTGGATATTTAAGCTGCAGTGGGTTGCCTAATGTGGGAACAGGCCTACTGTCTAAGCAAAGAAGTACTAATTTGCAGTACTTACCATATCTTCAAAAGTTAAACTATTGCCACTTTTGTCTCTGCCATTTTGCAAAGTAGATTGAGTTTCTAGATAACTTGTGTCTTGCAGAACACTTTGACTTTCTGCTACTTGCAGTTCTGTACTGACAATAAAACAAAATAGTTCATTACAGTTAACGTCTGTCCACATGGCATGAGCCCCTCCTCTACAGGCCAAGTGCGGCGGCAGGACTCCTATCAAAATGAGCTCAGCTAGGAAAATCCTCCTGACAACAGGCCTGGACAGGTGCAGAGCCTATATGGGTGATGCACAGAAACCATGAAGAAGAACTAACTTTTCCAGTTGGTTTGACATGATAAATGAAGCTTTGGATTTTTCTAACATGTCAGTTTGCACTTGAGTTACTTTTAAACATGTTTCAATGGGTGGTCAGCTATCCTTTCAGTGCAGAAAAACTTGTAACATCTTTACTGTGTGGAAAATGATTTTATTAACAAAGGAAAGTATTCAATGTTTTTCTTATACAAATGGAAAGAATAATCAGGACTGCTACCCTATGCAGATTTATACAGGAAAAGGGTCTACATCTCTTAGCATAGGACTGTGCCCTAAAATGATTTAAAGATCATTAGAAACTCAAATACTTTGGCCACCTAATGAGAAGGAAAGACTCACTGGAGAAGAGCCTAATGCTGGGAACAACAGATGCCAAAAGAAGGGGGGGGGCAGCAGAGGATGAGGTGGCTGGATGGGGTCACTGGGGCAGTGGGTGTGGGCTTGGGTGGCCTCCGGGGGATGGTGGACAGGAAGGCCTGGAGGAATGTTGCCCATGGGGTCGCGATGGGTAGGACTCGACTTCGCGACTAACAACAACAACAACAACAACAACAACAAAGACTGTCGGAATGTAACTCTTTGGTTCATTCTGTCAGTGCAAGGGCAGAACACATTTCCTTCTGGAATTCCTTCTTGTTTCCTTCCTTCTGGAAGTGGGCAGGAGACAACAGGATGACGTCCAATGTGGATAAGTGCAAGGTCTTGCACCTGGGGCATAGGAATGGGTGTCATAAGTACAGGTTGGGGGACAAGTGGCTGGAGAGCAGCACTTGTGAAAGGGACCTCGGGGTGCTGGTTGACTGCAGGCTGAACATGAGCCAGCAGTGTGATGCGGTGGCCAAGAGGGCGAACACCACCCTTGGTTGCATAGCCAGAAGTGTGGCTTCTAGATCGAGAGAGGTGTTACTACCACTCTACACGACTCTGGTGCGCCCGCAATTGGAGTATTGTGTTCAGTTTTGGGCCCCTCATTACAGAAAGGATATAGCCAGGTTGGAGTCAGTGCAGCGAAGGGCCACAAGGTTGGTGGCCGGTTTGCAGGGGATGCCGTGTGAGGCGAGACTGCGGGAACTGGGTCTCTTCAGCCTGGAGAAGAGGAGACTCGGAGGGGATCTGTTGGTGACATACAGGTATGTGAGGGGGTGTCACATGGAGATGGGTAGAGACCTGTTCTCTCCTGCAGAGGAAGGCAGGACACACGGAGCAAAGCTCAGGGAGCCAAGGTTCCATTTCGATGCCAGGAAGCACTTCCTGACAGTCAGGACCCCAAGGGTGTGGAATGGGCTTCCATGGGAGGTTGTTGAGGCCCCATCGGTGTGGGTGTTCAAGGATAGGCTGGACGTGCGCATGGTGGGCATGTTGTGAGTGGAGCCGGCTGGTGCCGGAGGTCAGACTAGATGGCCCGGGAGACCCCCTTCTGACTCGCTCTGTTTCCATGTTTCTGTGTTTTTCAAAGCGTGCAGTTATTTCTTTTCAGAGGGTAACATTATTTTGATCTGCAGTAAATTTTCATTTTTTCTCTATCACAATGGCTTCACACTAATTGATCTGGGTTTTGTTGAAACTATTCCATAGTAGGCAAGAACCAGTTGGCCTATATCAATGGCTATGAACAATGGACTGCCCAAGACTGCTTCTGCCAGCTGCATCTCTTTAAGAATACTAAAGCCTCCATTGGAAAGCCATTGGCATGGCTGAAAGGAGAAAGTGGGGTGAAGTCCTTATATCTCTCTGAATAATAACCCTGTTTTGGCTGGGTGTTATCAAGGAGACTGTGAGGTCTGATCTATAACTTTCAGCAGTAGAAGTTAGTAGAGTACGTTCTCTTTAAAGAATAAGAAATCATTGTTCACAGGAACACTGCTAAAGTATCGATTGCCCATACCTTAGGTCACCAGTGTTATGGGAAAGGAAAGATTTTGTCTTAGTTTGAAGGAGTCTTTGAAAGTAGTTAAACAGGAAAAGAGTAAGCTGACAGAAGTCATTAATTTCTGAACGAGAGTATAAACCATTTTTCCCAATGGCAGTGTTAGGGTAAGGAGACAGATCTACCTTCTGCCAGTGCAGATTTTGGCCCATGTCTCCATACCTGTTATTCTACATGCAACAGTTTTACTTCCCCACCCCAAGCCCAGCCTCAAAACAGCACTGGATTGTTACAAGGCACCCCGCAGAGTTAATCACTTTGTTCTGCACAAGTGCACTTGCTGAATGTGTTCCAGCAGAAACACTGAAGTAAATAAAGCATTCTTATTTCAGAAAAAAGCGGAGAGGGAGCAGTTCTAACAATTTCAATAGAAAAATACGAAAACCTCACCTTGGGCATCTTGCTTTTTGCTTTGTTCTTCTACTTCACGCTCTTGTTGCATCTGTTTCCTTCTATTTCTTAGACTTTTAACAAACAGCTGCAAGAACACATTTTTTTTTCTATATAATTCTGGACTTTTTCAAACCTGAGCTTTAAACCACTTTTCCCCCTTGGCAACAATGTCTACATGAATTGAAGTCCATTTAAAGAGTCTGCCAAAGCCCTTCTTAATTCCAGCTCCAAGTGATGCACCCACCAACTCAGATTTTGTGGGAACCCAAATCAGGTATCATGAATATGTCATTGTTATTAGACTATAAGCAATGACCACACCAGGAATAATGCCAGCGCTGTCATTCAAGAGGAAGGAAAAGTTACTAAAGTTGCACCTGAGCTTAAAATTATTGGAAGAAAGGTTATATTTCAGTAATACAGGGCATGCATTTTGTATGTGCAAATTCCCAGTTTCAGTCCCTAGCATCTCCAGTTAAATTAAGGAAAGATCCCCACCTCACAACCTGGAAGCATGTTGCCAGTCAGAGTAGACTGTATTAGACAAAAGAAACTTGCTTAGACACAATATAAAGAGCTGCCTATACTCTTAGAGTGTTGAGATTTCATGGCTGCTCATGTCCCTATCAAAAACCCTGTTTAGACCTGTCAAAAATCTTGTTTTAAAAGAACTCCGTACTTTTGACAGCCCCACTTAAGTGTTTGCAAAGGAGTGTATGTGTGTATGTCCAATATGTTCAATGATGTATGTACCAATGGATCAGTCTACAAGCCTGGTATTAAACACACACACACACACACAGGCCAAGTAGCCCCCTCATTTTCATGAGAAGAGTGGTGAGAGTGTTGCCTGTCCTGCTGTCTGACAAGCTGGCATATACACATGCAGAGCACGTTGTGAAGTCAAGCTGAGGATGATGGGCTCACGTTGCGAAAGAGCCACTCGCTCTAATCAGTTAAGTATTACACCACTCTTCACTTTTATATATTAATCTCTTGACTTCAAAACTATTCCTTAGCAATTTTTGGAATTAAAGCCTAAAATTTACGAACGCCTTAAGAAAATAAGAGCCCTGCCAGATTAGCCTACAGGCGTGTCTAGCTCAGCATCTTGTGTCCCACAGTGATCGACCAACCAGAGGCTTTTGCGAAGCCCACAAGCTGGACATAAGAGCAATGGCTCACTCCCCTGTTCCCCAGCAACTTGCAGGGTGCCTCTTTCACGGACAATCGCAATAAAAGCGGCACGGACACTGAAGCTGTGAAAACACCTTAGGCGCTGAAGCCCTAACCTAGACACACCAGTTTTCCATTGGCTGTATGGCAACATGAAACAGGACACACAGTGATCAGATATTACCATTTGCAGCTCTTCATTGAGTAAAGGCTGAGTAGGTCTGTTCAGAAGCACATCCGCACTGCCCAGCTCCTGCAAAATCATCAGCCTTTTTGTTGGGGGCGCAATATCTAATGGCGCCATGGTGTCCTTGTAGATGATAAGCTGGTTTTGCATGGCGGCTCCACTTAGTTGCTTCACTGCATCAACAAGTAATTTCCTTTTCCTTTTACCTCTTTGCTTTCTTGTTAGCACTAGGTAGAAGAAACATTTACAATCTATGTGTTACAAGCCATTCTAAGGAATGCTAATTATACAGAAACCACAGTTCAGTTCCGCACACTGCAAACATAATTACATTTACCAAAACTTTCATATGGTAAAAAAAATACTTTCTTCTTGACGATAAATATAAGCATGTGAGAAAGATACAATAATACCATTTTTGAGAGCCCAGGAAAGCCTAAGAGTTAAGAAATAGGTCATCTCCGATGAAAGGTATGCACAACAAAATGGAATGATTTTTCTGAATGTACTATCAGACAAGGATTACATCTTTATTTAAAAAAAGAAACTGATACATCTAACCTGCATCATCAATTGGTTGAAGCACAAAGCCTTCATCTTCACTCGACAATTGTGTGGTTTCATTAAGTTTGTGGCTTCTTGATTCTTCCTTAGATTTGGGATGGTCTACAAAACACCAATCCACAGCCAATAAAAATAAATTGATTATAAAGTCTGAATGGTAAAACCCATGGAAATAGAAGTTTAAAGAGTGGAACATATGCCTGAGGGAAAGTGAGTTCTTGCTAGCTACTTTACACTTTGTAATTCTGCATTTTTTTTACGTATAATCAGCAAGGAGACAAAAATAATAAATGATGTGATATGGTCACTTATCACAGACTAAATCCTTTGCATTTCCTTTCCCTTTGATCCATGTATTTACAGTTTTTTCTCTCTCTATTCCCTTGTGTACTTGTTGACTCCATACATCTGATAAAGTAGGCCCTAAGCTTATCTTTCATATGCCCTAAGCCCCTTTGTTAATTTTGCTGCTACAGACTGACACAATTACCCCACTGGAAGTCTTATTTTGGGGGGCATTAGCCAAACTGCAAGAAGCTGACAGACGAAGTTCAGAAGGTATAACACAGGTTACAAACTCACCCACTGTATTATCAACAGGAAGTTCTTGGGGTAAAAAACATTCTTCTTCCATGTCAAAGTCTGTAATGAAGCTATTCTGCTCGGTTCCAAGCACATCATCTTAAGAAAATACACAGTTGACATTATGCAGAAGTTTACATGCGGAAAAAGGATTTGCAAAATAGGTGTGTTCAGGCTGAACTAGACATTTTATGCACTTGTGTGTGGTTAAACCTGATGGCCAGGCACCGCAGCCTTAAAAAGCAGGTTCGTGTAAAGAAGCAGCAGTGAGAGTGGTGAGGAAAGAGTTCTTCATGCTTTCCCTGCCTGCTGTTTTTCTGTTCCAAATGCCATAGCCCAGTTGCGTTTCTGTCTAGAAGGTGCCAGAAGAATGTTTGTGAGGGTAAATTTTTTGGCTGTTTGCATGTGCATGTGTGGTAGGAGAGGGGGCAGATTTTTACAGGAGGACAGCCATGCAGAATACCAATCTAGATCTGAACTATGCTGTCCATATTACACAGGGGTCCTCAAACTTTTTCACCAGGGGGCCAGTTGAAAGGTGCTGGTGCTGGGTGCAGGCCGGAAAGGTGGTGTTGGCGGTGTGCGCGGTCCAGGGCGTGCGATGAGGCAAAGTGAGGCGAGGCGCGGGCGGGGGCAGGCACGTGCCGCAAGGCAGGCGCATGAGGCAACGGCTTACTTGCTTGGAGATCGTTTTCTCCCGGCCACCAAACCTCTGCCTCCCTGCGTGCGGGGTGTGGGGGGTCCAAATGGGCATGGCGGGCTGGATAAATGGGCACAGCAGGCCAGATCTGGCCCCCGGGCCATAGTTTGAGGACCCACGATATTACATTTCCCCACTTAAGAAGTCGAACAGCCACTGTGGAACCTAGGTATGGAACTTCCTGGCTCAACTTCCAGTTCTCACATAGCTCATGATTTTGTCATACTGCGTGGCAGGAATCCAGATGGACCCCTAGTTTATGTCAGTTGAGGCTGTTTTCTTTTTGTCCCTCAAAATATGGGTGATAACATTTTATTTATTTATTTATTTAAGATATTTGTACGCTGTCCTTTGTGAGAGCCTCAGGACGGCTTACCCAAATAAAATTCAATACATAACAGTATAATATAAATAAATTAACGACCCACTCTGGCTGCAATTAAAATATGGTAATAAAATTCCATATTAAAACTTGTTAAAATATTGACTAAATAAAAAAGTCTTAACCTGGCGCCGAAAAACATATAATGACGGTGCCAGGTGGACCTCTCTGGGGAGCGCATTCCATAGACGGGGTGCCACCACAGAGAAGGCCCTCCTCCGGGTACTCTGTCTCCTGACCTCTTTCACAGAGGGTTCCTGGAGGAGGCCTCTGCTGCCGATCTCAGTAACATCTTAGTACTGTTCTTGCATCAGCCACTGCTGAGGTGGAACTGGGGAGGAAAGGCCTGCAGATCTTCATACTACACTTTTAGGCAATGTTCTGCATGTCTTGCCAATTATGGGAGTGACTAACAGAAATCAACCCACATCTTAAAAATAGTAACAAGCAATGCAGCTACCAGGAATCTCAGAAGATGCTGTGGTTTCATGCCTAGTGGGAAAATGAGTAACATTAAGAAAGGAATGACCAGCTATAAGGAACACTGTCTCAGGGCTACAAAGTAGGGTCCGCTCCAGCTCTCAAGAATGCCAACAACATGAATACAAAAATAAAAGTATGTTTATAGTGAAATGCAATTACGTAAATAATTTTGACTGAGGTCAGATAGTTAAATCTAAGTCTTTTACAAAGGCCAACAAAGCATAGCTTATGCAGTACTCAAGGAACCATTACCAGCAATTATTTTGAAGGACTTATGTAGAATTCTCAGTCCTACAAAATTTGGAGCAGTGCCTGCACAAGCAGTATGAGTTATAAGACTCTGGACAATGCGACCAACATTCTGTGTGTAATCCACTGGGGGACAACATGGATTACTTCAAAGGTACACTTTTAAAAAGGGTGAAAGGGGATCAACTTTATCCAGCTGGTTTTATGAATTTCCTGTGAGATAGTGTTTCAAAGCAAACAAAGCTCAGAATAAACAACGGGGATCCAGGTACTGGCTAGGATCAACTGAACTGCCTAACTAGTTCTGCAAAATCAATCCTCTATAATGTTCCTTCTTTCTTTCAGTTTTGCAAAGACTTGATGGATCCTCTTCTCCCTAATCATGGTTTGGTGACCCAGTGTAATCTTACTTTGAAGGGGCTGCAACAATTACTGAAAATAATATATTCTCTTTTATGAGGGGAGATTACAACAGCTGGGCCTGTATTATCTCATTTGCCAAGAAAAGTGAAAAGGAAGATCCAGATACTTCTAGAACCTTAGGGTAGTAGGGCTGTAGGGTGGTTTTTTGTTTAATCATATGCATTTCTGGAGAACGTGTGCTATTTTCTTGAAGTTATAATGAAACCACAAAATCCATCCTTTCTACTGTGCATGTTCTTTTTGCTTCTTTTTGGTTCCTCTCACTGGTGTGTTGCCACTTTCAGGACAAAGTGAGTGAAAGCTCTGCCATAATATGGTTGCTAAAACCATACACTGTAAGAACTGCTTTAGACTTAAGATGCAATTCCTGACCTGATCAAGAATCCACTTCGAAACGTAAATGTCCCTATCCTGAAAGGTCTTCCTTTGGAAGTGTACTCTGAGACATGCTAATTGTTTATGTCCTGAACGTTCTTTTCTCTGTGTTGTCTTAAGACAATGCACCACTATGAACTTATCCTAATGTGCCTCTACTGTGTATGTGATCCCCCATCCTCGCACAAACTGTGAATGAAACTGACGCATTACAAAAGCATCCTGTACGGACTCCATCTTGGCAGTCCCTTGGGTGGGTGCCTACATGCTGCATGCATTTCCTGTACATTTGAATGAACTGTACATGTCCGTTTGATTGTACGCCCCCAGTGTACCTGCGTTCTCTGGTGACCATGCAAACCAGAAATAGTTTAGTAAAATCTTCCTCATGCTAGCTGGGGATGATGGGAATTGTACTCTGGCACACAGATTGGGGGAAGTTAGTTTAGCTTGTTGTCTGAACCCAGGATCATGGCGTGTTGCCACCTTTACAAACCAGGATAGCATACCAGAACTTGCTGTTGCCTACAAATCTTGTTGTGGTTGAGAACAAGTCATGAAACTGGTTTGTTTAGCTGCTCACACTAGTGGGATGAGCCAAGCACGAGCAAATGGCTTCATGCACTGGGATGCTACTCATTCGTGTTAATTCAGGATTTGCTAGAATCTTGGCTCACCATTTCATGTGAACACAGTAAATAGTTATTGATCTCACTCTTATCTTCCCCTCTATAATATAAATATGCACCCCCCCAAACAAACAAACAATTGCTCAGTAGGTTACATGAAATTACTGAGGCAGAGTGCAACTCTGGTAAAATTCTATCAAAAGATAGTTTTGTATATGAGCTGAATTGCTTTTCATTTCAACCCAGCTGTAAAGTTTTCCCATCTTAAAAGTTATGACATTAGGGGATTGCGTGGGTTTATGGAACAGTGCAAGCTAGCCCTGGACCCTCCAGTCTACACACAAGAAAGAACTGCATGCACATAGTGCCATTAGCGCACGAAGGTCCCTTATACAAGGACCTAAATTCTGTACAAGTTGGAGCTTTTGAACCAATTTCAGTGGAAGCCCCATTAATAATGCATTACAGCAATCCAGCCTGGAGTTTACTAGAGCATGGATCACTGTAGTCTGATAATCTGTCTAGGAAATTAGATAAAGGGCACTTCTTGCTATGAGATCCACTTGGATCTCAACAGATAATGCTCAATCCAAGAACATCTGAACCAGTGCACCTCCTTCTCCAGAGGAAGTGCTACCACATCCAGAACAGTCTGTACCCCAATTTCTTGGACCTAAGAACCATCAACCCACACTGCCTCCATCTTGCCAGAATGTATACATACCAATCATATCTCTTCCAGCTCCTTCATCTCCAAACCCATCATACTTTAATGCATATGCATCTTTATCCAATGCAATTTTGTCTCCACTAAAATTCAGCTGTAAACTGTGATCTGCCAAGAGGCTACTGGAATTAGTCAATAAGCTATCACCGAAAAAACTATGCTGTCTTGAAATGTCAATTTCTTCACCTGTGAAAACACATATCATTAAACCTTTATCACATATCAGTAATCCAATTCATCTCAGTTGGGCTTGTCTGTGTGCACACTTGAAGATGTGTGCACACACACATGCACACACACATGTGCACACAAGCAAGGTGTAATTGTAATAATAAATACAGTATTTGCAGAAACAGCTGAGCAAAAACTTGTCTAGAGATGAATCCTTGGGGGACCAGCGGGATACCCAGCCTGGGACAACAAGCGACAAGGGGGCCGCTGCAGGAGAGAGGAGGGCCAGGGCACGGCCGCCCACCAACACCAGGAAGACACGGCGGCGGGTAATTGTTGTTGGGGACTCCCTGCTGAGGGGCATTGAGGCGGCAGTGTGCCGCCCCAACCTGGAGATGGGGGAGGTTTGCTGCCTGCTGGGTGCACGCATCCAGCATGTGAAGGACAGAGTGGAGCGTCTTGTTTGCTCCGGGGGTCACCAGCCGCTCCTGGTGATCCACATGGGCACAAACGACGTGGCCAGGCAGGGTGTGGTCGGGATCACCAGGGACTTCAAGGCCTTGGGGAAGAAACTCAGGGAGCTGAAGGCCCAAGTGGCCTTCTTGTCTATCTTACCGGTCCGGGGATTTGGGCCAGGAAGGGGCAGGAGGGTCTCCGAGGTGAACAACTGGCTCAGGGTGTGGTGCCAGAAGAAACGCTTCGGGTTCCTCGACCACGGCACCCGGTTTCTTGCCAATTGACTTCTGGCAAGGGACGGGTTACACCTCACGAGGATGGGGAAAAGGTCCTTTGGAGATGCTCTAGCGAGCTTCGTCCAGAAGAGTTTAAACTGAGCTGGGGTGTGTGTAGGTTCAGGCCCCCCAGAAACATGTCTGCACTGGACAAGTGTGGGGAGAGGATCAGGGCTCTGGGAGCAGGGTTTTAGAGGTACTGCAGGAACTGACAGGACTCCTACAGAGAGGGGCCAGGTATCAGGGAGGATGGGAGTAAGGAGGAGGCTGGGAACTCCAAGGAAAGGAAGTGGTGGGAAGGAGTTGAGGTGCATGTACACCAATGCTAGGAGTATGGGTAATAAGCAGGAAGAGCTTGAAGTTCTCCTGGGAATAGGAGGGTATGACCTGGTGGGAATCACAGAAACTTGGTGGGATGAAGGGCAAGTCTGGAATGTGAACATAGAAGGGTATCACCTTTTTAGAAAGGACAGGAAGGGAAAGAGAGGTGGGGGCATGGCTTTATACATCAGGGAAGGATAGGATGCAGTGAGATGGAATGCAGCACAGATGGGGATTCGGTAGAGGCAGTCTGGGTGAAACTTAGGGGTTTTGACAGGGAAAGAGACCTGACAGTGGGGGTATGTTTTCGCCCTCCAGGTCAACTTGAGACCCTGGATGATGTCCTGACAGGCCAAATTCTAAGGATATCTCAGTGGGGAGACACAGTCATTATGGGAGATTTCAATCTCCTGGATATTAGTTGGGAGACTCACACAGTGGTGACAGCCAGGTCACATCGCTTCCTAGAAGCTATAGAGGGAGGGTTTTTCACACAGAGGGTCCGAGAGGCGATGAGGGGGGGAAACATCCTTGACTTGGTCTTGACCAATAGAGAGAAGCTGATAGATGAAGTACAGATTAGGGGAGCTCTGGATGCGAGTGATCACTCCATCCTTTGCTTTGAGATCAGGGGACTGGGGACGTGCAGCAGGTTGAGCACTAGAAGCTGGGACTTCGAGAGGGCCAACTTTGAGGGCCAACAACTGAAGGCCAGACTGGGGAAAGTCTCCTGGGATGGGTTACTGGAAGGCAAGGGAGTTGAGGAGGGGTGGATGGCACTGAAAAGGGAGGTTTTGGAGGCGCAAGCCTTGGCGATACCTCTAGTTAGTAGGTGGGGAGGCGGAGGAGAGCACTGCCATGGATGCAAAAGGAGGTGGTTAGAGGGATTAGATGAAAGAGGAACCTCCGTAGGAAATGGGTACTGGGGGAAATAGACAAAAGGGTATACCGGGTGGAGGAGGCCCGTTGCAGAAGGATTCTTCGCAAGGCTAAAGCTGATTACGAGCTGAGACTTGCCAAGAATATCAAGAGCAACAAAAAGGGTTTCTTTCAGCATGTAAATAGGAAGAGGAAGGGGAGACAAGTGGTGGGGCCACTAAAAAAGAAGGAAGGAGATCCAGTGACTGATATGAGGGAACAGGCACAGATGCTAAGTGACTATTTTGCCTCTGTGTTCTCTCCAAAGCAGGACGGGGGAGATCCGCATAGGAGATTAGATGAGGCTGGGGACTTAGGGGCACAGATTAGAGTCACCCCCCCTTGAAGTCGAGGGGCTTCTCAGGACATTGGACATTACAAAGGCACCAGGCCCTGACGGGTTACACCTGAGAATACTTAGAGAGTTGGTAGGGGTTCTCTCACGCCTGTTGGCCTCCATTTTTGAGGCCTCGTGGAGAACAGGTGAGGTTCCAGAGGATGGGAGGGTGCTGTCAGTGGTCCCAATTTTCAAAAAGGGTAGTAGAAGGGACATGGGGAATTATAGACTTGCTAGCCTTACGTCCATTGTAGGGAAAAAAATGGAAAGGCTCATAATAGAGATCTAGTGATGCTAGATAGGGAAGGGAGGCTGACAGCCGCACAACACGGCTTCTGCAAAAAGTCCTGCCAGACAAACCTTGTGGAATTCTATGACAAGGTTTCGTGATGGCTAGATGGAGGGGATGCAGTGGATGTGGTTTACCTGGATTTCAACAAGGCCTTTGACAAAGTGCCCCATGATATCCTGGTGGAGAAACTGAGGAGTTTTGGGTTACACCAAAGCACTGTCTGGTGGATTAGGGCATGGTTGACTGACCGAAAGCAGAAGGTAACCATTAGTGGGGAATCATCAGGATGGTGGCCAGTGACAAGCAGGGTCCCCCAGGGCTCTGTCCTGGGGCTGATCCTGTTTAATCTTTTCATTAATGACATGAAAGAAGGGGTGAACAGTCTGCTGATCAAATTCGCAGGCGACACTAAAACTGGAGCAGTGGCCACAACTGAGGAGCAGATACTCCAGATCCAAAAGGACAGACTATGGAAGTGGGCAGGAGACAACAGGATGGCGTTCAATGTGGATCAGTGCAAGGTCTTGCACTTGGGGCATAGGGATAGCTGTCATAAGTACAGGTTGGGGGACAAGTGGCTGGAGAGCAGCACTTGTGAAAGGGACCTCGGGGTGCAGGTTGACTGCAGGCTGAATGTGAGCCAGCCGTGTAATGCGGTGGTCAAGAGGGCGAACGCCACCCTTGGTTGCATAGCCAGAAGTGTGGCTTCTAGATCAAGAGAGGTATTACTACCACTCTATACGACTCTGGTGCACCCGCAACTGGAGTATTGTGCTCAGTTTTGGGTCCCTTATTACAGAAAGGATATAGCCAGGTTGGAGTCAGTGCAGCATAGGGTCACAAGGTTGGTGGCCGGTTTGCAGGGGATGCCGTATGAGGTGAGACTGAGGGAACTGGGTCTCTTCAGCCTGGAGAAGAGGAGACTCGGAGGGGATCTGTTGGCGACATACAGGTATGTGAGGGGGTTTCACATGGAGATGGGTAGAGACCTGTTCTCTCCTGCAGAGGAAGGCAGGACACACAGAGCAAAGCTCAGGGAGCCAAGGTTCCATTTGGATGCCAGGAAGAACTTCCTGACAGTCAGGACCCCGAGGGTGGGAATGGGCTTCCATGGGAGGTCGTTGAGGCCCCATCGGTGTGGGTGTTCAAGGATAGGCTGGATATGCACATGGTGGGCATGTTGTGAGTGGAGCCGGCTGGTGCCGGAGGTCAGACTAGATGGCCTGGGAGACCCCTTCTGACTTGCTCTGTTTCTATAATTCTGCAGTAAAAAAGCATGATAAAAACAAGATCCATTCTTTTTAGTATATTCATTTGACAATTTTCAGACTTCAACAAGGCTCCTTTCCATCTTGCAAGCCACACCTGCATTTCGTCATCCTCCTCATGTGCTATGGCAAAGGTCTGCAAGCAACATAGGGTGAAATTAAGCATTGCATTCAAACAAGTGTAACAGTAGCCTGAATGTTCTTTTTAATCTTGAAAAATAATTTTAGGAGTGCTCAGAGACTCAGAGGTTCATGCTTTTGAAATCCCATGTAGAAAACTAGGGGAGGGTATTATTTATTTATGCCTTCTTTCTCTGTTTTCTCTCCACTCCAAGCTATTTTCAAGGTAAAAAACAAAAGAAAAGAAAATACTACAGGGGTAGTTATGTATGCCTGCACTTTGTAGCCTGTAACTTGACCATAAGTACTTAGAAGAAAACTGTGCAGCTTGCAGTGTTCAGCTCTATAGGCAATCTTGTAACAGGAAACACAATCTAAACTGACTGTTATTTAGATCCTTTTGTTTAGAGGGTTGAACCAATATACCCTTTAAACCAATGTACAACCATCCTGGTTTGCATATGGCCTGAGAACAAATGAGTGGCTCATTCAACAAACCCTTCAAAGTATAAAAATTTTACACTTCAGTCCTATATGCAGCAAGTCAAAAATAAAATGTATTGAGTTCAGAGGGCCTTACTCCCAATTAAGTGTGCACAGAATTGCACTTTTAGGAACTGAAAATAAAGGAGCACTCTTGTGGCTGGGTTTGCACATTGGTGAGGTTCACACATCCTGATGAGCAAGAGTGGAGTTTTTCCACGATTGCTGGTAATATATCATGTTCTCCCCAGTAGATATTCACAATCCCTGGCTGGCTTTCTCATCCTGAAAAAGGGAGTCAGAAATCTGGCCCACCTCTCCATCCCTCGTGAGTGGTGCAGAGAGAAATGTGCTAGGCAGTTTCTGAAACTGGTAAAGCAATCTAAGAGAAGGGGAAAGAGGGGTGCTTTGGCAGTTGGGGATGGAAGGAGACTGAAAAGGTTAGGCTATGCCTTCTAATCTATTTCATTCCAAATCGAACATGCCCTCCATGCTTACAAAAAAGCCCATCTGCCAAGAAAAGTGCAGGGTGGGAGGATGGAGAGGAAAAGATTACCGCTGCTGCTCCTTTCACCCTGCACTAGATGATTCTGATCACTGAGGGTGCAATTAACAAAACTTAATATTAGTGCCTAACCTACCATTCCTAATTTGACTTTTAAAGAAAAAACTGCCACCTCACCAAAACTGTCACCACGGAAAAGCACGTCTTGCCTAAGATCCTCCTCAATCAGTGTGATGTCCTCAGCTCTGCTCTGGTTCAGTGTAAAATGCTGGGCAACATCAATGGCACTGAGGAGGAATAATATGGCATCACCTACAATGAAGTGACTAAACTGAAAAAACGTTGCTTAACAGAACTGTATTTTGTCTATAAATTTCTAAGATATTACTTACTATTTTTTATTTCCACACCAATTACACATACACCGTCTTTTACAAAGTGCCCAAAGGCCTGGGTTAGAAGAGCGGAGAAACACTTAGCAAAACAGGGCTGCTTCTGTTACTATTTTTGTTTACTTCTTCAGCCAGTGCATGGTTACACCATGGAATTTTCTATCACAAGATGTCATGTTGGCCAATTTGGATGGCTTTAAAGAGGGTTAGATAAATCTACGGAGGATAAAGTAAGCCGTGGCTACTAGAGCTGATGGCTAAAGGACATCTTCAGTTTTGGTAGTATGCCTCAGTTGCAGGGGAAGATAGGCCAGAGGGTGCTGTTACCTTCATGCCATGTTTGGGTTTCCCATGGGCAGCTGGTTGGCCACTGTGTGAACAGAATGCTGGACTCAGATCTTTGGCCTGATTTAGCATGACTCTTCTTTGGTTCAAGACAAGTACATTATGAAAACAATAATACTGGACTGTACAAGTTTATCACTCCACCAGGAATACTAATCTTAATTTTTAAAGAAATATATTAAAAATTAAACACTGTGAAGGATATCCTTATCCCCACAGTTGCACTGCCTATCGTTCTGTGATATTTTATTTTAAAAATGTTTTTGTACAATCTCCAGGACTAAATCCTGTGTAAAGAGATTAAAAATATGGAACAAGTAATCTCCTACAGCACTGCTGTTTCCACTGAAAGCAACATCTCTCTTGAAGTCCTTATATCAGGTCCCATCCTAGCACCTGGTTGGCCCCAACTGCATCACATATATATATTTGTCCACTTCCTGTCTGGATTGTGGCAGGAGAATTTGTAGAGGGTAGGCATGGGAATGAATGGTATCTGCAAAAGGAGTTGAGAAAAGCCAAACTATAGAATTAAAAAATGACTAGGAACTAGTCACTGAAATGGTGCTGGGGGCTTAGTTGGGAAAAAGAACCAATATTGAAAGTCAAATAGTTAATATTAAATCATGCAAAAACCTCCATGCCTTTGACAACAGGATTTTGTGCAAACGCTGACTTCAGAAAGCTAAGGACACTATTTCACACAACACATTAAACCCCTTGAGAATTTTAATCAGGCACTGTGGTTGAAATTCCTTTGTGTATAAAAATGACCAGGCAGGAAGGGGACACTGCAGGAGCATGGAGGTGTCCACTGAGCCAAGGCCTATCATTCACTGCTGGCCACAGTATGACTTTTCAATAAACTGCCTCTGTGTTATCCACACTTGGGAAAGTGAGGGCAGCCCAGGGCCACATGAATGCCACCCCTAAAAAAGCCGGAGAATTCTGGTATGAAGGCTACTTTCTATGCCTTCATCTTTTAAAAACTTCTGAAAAAATTAGCAGTGGACTATTAAGTTGCAATTTGCATATGTATTGTGTCTCTGAGAACAAGTGTCCACTCTTCAGAAAGAGTGCTGGGATCAGTCAACATGCTAAACTGCTGTGGTTTATAATCCACCATGGTTTAATACGCTGTGCGGTTCACACAACACAATAAGTCATGGTGATTTATAAGCCAGGGATTGCTTTTTGTGTTAACTGAACTTGTCCCCTGTGGCTTATGTGTACTTAACAAACCAAGCTGCTAGACAATACAACAGGCCACCCCTGCCTTATAAACCATCATGGCTTATCATCTTGGCTAAGTGGAGCCATTGTGGAAATCAGTTATGATTTAATTGCATCCTCCCATGAATATGAGTGATTAATGTGAACAGCTGTCAATAGTGGATGCATCCTAAGAAAACTCTTGAAGAAAAAGAGACTCCAAATGCAAAAATACTTACTTCACCTCAGGGAGCTGTGTGTCAAAATCATAAAATTCTTCTGGCAATGTGATCGCATCATAAGTTGCCTCAGAGTTCCCTTTTGGGAGATCAACAAGTCCTAAAAAGAAAGATTAATAGTGACCTATTACAATTATTTTTTGTATAATTTCCTGCCATCAATCTCCGGCAGGAAAAAAAAATATCTACAACCAATAAAAAAACCAAAGCTGTGTCCATGTCACAAGTGATATTAAGAGTGTTGAATACTGCAAATATTATATCAGAATGGATTAGATAAATGAGGATTATTTTTTTAAAATGGGCAATTTCCTTGATTCAGGTTGGATTGGCTCAGAAAATAAACCAAGCGGATTCCTCAGAGGTTGGAAATAGCATGGTCATGTCCTGAGGTTATCTGACTTTGGGAAGAAGTTTTAGAGCAGCCCCATCCTTGGATCCCTTCCCTTTATGTGCCCCATTTACTGGATGGGCTGCTGGCAGCAGTTCAGAGGGACTTACTCTCAGGAAAGCAAGCACAGGATTGTAGCTCTTCTCAAAAGGGAACTTCTTGGCATCGAACTAGATGAATAGTGCTTGTTGCCTCCTATTTTTCAATGTTATTTCGTCTCTGTTCCAAAACTCCCATTTCCAGAAGAGTCCTCATGAGGCATAGATATGGAGTGGTAAAAATTTACTGGGGCCTCTCTTTTATTGTCTGCTGGTTTCCAGCATTGTATCTTTTGTTTAAACCACACAATACTAAATCTCTCAACACCCTTGGGAGCCAGAAACCTTTTTGTTGTTAGTAATGGCTTTTTTTTTTTTAGGATTTCATGGGCTGCCTGCAGGTTTGGGGTCATACATTGCTTTCCTATGCATTCATCATTAACTACTCTCATGTCATTTTTCATAGACATCATTTTGCAAATGAGAACAAAAACATGACACAATTATTTTTAACAATGAAATACAAGCTATTAAAAACTTGTGAGTTAAACCTACAGGTATACACTCAGAAATAAACCCTACTGAGTGCAGTAGGACTTACTCCCAGGTAAGTGTGTATAGGATAATCACCTGCAACTGAGATAGCCTTAGTAAAGCCATATGGATCATGGATACTGCACACTAGTCCCTCTTCTGTAGTCAGGAGAATAGCTGTGAACAGTTATGTTAATAATCCACTTTGGAGTCCACAAAATGATCTAATTTGCTAGAAGATCCACAGAAATCTAACTGCTCCTTCCTTATGCTGCACCCCAGCCCTGATGCTGTAAGCCACAGGCAGGCGACCTTGTGCCCTCCAAATGTTTGGATGACAACTCCCTTAATACCTAACCATTGACTATGCTGACACTGGGTTGATGGAAGTTGATGAGTGGGATGGTGTAACGTGGTGTCCTGCAGCAGCAGGGGGTTGGGCTCAGTGGCCTTCATGGCCCCTTCCAACTCTACTATTCTTTGATTCTATGAAGTTTCAGTCCAAAACATCAACCAAGTTGTTTACTCTGCTGCAATAAATTAAAAAAAAAAAACACACACACAGTGAGTGCAAGCATACCTGGACGGAAGGTTGACTGCATTTTAAGTAGGGCTTCAGTGCAGTCTGCCAGAAGGTACTTGGCTTTTCGGTGGTAGATTCGCACCACTCCCAGCAACAGGTGTCCTGAGGTTCGCAGAGCAATTTTAACCTTGGGGGAAGTGTTTACATTAGTCAACATTGGTATCTATGGGAAAGGCCACAATAAAGAGATAAGGAGAGCCCTGCTGGATCTGAGCACAGGTTCATGTTGATCAGAATCCTACTCTTCACTGTGATCTACTAAATGACTTCCAGAAGTCAATCTGTAGACTATCAAGGAGATAGCTCTCCTGCCCTTGCTGTTCACTAATAGTGGCATACTTACTGAAATGGTAGGGGCTCTTTAGAAGGCCAGATACTGAAGAAGAAACTCAAATACTTTGGCCACCTAATGAGAAGGAAGGACTCTCTGGAGAAGAGCCTAATGCTGGGAACAATAGATGGCAAAAGAAGAAAGGGACGATAGAGGATGAGGTGGCTGGATGGAGTCACTGAAGCAGTCGGCATGAGCTTAAGTAGACTCTGGGGGATGGTGGAGGACAGGAAGGCCTGGAGGAATGTTGTCCATGGGGTCACAATGGGTCAACTAACAACAACAACAATCCATTGACAGACCCATCCTCCTCATTGTGTCATGAACTACTTTCTTTGCAAGTCCTGAACTCAGTACAAGCATTGTGAGAAAGAAACTTCTTTGTTGTTTTAGATCTTAGTGAGAAACCCTGTGGGCATTCATAGGCCAAGTAGTGGGGTATAATGCAACAAATATATATAGACACACTATCATATGTAACAGTAGTCATATATTTGAGAATATGTGAAATTACTTTTCTAGAACACACACACACACACACACTCTCTGGTCAGCATTCTGTCCGGACCAGGGGTGTGGGGAAGGAGATTAAAAATTTTAAGTGTGCGCATCCACGCACATGGGCATATCACACTTTGTGTCTTTGTTGCAGCACAGAGCCATCTCACAAATTCAACAGAACAAAGGATAAAATCAAATGTTCTATTTGATGCTGTGTAAAACCTTGGGGGCATTTCTGCTGCTGCATTTTATTAGTTATCTCATATAGATTCATACCTTTGGGGAGAGTATCTTTTCAATAGTAGTCTCTAAATTGCATTCGAATATATGAGCTTTTGTGACTTTCTTATCCCAGTGAGCGGCCAGCCATATCTTGGCCAAAGGCCCACGCTTATTCATAAGCAGCTGCATGTAGAACATTTTGCCAATATTGTGTTCTTCAATTTTGTGAGCTAGAGGGAGAAAAACGAAAAAATGACAAGTGTGCTATTTTGGCATAATTTTTAAAGTGGTTAAGTTTAAAAAAATGCCAAGCTTGATAAGAGTTTTGAAAAAAAAAGATGTGTTGCTTTTAGTTGGACTTTTAAGTTCTTCATGTTTGCAAGCTGTTTAAACAATTATATCAGTTATATATAGAAGACAGGTAAATGCATTCATATGGGACTAACTGGGTAGCTGTGAACATAAAATCATTTGTTTTTCATCTCCATAAAGATATACTCAGTTTGTTAACCTCTCTGCTCCAACAGTAAAATACATATTTGATTGAGTGAACATTCCGAAACAATGAATCTGTTAACTGTTTTCTATATTTTTCTTGCATAAACAATTAGATATTGGATTGTCTGTAAACCAATATATTGATCTGTTTTGCATGACAGCAACTCATCATGGGCAGTGAGCCATGGCTGGTTCTTATGTCATTCAAGCCCAGACAACTTTAATTCCCTATCAAGCTATCCTAAGAACTGTAGCAGGGTTTGTTTGTTTGTTTGCTTGCTTGTTTATACTTTCATTTATATGCCCTCCAAGTGGCATGGTAGGGTGACCATTACTGGCTTGCTGCTACCCTTCCTGGCTGAGATTGGGAATCATTTTGGGACATTGCAGCTTTTCCTCCTTATTCTTTCTGGGGATAGGTTTTTGTGACCTCCATTTTGATAGCCACAGATGCCCCTCCAAAGTGCCCAAGCAGCTTTTAGAGGGTCTGTTGGTGGTTCACCACTCCCTTTTGAAAAATACACCTTAAATGGATGCAAACCCTTTTGGTTTTTAAAAAGTCTTTTAGTTGGAATCGTGCAATTCTAAAGATTAAGGTGCGAACATTTCTGTGGGTGCAAAATTTGCTTGGGTAATGGCTGGGGCTACCTGCTGCCAACACGCAGCATGTACCAACCATGAAGGTATGAACCCATCTGTCCCTGTAAGATGATGATGATGATGATGATGATGATGATGATGATGAGGGAGAGCAGCTGCCAGTCATTGCAGAAAATACTGTGTCAGATAGACCAACAGTCTCTGATTCAGAATAAGATGAATGTACAAAATTCAATTTAGAGCAAAGAATAATGCTAAATAAAACATATATTTATACCTACTTTATTTTGTTGATCAGAACCAGCCAGTTCTGATTGCTTGTGTATGACAAGTTCTTTCTTCCTGCTGTCTAAATATTAAAAAAAGTGTTGACTTAGTTCAGAGGACTTTCAAAGAGGATTCATACTGAGTAAAAATGAAAGATGAAAATAGATAGAAGATATAAAACCAGGGAACAATTTTAAAAGAACCCAATCCTTTTTTCCCTTTCTTTGATGGACAAATGAGGGGCTCACATATGTAATATAGGAATTTGCCTTATACTATTCTGGTTCTCATATAACATTTGATGTGTTGAAATCTGGCTTCTTGTTGTGCCTAAACCATCCCTTCAAATGAAGCAGCTACAAAACAACGATTTTAAGTTTTGTTCCATGCGACTTGCTTCCTTGCAGCTGCTTCAGGCCAATGCATTACTTTGGAATCAGGCTTACCTCAAAGGACTGTTGTGGAAGCAAAGCAAGAAAAAAACTACATATAAAACGCCTAATATATAGGCACAGTGGCAGCAAGTCCGTTGCTTAGTATATTGAATGGTTGCTGTCAGGAGATGAGTTTTAACTGTGTGAGTCTGTGTGTGTATTCAGCATCTGTGTGCTACTTCATTATCTAGACTAAGTCCAGGGCAGTGAACAACAAAAAGGTGTGAAAGAAAGAAGAATAAATGGATGCAGTGAAGACAGGCTGGCTAAGGTGAGGCAGCCATTCTGAAGGAATATCGCGCTAAGGTGCCATGACAGGATTCCCACTTGACCTTCAGCGGAACACTCATTAATGGCATACTAAGTTTTGGTTCCTTCCTGTTTTATGAGGAGGCTGTTATACAGCTTCAAAGGTTAAGAGTGGACCCTAATTTGAGCACCCCATTTAAAGGCGGGGCACTTCTGAGATTATGAGCTTCAATCTATCACCTCAAGGTGGAGTACCAACCAGTTAAAAAGACAGTAGGAAGGACACGAAGATAAAAACACTGTATTAAAAGATGGTATCAATTGAAACAAGCAAGAAATGCTTCCAGCAGTGGAAATTGCACCGTTTTGCGGTCTGAGGGGCGGGAAATGCAGCTTGGGGCGGGGGGCTGAGGTGAATTTTTGACTTTCCGTGGGGTTCCCTGAAGAAGGTCGTGCAGCGCGGTGAGTCACACCTGCGTGCGGAAAAGAAAGGCGGATAAACAGGAGACTCGTGTACGTGAGAATGCTTTATGCAGACCGTCTCTGAAGCAAGGGAAGGGCCTGAGGAGCAGGCACAGCGCATGCGCACTCCCTTTGTCCCCGCCGACTCGCCTCGGAAATGCCCGCCCGCGAGGAGGCGCAGCTTAGAACGCGCATGCGTGCAAGGGCAGCGGACGCGACCGTGCGCCGAAGCCTGTCTTCGCTCAGGAAGTCCCCTTTGTTACGTAGCCCCCCCCCGAGAGGCTCGGCAACTGCGCACGCGCAATCCCGTGATCGGGTTTACGGCAAGGACGCCGGGCGAGCATGGCCGCGTGACGCCGCGAATTGCGGGGGGCGGGGCTGGCGGAGGAAGGGGCGGGGCGAGCGAGGGAAAAGGGAATCAGTCTGGGCGGGGCTCTTTCACGTACGCCTGTAGCTGCGGAGGCGTTTGTAATACGCTAATTACCATTAATGGATCGTTACGATGAATGTATAACAATTAATGGTTGTGGGTTGGATCCAGCTTGGAGTACGCATTGCGTCTAAAGTTCTATTCATTTCAATAGGTTTACTCAAAAGTTTGAGTAAACCTGGATCCAAGACTATATTTTCTTTTTTTCTTAATTTTTTAATTAAAATTTTAAACTCACACGAAAAACATCAAACATCACATACATCGGATTTACTGGGTCAACCCCCTACTACATATTTTTTAAACATTCTAAACCCAAGGCTATATTTTCATCCGCTCTGGTGTCTCTCTCTCCCTCCTCCCTTCCCCAGGTGCCAGTTCAGAGCTGCATTTCACGTTCATGCCGCCGTCCTGCTGCTAGTACCCGATTTTGCTACGCCAGCGTCACGCGAGGTGGTGCAGTGGCGGCGGCCGCACCGCTCTTGCAAATCCTCGCAAAGTGGGAGTACTCGGTGCATCCATCCAGACTCCGGGTGGCATTGTCCTCGCAGCGAAGGCAAAGCTGTTGCTTCTGACTGCTGGGGGTTTACGAAAGCAGACCTGTTTGCTCCGAAAGGGGCAGGCGTCAGGAGGGGCTGCGAGTCCCGGGTCAGTGGTGGGCCAAGGAACACGCTGAATCCTGGCACCGCAGAATCCCTGCGGCTGAGCAAGCAGTTTCTCCATCCCCGGGTCAGGCTGGGTGGGTTTGCGCGCGTGCTGAAAGACCCGTTTCATAGTTGGGCCATTCGCTGACATCCTCCATCTCCCTGGAGTCCCAGTTGGCCATGGGAGGTTGCACCTTAATTGGCTCTGCTTGGTTCGCCAGCTACAACCTCTCCCTGGCAGGTGCTTGGACCCTCAAGACTTGTGTGGGGCTGCCCCTAAGCCTGCTCTGGAGGCTGAAGCTGATGCAGAATGCAGCGGTTTGGTGGTAGCTGGGAACCCAGCTCTTTGGCTTGCAGCTCCTTTGGTGAAGGTACAGCACAGCCCAGCTCATTCCAGGCTTAAAATTTCCGCTCGAGGGGTATAAAGCTCCAAAGTACTTGGGCCCCGGTATTTGATCTATTTATTTAAAGCTTTTGTACCTTGTCCTAGGCATAAAAGTCTCAGGGTGGTGCAACAACAATGGCCCTTTGAGACGGGCTGCATGGCCCTGAGGTTCCTGCATGGAGGACCCTCTCCCCTGTGACTGAGGCCACCCAGTTGTATCTGCTGGTGCTTCTGCATAGACCTGCAGCCGGACAAAAATTCCTCCAGAGCAGAGCCTTCCATGCGTCGGCTCCACTTCTGAAGAGCCCCCAGCTCTCAAGGTCGGCCAGGCAAGCACCCACCGCGTTGCTTCAGGGCCTTCTCTGTGGTGGCGCCCCCATTGTGGAATTCACTCCCCGGAGAGGTTCCTCTGGCGCCGTCACTTAATTATTTCGGCGCCAGGCTAAAACCTTTTTATTTTCCCAAAGTTTTAAGATTTGATTGTTTTAACTGGGGTTTTATGGCTGGTTGGAAATTTGACTAGGATGCTGTGTTTTATTTTGTGCTGACTTACTGTTAAACCGTCCTGGGACCACGGTAACAGACAGTCTAGAAAAGTTATAAATAAATAAATAAACAATCAAATGACTCTATTTCTGGAAGACTCCCTTGACTGACCAACCAACCATGGCATTAGCAAAATCCCATGTTAATATTATTTTACTCTTGTACATGTTTGATTGTCACTGTTCACCCCTCCAGAATCTGCTTAGACATGAAGCAGTGCATCAATACTGTAAAATAAATATATCTTAGATGGGGATTTAGCAAAGCTGAAGGGGATTGCAAGGGGTGTTCCTCTCCCAGCTCCCATTGCAAAAGGATTCCAACCTCTGTGGGCGACGGAGGAGACGGGGAGGGTTGTTGCCTCGAAACCTTGCCTGTGGTTTCCCAGATGCTTGGTCGTCCCCCCTCACACCCCCCCGGGGGGACCGGAAGCTTGGTTCTATGCCCTGTTGAACTGATCCAGTGGGGCCCTTCTCATGTTCTTATGGTGGTCGTTGGCCAAACGGGCTTTGCGGAGCTTTATAGCCCCCCACCCAGCAAACGTAGTTCCCGTGCCTTTTAAACCGCAGCTCGGCTCTGCAGAGTGTGTGGGGGGGCGGCCGTTCATCTGGCGTAAACAGCTGTGATCTTGGGTGCGCACGGAGGGCTTCTGCAGCGATGTTAATATCGACTAATGGAGAGCTCCCTGCTGGCAGTCAGAGTCTGAAGATGGATTACGCTTGCTGGCACGATCGAGGTCAGAGGGGCCCAGTGGAGCAGAGAGCGAAGCACGTCAGGAGAGCCGCAAGCAGGGAAATGAAGTGCGGGCAGGTGGAACGGGCCTTATTTCCCCCGAGGCGGAGCCTACTTAGCACAGCCCTGCCAGGTGCCTCCCGTGCCCCCCCCCCCGCTTCCTCCTCCAACAGCTGGCAGGCAGGTCTTGGGCTCTCTGCAAGACGATTAGATGCACCTGACGGGCCTCAGACATGTTTTCCTGGCAGATCCGGGAGCATTTTGCCAAGGAGATCTTTCTTGCTCCCTTTGCGTAGAACGCGGAATCGGGCCTGGGGCAGCAGGCCAAGAGCCATTGTGGGCGAGCCAATGCTGCACATGTTAAAGGCATCAGCAGCCTGTATCAGGTGCTCTCCTAAGTGCCCCCCGGACTTCAGGCTGAGCCGGAGCAGTGCATTGGCCCAAGGCTGCGTGTTTGGTTTGAGCTCCAAAATCTTTTCTTGGCTGCCCCTGTGACTTGTAGGACCACCGGAAGGTGCCTCACCCTGGGCCAGCCCCTCCCTCCCTCCCTCCACTATTGTAGTGTTCTTCCTTCTATATACTTCTGTGTTTTGTTTCATTTCATTTATATTTATTTATTTATTTATTAAAACATTTCTATGCCGCCCCTTGCCGTAGCCTCGGGGCGGCTCACAACATAATAAAATACACAATATATACCTCCCCGTAGCCCATAGGGCTCTCTGGGCGGCTTACAATAGAACAAAAACAAAACAAAACAAAACCAGAAAAATTCAATAATACCTTAGAGCAAATCAATCAAGCGATACACTATTTAACTGTAAGCGATTCAAAATCAAACAAACCTTATTACAATAGTATAATACATGATGCGATGCATAATATCAATACATAATACCATAATACAAAATACAATGAATAATGTCAATAATAATAAGATATAGCCATAATCCCCCCCCCCATGAAAAGTCCCTCCCAGGAGGCGTACCCAGTGCTGTGTGGTTCCCTGCTTGTGGCCAGCTCCTTTTGAAGTGTCTCTCCTCTTCCCTTCCTCCTTGATGGAGCCAAACGGCAACGCCAACCGAGGTCCAGCCAGAGGCCACGGGAGAGCGCAGGTGGTCCCCGTGCTGGCCTGCGGCGGGCGAGGAGGGGCAGCGGAAGGCCTGCTGTCCGTGTTGCCATCCGCGTGGGTTTGGAATCGGTGCCTTCCTCTCGTGTTTCTTTCCTGCTTTAGCCTGTTCCTTTCCTGTCTGCAGAATATCAGTTGACTAGATTTGTGAAGCTGCACATGTGTGTGAATGCCCTCGCACACACACAAATAACGGGGGGGGGTACTTTGGGGTGTTTTATAAATAAAATACATGGATGACAATGTTGGTGACGACACCTTGAAATGTCATCCCGTGTCCACTGAGACCAGCAGCCAACCTCAGCCTCTTCCCTTTGTACAAAAACACATGCCCAAAATTAAAAAATGAATATATTATGCATGCAGAATACCTCAAGAATGCAAACACTCTCTTTGCATAACTTGGAGCTCCGCATTGAGCAATGGCCATATTGTGCCCCTCCAGTTCTGTGCGTCTAAGATTCTGCGATTCAACGCTTCTGCTTCCTGATCACAAAATGTATTTCTTTGCCGGCAAAGAATATGCAAATTGTGTGATGAAAAAGAGAGATGCTGTTTAAGCAGGAAGACTCTTGGGAGCAATTACGGGAGAGATTTCCTCCTGCTGGTCAGGAGCTTGAGGGATTTTCTCCGTGGAACCGGAGCACCTGTGTCTTCTGAACTGGAGCGGGCTCTGCACCCGAACCCGTCCCTGCTTGGATCGGCGCTTTCCCAGTCTGCGCACTCCACTTTCAGCTCCCGCAGTTTGGTGTGCAGCTGCAGCTGCTGGTCCTGCAGCCGCATTTCCATCTGGACAAGGAAGCAAAGGAGAACGTGAGATTCCTCGGAGCGCTGCTGACCAGGGATTGGTGTGGCTTCGATTCACGTGTGGTGGGCTGGCTTAGTTGTGCTGCGGGAACAGCCACAGTTCAACCCACAATCTGCTGCCTGTGGACCAGCTCTGCAAACAGGTGCAATTGACAAATGAAAGCTGCAATCTCATGCACCTTTGATCAGGAGAAAAAGCAGGGATGGCTGTGGTTGGCCGTCACCTCTGCCTAAGCTTGCACTGGATTTTGCCTCGAGGATAAGCCACGCTTTGCGACCTGGTGCCCTCCAGAAATCTTGGGAAGCCAGCTTCCAAGATTGTCAACCTCCCTGGGCCAGAGTGACAGAAATGGAGGCCCACCATTGCTTCTTTATTCCAAAAGGTATTTTTAGCTGTAATCCTCAACATGTGCCTCTCCAGATGTTTTGGCCTACACCCTCCCATTACAGCTGGCCAACCTACGTATTCAATGGCAAGGGGGAATGAAGACACATCCGGAAGCCAATTTGTTCCAAGCTCTGGTACAGTTCATTGACCCACCACCAAGTAAATCATTCAGTCCTCAAATACTGAATGGGTCTGGCTAAACTCAGACCTGAATAGCCACAGCATCGGAACGTACCTTTGGATTTTCCTGATTCTACCCCAGTCTCCACTGTTCGTACTGCTTAGCCTGAGGAAAGCGTTAACTTGCACTTTTATAATAACAATATAGTCCAGTGAGATTATATGGGTTTTGAAACACTTCACACAGATCCCTGGAAAGTGTTATAGTTCTGAAAGGCAGCGGGCCAAATTAGACATGATGTTCCAGTCAATGCTTGCTTGCTTTGAACAGGCAGGTTTTTACAAAATGCAAATATCATTCAAGTCTACACTACAGCAGCAAATGCTGAAGAAGATGGCAATTAAAATTATTATGCAGACATCTGAGAGAGAATTATAACACACCAAAATAAGCCATGCTAATAATCCTTGGTGAGCAGCATGCAAGAGTAGAGGTAAAAGGAAGAATCCAGTGTTGTGGGACAGTTTGGCCTAGGGGTCAGAGCAAATGAACAGCTCCTAGAATTCTGTGAAGCCAGCCATCTGTTTGAAAGGTGCTGGAGGAGAGCTTTGTGAGTATCCTGGACTGGCAGGACGATGAAGAAGTGGGTCCTAGATCAAAGCAAGGCAGAATTCTCCCTGGAAGGGAAAATGATGAGGCTTTCATATTCTGGGCACGTCATGAGGAGGCAAGGCTGGGAGGAAAAGGCAGTAGAGCTGGAGTAAGTTGGAGGCAGAAGAAGGAAAGCAAGACCAAATGGGAGATGGATCTATTCCATAAAGGAGGCCGCAACTTCAAGTTTAGAGGAGTTGAGGAGCTCTGCCAAGGATGGGACATTTTGGGGGGCACTCGTTGGACTTGATGGCACCCCGGAGGCCTTCAAGATGTAGCTGGAGAGCCATCTCTCTGGGAAGCTTCAGTTTGGACCTGGCCTGATGGCCTTCTTGGCCCCTTCCAACTCGGCTAATCCCTGAGAATGTCCTCTGAGCAGATGAAAGAAAATTTTGCATGCTCCCCTGCCCACAGTGGCCCCGTTTGCTGTGCCCCAGTGCTGGACACAACCCTCGAGAGAGTGCGAGATGTCGTTGGCCTTCCCTCATTCAGAGAGAGTTTCGAGAACACCAGCAGATGACACTTTCTGTGAGGCTCTCAACAGGCCAGGGTGGAACACCGAATTCAGATTCATTGTGCATTTTCAACGTCCTGAAGCAAGCAGGCAGGCAGGCAGGCAGGCAGGCAGGCAGGCAGGCAGGCAGGCAAGCAAGCGGTACCAGTGGCAATTAAAAAACTCTGTGAGTAATAGCGGCAGATGACAAGAGTGAGGAAACTGTAGACTCCCTGAGGGAGGGGCCATTGGGGGTGTCTTGCCCATGGGCCCTCCAACACCTAGAGGTGGCCCCAGACACTTTGAGTGCAAGCCCCTCTCCAGTGGCCGGAAATCGTTTTCCTCTGGAATGCGGTTTTGCTCAGGATTGAGAACACAGGTCTGTTGGCACCTTCCATGGCGGCGTGAGCCGAAAAAGAGTCCTTGGCAGAGACTGTGGCCATGCTGGCGCACCGGGTGTGACGGATGCGGCATGTCCAGCATCCCCGCAAGGCCTGAACGCGGGCCACAGGGAAAGCATCGCCAGGAAACGAGCTCCCGTGAGTGGAGGAAGGTGCGTGCGGCAAGCCCCTCCTGGACTGCAGGTGTCCGCAGATGGACCCTCCGCATTGTGCCATGTGCCCCCAGATGGGAGTAACTCCGGATGCAGCAGGCAGACCGTGGTGTGCAGGGTTGGGACAACCCTTTCAGGGCAACTGTAACTCCTCTTGTGCACTGGTGTAGCATCACTGAAGGGGCCTCCTGGGCCATCTAGTCTGACCCCTGGCTCCAGTTGGCTCCGCTCACGACATGCCCACCATGTGCACGTCCAGCCTATGGAAGAACTGGAGGGACCAAGAATTCCACCAGGTCCAACTCCTGCTCTATGCAGGATTCCAAGTTAAAGCATCCCTCTCAGATGACTTCCAGCAGCATCTTGAATGTCTCCAGTGTGGAAGAGTCCACAGGCTCCCCAGGTCATTGGTTCCATTGTCGTATTGCTCTAATAGGAATTTTCCTGATATGTGTGTGTGTTTCCTAAGGAATACGCTCTCCTAAGGAATACACTATTTGAAAAAAAAAAAAGGATGAATGGCAAGAGAGAAGATGGCATTTGATTTTAGGAAATTCATAGTTATAGATATTTATTTCACTGTGTTGCTTCCCTGAAACATTGTAAAGGCCAGGATGCAAGAACTTGAAATAATAAATAAAAATCTAGCCAAAGGATGCCAGGCAGAAAGACTGAGTGGGACGGGGGGGGGGGGGGGGGGGGGGGGGGGAGAGGGGGGGAAAAAAAACACACTAATTGGGGGGGGGGGGCGCCA